>NW_004567142.1:162484-163924 GCF_000260355.1 Condylura cristata | reverse complement strand
CTCCTCTCCAGCTTCTCCTCCCTGCTCAGCTCCACCCTCCCTCGGGTGGGGCAGGGAGCCTGGAACCTCCCCTTTCCCTGGGGACTACCCTGTTACAGCCCCATCCAGTCTTTTTGGAAACCCCCAAAAAGACTCCTGCACGTAGCCCCCCTTCCTCACCTCTGGTGCTCCCCCCGCCAAGCCGACATGCCTCTTCTTGGGATCTTTGAGTAACACTCTACCTTTTCTGTACAGTCTCTGACCTTACTACACTTCACGTTTTCCACGGAATATGGTGCTTCAAAACAGGGAGTAAGGACTAGAAAGCCCTCGATAGTCAGATACTGGGAATTTTGGTGGTAGTGGTACTATTGTTAAAGAGAGAGAGAGAGTGTTTCAGAACTTCTGCAGCCCGAGAGATGCTTTTGGAGAAGTCGGGGAGGCCGTGCAGGGCATCATTCAGCACCTCCATGGGAAGCCGTCCCTGGTGAGTGTCCAGGACCTGTGTTTCGGAATATGTACAATTCATTTCGTTGATTAATGGCATTCAAAAGATAGTGCTGGAACGTTTTGCAGTTGAGCGTACTAAGAATGTTTGTCACGAGGTACCCGGTGCCCATGCTAGGTTGGGGGACCCCGCTGCTGTTAGTGGTCCTGGGGTTTGTGCCGGAGCAGCACCAGCTGTCTGCCCTTCTGCACAGCTTGTGCCGAGAATGCCTCACCAGCCCAGGAGGGGCTGGAGGCGTTCGCCACCAGGGGAAACTGGGTGTCATAAGAATTTAAGAGAGTGAGGCTTAGTGCTTTAAGGATTCAGCTATCAGTGTTTAAACAGCGAGTTGATTAAACAAGTGGCCAGTGTGTTTGGTGTGTCAGGTCCTGTGTTATTATTTTAAAAAGCTTTTTAATATATATTTTTTAGAGATTTATTTATTTATGCTTACAGAACTGGGGTACTAGAGGTGTGGTGGGTGAGATCATTCACCAACAGAGTGGGGAGCAGAACAGGCAGATGGACAAAGTACACTGCTGAGGGGAGCAGCAGGTGGGTCAGGAGAGGTCTGCTGCACCATGTGGGTCACCTCCCTCACCGGGGATCAAACTCGTGCTGCAGTGGCTGGTGAGAGCTTCATAGTGCTGAGATTTAACACCTGTGCCATCAGGAAGGCCTCCTAAATCTCAATCTTGAAATAAATTTGAAATTCCATTTACTTGGAGCATAGAAACAACTGGATGTATGTATTTACCTGTGTGCCCACCTTTTAGCACAAAAGGCAGCATACTGAGCACCCCAACTTGTAGCATGCTCTTTTCACGTTATCTGGGAGGTCACTACACACATCTCTGTATCTACCTGTTACCTATCTGCTGCAGTCCACCAATGATCTTTTCACCCACCCACACACCCACCCATCCGTCTATCCCTCTATCTATCTGGGTCCTAATATACCTCAGTAGCTCAAA
>NW_004567142.1:157347-162274 GCF_000260355.1 Condylura cristata | reverse complement strand
TTTTGCATCTCACCAGTAAGGTGTGAGAATCCTGTTTCCCCACACTTTGCCAAAAGAGTGTGTCAAACATTTGCATTTTTGCTAATCAGATAGGTGAGAAGAAGGAACTTGATGTAATTTTAATGTGTGTTTTAATTATGAGTGAGATTGAGCATAAGCTTGTCTGTGTGAGGGACATTTTCACGTGAACTTTCATCTTTCTCCTCACTTAAAAAAAAAAAAGATTTATTTATGCATACAAAACTGGGGTGCAGCCAGAGGTGCAGGGGTAGTGAGAGGATTCACCACAGACAGAATGGGGAGCAGAACAGGCAGGCTGATGAAGCACACTGCTGAGGGGAGCAGTGGGTGAGACAGGAGAGGTCTGCTGTGCCATGTGGGTCACCCCGGGGCAGGAGATGGGACTCATGCTCAATCAGCTGCAGCTAGCTTCTTGGTGCTGCGCTTTAACCCGCTGCGCCACCAGGGGGCGCCCTCTCCTGACTTACTATAGGGTTTTTTAGTCTTCCCGCTTCCCTCCCATTTTAGTCTTTATATTTGATGAATACTAATCCTTTGTCTGCATTATGAGCTGTAAATAGATATCTGCTTTTTGTCATCTGTTGTTTCTGGTGTCTATATTCTGGGTTTATTATTTTAGGCACTGCAGAAGATTTTCATTTTGTTTTGACCATGTAATGAAAATCCTTTTTTTTTACTTCTGGGTTATTTGTTTAACTTCTGGATTTTTGATGAATAGTTTGGAAAATTTACCTCACTCTCTGGTCTTCCAGCTTACTGGTGTTTTATAATTTGTAAGGTTGTATTTTTTTCACTTCAATCTTTGATATACTTTTAATTTAGTTTTTTTTAATTATGCATAGAAGAACTGGGCTATAAGCCAGGGATAAGGGATATATGTGTGAGAGGGGATTCACCAGAGATAGAGTGGGGAGCAGAACAGGCAGATGTACTGAAACCCACTGCTGAGGGGAGCAGCGGGGGAGACAGGAGCCGTTGGCTACGCCATATAGGTCACTCGCTGGCCGGGGATCAAACTCAAGCCATAGCAGTGATAGTGCTGAGACTTCACCCCTCGGCCACTGGGGAGGCCCCATATACACTTTGAGTTTAATCTGGGTCCAGTGTGAACAATGGATTTCAGCTTTTCTTTTTGGTTAACTCCAACACCACTAAATAAAAAACTTCCCTAAAAGTCCTTCGTAGGCCCTCCCTGGTGCACATCAGGTTAGGGTGCAGCACTGCAGCCAGCTGCAGCTGCTTCAGTGCGAGTTCGATCCCCGGCCCAGAGGTGACCACGTGGCGCGGCAGACCTCTCCTGACCCTCCCGCTGCTCCCCTCAGAGTGTATTTCGGTCCATCTGCCTGTTCTGCTCCCCACTGTGTCTCTGGTGGCTCCTCTCACCCCCGCCCTTCAACCTCTGGCTTGTACCCCAATTCTGTATGCATAAATAAATAAATCTTTTTTTAAAAAGTCCTTAAGTGAAAAACAATTGTATGGCTAGGTAATACATTTCCACAAATGACTGTTTCTATTTCTGGATTTTCTAGTCTTTTTCTTGATCTGTATGGTGTTGATTCACCAAGAACACTCTTGTTTTTATATTGTCTCTAGAATCTAGTGTAACTAGTGTGTTGTTTTCTCCTTTTCCCAGTCCCCGCACCCGCAGTCTGTCTGATGTCCTTCCAAAATAATGTTATAATCAAGTGGTCTGGTTCTAAAACACACACACACTGATGTTTTCATTGGGAGATATATTTATAAACTGACTCAAAGCAATCCACCTCTATATGCTGTAGCGAGTTTCCATCCTGGGACTCCGGGGGCCATCTGGTGGCCACGATACACAATGGCATTTTCCGCTTTGAAAAGGCAGCTTGGGCAGTGGCTCACACACTTCCTGGGGGTCAGGGCTTCAGGAGTGGGAGGGCTTATCTCGATGGTTCTGACCAGGAGCTGTGCCATGAGGACGGGACATCATCACCAGGCCTGATGAGGGCTGAGGAGCCTCTTGAGACGGCAACTGTGGAAGGTGGCCCCAAGTTTCAGCAGCCCCGGGCAGGTGTGGCTGGCCTCCCCCAGAGCTAGTGAGCCCAGAGAGAGTGAGCTGGATGCTAGATGACTCCAGACTTCAAGTAAATTCAGATACCGAGTTCCCAGGCAGCCCTTTCTGCCTCTACCTCTGATGTTAATCTAAGCACAGGTCCCCAACCAGGACGCAAACGTCAGAACCAGCAAACGTCAGAACCAGCGTGAGCAGCTGCCAACCTTATTTGCATTTTTAACGAATTTTCTGCCGATGTCCTTTTTCTGTTCCAGATCTAATTCCGGATCCCACACTGCATTCAGTTGTCAAGTCTCGTTAGTCCCCTGGCAGCTGTAACATCTCTTCTGTTTCCTTGTTGCTCATGGCTCCCTGGCCTGTTTGATACTGAGTGTCCCTCAGTCTGGGTTTGCATGGTGCTCTCTCATGAAAAGTTGCAAGCAACCTACCTGGGTCTTTCCCTCCCGCCCAGAAAGCCAAATATCTTTGCACAGGGGAGTTTATTCCAGGGGGCGGTCTCCACAGGAGCTGGCAGAGGCGTCAGCACCCTCATGAAGCCAGCTCCCTGGACGCTGGGGGTGCTATGATTATATAAGGGCAGAAGGAATGAGAGGAGGTGCGGGAGCAGAGGGAGATGGGCGAGGTGCCAGCCGGTGTAGGTGGCCTGAGTTACAGTGTCTTCCAGCAGAGGCTTGCCCTAAGCGTTCTTTATTTCTGAGGAGCACAGAGAAAGATTTCCATGGGACACTGTGACAGTTCTCAAGATTCCTGGGAATGCAGGAATCACAGGAGAGAGGGAGAGGGAAAACAGAGTGCTGAGTGCTCAATTCTGCTTAGCTTAACGCTTTCTAAGCCTAGGCTGCAAAATAAATGGGCCAGTTCCAAGTGACAACTGTTTGCAGAGAGCAGATGAGCCTGTGTGCCCGAGAGCAGCTCCAGCAGCTGGTCACAGAGGTTCCTGCAGGAAATGACGTTGGAGCAGGTGAATGAGGGACAAGAACACTCCTTCCGGTGCAAGTGTCGTCTGCTGAGACTCAGCAGGTCTTTATTACTTTTTATGTTAACAAGCAGTGGGATGACATCAGCACATGCATTGAGTAAAAATAAATAACAGCTATCACATTTTCCCAAGAACAGTTTGAAGTCTTTTAATCTGTAGCCAAGATCATAACACTCATCAATTTTTAAGGAAAACACAGCTAACAAGCAAATGTTACCATGATTATTGTTTTTTTGTAGCTAGGCAGACAATTTACTAATGATAAAGCAGGCGGATGAATTCATATAGTTATAACTAATATTTCTATCTATATTGTAGTAGAAAGTTAGCAAAAGGAAAGCTTTTTTTTTTAATCTCTAGTTACTAAGGATCCTCATTTTCATTAAAGCATCCTAAAGAGATTAAAACAAAGCCAGGGTAAGGAATAAAAAAGCTTGCTGTGCTCAGTTCTAACATTAAGAGCGATAGTACAGTTGGAGGCCGAACAACAAAGGCTTAAGCCTTCCGGTTCCCAAAGTTTTTTTCCTCCGGAGCTTGATTTAGTGTGCACATCTGGAAGATAGTGGAATGAGGGAGTCTGAATTATTGGTTTGGACAGGAATCTGTTATTATAATATGCTATTAGCACTGTCTAATTTTGCTATATTAACTTTACAGTAATAGCCAATTGCTTTTATTAAAACAGCCAAATGTAAAATCAATTTTTACTTCATCAAATGCATCTAAATGTAAAATGCTTGCAATTACAGAAGTGGCCATAACAAACCAAAGAGGTCCAGTAGGAGCCAGCTTTGGGGTCCCTGACTTTTTAGGGGCTCCCACCATCCACGGACTTTGTTCACGGGTCTGAGATGTTGGGCCGGCGGGAGCTGCGCTCTCAGTACGTTATGCTGGGAACTTCATGGGAGTCGCACTACCAGGGTTGTTGACCTTGATTGCTGGGTTGAGATACCTTCTCTGGTTTCTCCACCTAGTGTTACCATCTTTCCTGATGTATTTAACTAGTATCTTGGGGAGGAGCCTTGAGACTATGTAAATCTTATCTCTCCTCAAGCTCTAATCTACTGGTGGATCTTATGTGCAACAGTTATTACTAGGGTGTTTGCCTCCTAGTGATTTTTCGTGTTTCCTTTTTCCTCCTGCATTTATTTATTTAAAATTGTATTTATTTTTGCACAGAATAACTAGGGTGCAGAGCAGAGGTGGGTGAGAGGATTCCCCAGAGACACAGTGGGGAGCGGAACAGGTGCATCTACTGAAATACACTGCTGAGGGGAGCAGCAGGCGGGGCAGGCGGGAGAGGTCTACCTCCCCGGCTGGGGATCAAACTCAGACCATAGGCGTGAAGGTGATAGCAATGAGACTTCACCCCTGGGCCACCAGGGAGGCTCCCTTTCTGCATTGATTAATTGGGCTTTTATTGAAAGCAAGAAGTTCTCCTTCTCCTCATTTACGTGCTTACTTTGGTTTATTTTTCCATTTATCTGATTCCAAATAAACTACTTATTATTTGGTTATTTGCTTAGATTGGCATGGACTTTTGAATATTTTGTTTTATACTATGGATTAAAGCCTGCTATTGAGAAACCTTGAATCCTTGACAACCAGCAGGATGTGAAACGGTATGCCACTGTGGCTTCATTAGACTCTTTCTGAGTCCTGAATATTGATGAGGCCGATGTCTTTGGCTGTCCTGTTGTGGCCTCTGTGAATAGCTTATGGAGCTGTTTTTAATCATCCTCTGCTTTCTCTGAGTCAGAATGCCAAGCTCACAGCACAGATATAGTCTGTATCTTGGGAAATAGTGGATACGTCTGTGTAAATAACATATATATATATATATTCTAAAAAGATTTATGCATCCAAGAACTGGGGTATAGGCC
>NW_004567142.1:121769-152797 GCF_000260355.1 Condylura cristata | reverse complement strand
GAGTGTCTACAAGTAACTGACTGTTCTAGACCCTGGACTGGAACTGAAAACAGGGCTGACAAGATGCCTGCTTTCCTGGCCCATAGATTTCTTAGCATGCAGTGCAGATTTTCTACTTCATGGTCTAGCCCTTTACAATTTTTTCCATTGGAGAAAATTGTCTTCCTTCAAAAGAAATAAGATTATCCAATAAGATAATTTTAAGTATCATAATTACCATAAGCAATATACTAGGTGATTAAAAGAAACCAGTTTTAGGGGTAGACATTTTATGCCCAAGAACAGAATCTCCAGAAAGATTTAAAAAAAATTTTGGTGAGAACTGTATTTCATGTGACTGTAAGAGATTCACATGTTCCTTTTGTTTCTCCACAAGTTGTATGGCTCTAAGCAGAATCATTATCCTCAGCCACCGAGGGACTGTTCTCTGTTGACTTGGCTGTAGGTGTGGTCATCCTTGCTCAGACTGCAATTGGGACTTTGGGGAATGTGTCACACCTCTGTCATTATACCTGTTCTGTTTTCAGGAGACCTGGGTTGAAACCATCCGAGCAAATCATCAACCATCTGGCCTTGGCCAAAACCTTGGTCCTTCTCTGTGGAGGGATCCCTCAGACAATGGTGGTCTTCGGGTAGAAATCTTACCTAGGCGATACTTCATGTAAACTTGTCTTTTACTGTCACAGAGTGGCTTGGGGAAGTTGCCTCAGTCTCACCTGTCTCTTGGGTGGTTTTCAGGCCATACATATTAATCCCACAAATTTTGGATTGGAAAAATTCAAATTAAAATCTGCGGAGCATATTAATTATCCTTGTATCCTGAGCTGGGTGTTTTATTTGATAGTAAATATCGTTGTTCCTCTGAGAATAACTGGCCAGAGGAATAGCAGAAATGTCAGTGTGAAATCAAACCTTGGGTATTGCTCTCGTGTGTCTATTAGTGTAATTGCAGAATCACTATTTTCAGTTATTTTTGTCCTTGTTGATATAATTTGGGGCTGATGATATGGGTCAGTGGGTTCATTGTCTATTTCCTCCATAGGCATAAACAACAAGTCCAGCACCTTCACAGCAGTAGTCAACCCCCACTGAAGTCCCCAGAGGCCAGAGACACAAAATCTATTCTGACACTTGTTAGCACTTCCATCATCTTTTATTCTTTCAAATGCTTTTGAAATGCAGGTTTGCCTTATCAGCAATCCAGTCGTAACTTATGAACACCAGTGTGCTACTGACCGCTTGTTTCCCAGCTCTAAGCCCTTTTTTACTCTTCAGAAGTAACTCCTGTGTCTTCAGCTTCTGCTCTTCCTGATAAGGAAGATGTAGGACTTACCTATTTACTGACAGTATTGTACAATATTCACCTGAAATATCTTCTTTATACATCCATATATATTTTTAAAGATTTATTTATTTGTGCATACAGAAATGGGGAACAGGCCAGAGGTGCAGGGGCCGTGAGAGGACTCACCAGAAACAGAGCAGGCAGATTGTCAAAGTACACTGCTGAGGGGAGCAGTGGGTGGGTCACGAGAGATCTGCCACAGGGCAGGTGGGGATCGAACTCATGCAGAAGTGGCTTTAGCTTCTTAATGCTGCGCTTTAACCTGCTGCGCCACCAGGGAGGGCCAGGTTAAGGTATTATAAGTGAAAGGAGGTACTTAAAAGTTATCCAAGTTGCCTAACAATTACGAGCATAGTTTATGAATTGAGCAATAGTAAATTTGGGGTAAAGAAGACTTGGAAAGGAATCTTAAGACAGGAGACTTATGAACTAACGCAGGTGAGATGTGATGCTGGTTCTGATGAAGGTCATGAAACCAGCATGAAGAGAAGCATATGCACTTGAGAAATGCTTTCCTAGAGAGAAATAAGCACTAGGCTAAGGGGTTGTGCATAAGGGGTTGTTTGAGAAAGGCCTGTGTGGGCAGTGATTCACGTGCTTCTCTTGAGACTTGAGCATCTGGCTTGGTTGTGGTAATTCACGCTCCTTCATTCTGAGAAACCAGGGAGACTGTAGTTTGGGTGTTCAGATCTGCACGTTATTTTTACCAAGTGTACTGTGTCTCCGTGATGTCCACATCATGCCCTCGTCTAGTTCTAGATCACACTGCAGATGAGCAGTGTGAAAGTGGATTTGAAAATACACCACTGGGCTGCTAGTCACACACAGGTGATAGGAGCTTAGGCAGGACTGAGGTAAGAGGCAGGGAAATCGGAGAGTTAGGAGAGCAGGCCTGAGATCTGGTAACAAGTTAGCTTCATGAAGCATCAGCTAGAGGAAGCTACTAAGTCATGTAGATCGTCCTTGGTGAGAATGGGGAGAGTGGAAAGGAGAGGTTGAAGCAAAGAGTAGAGGAGGACCTTTGTTGGTGTCTTGAAAGAAGGTGCCACTGTGGCTGTGGGCAACATGGCAGTGAGCAGATAGTACAAATTAAATGAGAAATGTGGTAGGAAATTAGTTATTTTGACTTCAATTCTGAAAGAGAGCTATTGGAAGTTTTTGAGCAAAACAACATTTGATTTTATTTTGTTGTTGAATGTCTGTGTGGTTTTATCCCATTAAAGTTTATCCAAGCTGGGGCCATGTCTCCAAGAAGGGCTTCAGGTTAGAGCTGGCGGGAGCGACCTTGTGCCATATTTAGAAGTTGGGAGGGAAGTGGCTCCAGGCACCCTAAAGTGTAGCGCGGGGCACCGCTCTGCGGCCGCTCTCCGTGGTGCTGACGTGTCGCTGACGCGCTCTGCTGCTCCTCGCCGGGGCTGTGCCTGGGCTCTCCCAGGGCTGGGCCAGGTGCGTGTGAAGTCCTTAGCAGGATGCCAACGTCTGCAAGTGACCCACGCGGTAGAAGCTGGAGGTCGTGAGACTGACACAGGCTCCGGTTTGCCTTCGCTTTTCCTAGTTCACACCCAGCTTTTAATTCCTGCCTGCCAGGCATGCGATCCTCGTGTTCCCTTGTAAGCATCTTCAGCGACTATTGCAAGTACGAAAGGTCTCACCTTATTAAAAAATCTTGCATTCCATGTCTCTCCCGGTGGTTCTACTTCTCTGGATCTTAGCTGATACAATGATTTTCCTCCTGGGTCTTTGCTTGTGAGATCAAGAGAAAACAGGACCATTTAGAGGGCAAAGTGCAATCATTCAGATGAGTGCTGGTGGGCCTGTGACTTAACAGCAGAAGTGGTGGACATTGTTCAAATTTACTTGTGTTTTTATGCAGTTGTTTTTTTTCTTTTCTGAGAAATTAATATCTGCAGGCAGGCAACCCTTTCTTATCTTGTCATGTCTCTGCCAGCTTCCAGCACAGAAGAGATTATGAATGTTCCAGGCTATTCTTTACTTACCCTGATTACTTTCTCCCCATAAATTTTGTTGCAGTGTAATATTCATAAGGAAAGTAGTCCAAATAATAAGTCTAGAATACAAAGGTTATCAATATACTTGGTACCTGTCTGGGTATATTTATACATGGACTGCCTCTAAGTATACAGCGAGAGAAAAACTGTTGGATCAGACGATGACTTTAGTAGACAATGCCAGACGTTTTCCAAAGTGGTTATACAAATGAATTGATATTCTCCCCAGGCGTGTATGAGAATTCTGTTGCTCCAAATATTCCCCCAACATTTGGAATTTTTTCACATTTTGGCATACTGGTGGACATGTAGTGATCTGACTTCACATGATTTTAATTTTCATTTCCCTACTACTGATGTTGAAAATCACACATGTAAATTTACTGGCTATGCGTTCTCTTTTGTGAAGTTCCTTATTGATCACCTTCCTTTTTCTTGTTTAGAGCTCTCTATATATTCAGTGTGAGTCTGTAGAATCTCCTCAGTATATCTTCAACCCTTTGCTTTTTTAAATGCATGTATCTTATGAATAGAATTTCTCAATTTTAGTCTATTGTATTATTTCCCCCCTTAAGTTGGTGCATTTTATTTCCTGCTTAGGGACCTTTTGCATACCTCCAAATCATGACCATAATCTTACCAGCTTTCATCAAAAATTCTTATTGTTGATCCATTTCTCTATAATGTATGTGATTCATTGTTGTGGGTGATTGATTAAAGACTGACTCTTACAGATATCCAAACCCCAGTGAAGTCAGTGTCTTCCGTATTCTTACCATCAATCAGGTAGAACTCTGCTCTTTCCCAATGGTCTGTTTGCCTTTGTGCCACTGTTCTCTCAAGCATAACAGCTTTGAAATAAACCCGCAAGCTTTGTTCTTCAGTTTCCCTTAGCAATTCTTTGCTCTTTACATTTCCATGTACATTTTATCATCAGCGTATACATCTGTCACTATTTTAAATGACTTTCATTTTATACTTCTTTATTGGTAGTCTTTAGGAAGTCAGTTTTGTATGTTATATTGAAATTGAGCGATGTTACTAGATATTACTGTAACTTCTTGTGAATAAAAGGTTTCATTTTATTCAATTGATAAACCTTTTATGAATGTCTTGTTTTCATGCACTGAATGGTGCCTTCAACAGATACTATCTGTATTTTTGATATGCTGTTATCTTGATAAGGAATTTTACATCCAGGCTTAAGTGCTACATCCTAAAATGTCCTTGTCAGATTTTATTGTAAAAATTACTGTATTTCAGGAGTGAGTTCGGAAGTATTTCTTTTCTATACTCTAGAAGAATTTTTGTAAGCCTGCTGTCATTTCTTTCTGCATTATTTGGAATATCGATGATGAAGCAATACAGGCATGGGATTTTCAGTATTTTCTGCATTTCCATGTGGACTATCTACTGTGGAAAAAATCTTTTAAATACTGGTCAAATTTCTTCAGTAGATTTAGGATGAATGAATTTAGGAAATTGCAGTTTCTATTTCTTCTTGTGCCACTTTTCATCAATTATATTTTCCCCCCAAAATGGTCATTTAGCTAAATTGTCAAATGTTGAAAAGCTATTTATTTATTGAGTTCTTAACTCTTAAAGATCTTAGTCAGGTGCCCTTGACCATTCTGACGTTGCTGGCTCTTCCTTCTTTCTCCACTTTCCTATACCCCCTCCCTTCTTTCCTTTCTCTCTCTCTAGCGGTGAATCTATTCTTTTCAGCTCACTTGTTCATTCATTCTTTTCATTAAGGATAATCAATGGTCCTTTGCTGTATGCCAGTCACTGTGATAAGTGATAACGAAATAATAAAACAGGAAAACAGTGGTTCTTATGGAATTGACCTTCTGCTTGGAGAGGCAGGAATGATGAAGTGTGTTTGCTGATGGTACTGCAGTGGTAAAAATACCAAGCACATACTCTTCAGGAGGTGGTTTTTATTATTTCATTCACACAAGAACACAATCAAGTAGGTACTACGACCACTGTTTTAAAACTGAGGCACAAAGGGGAAGTAGAGTTTTGCCAAATACCACACAGGCCTGGGTGGGCTCATGAAAACAGCAGCAGACACCCCCAGGGCTGAAGTCTCCCCCATACTGTGTGAGCATCCTTCTAATAGAGCCTAGGGCCCGGGCACAGCCAGCCCCAGCCTGTCTGCTGCCTCAGTGCCAACCCCCAGAGCTGGCACTTAGAGAACTTGACTGCAGTTTGATGAGGCTTATTTATGTCTGAGAGTCAGTAATGAGAAGAGGGACCTTGATTCTGCAAGCGTTTTCCTTTCCCCTTAATATTCTGGCCACCCAGTTGTGTTTCTTTTTATGAAATCCTGGACAACAGTGCTTTGGGGAGGCAGGCCCTTCCTCTTTTGAGGTGCACCGCAGCCCTCTCAGGCTGCCAAAGTGTAGCCAGCACTGGAGAGGTGGCAGTCTCAGCCCTGCATGTGGACAGACACTATTTCTGTTACATTCTGAGCAAACCACATGTGAAGCAAAGCAGATTCCCACACTTGCGAGTTCTCTGCTGGTATGAAAGGCCTTTACTCTAAGGCCTCTTGACACGCACAGGGCTCCTCACTGAGGTGGCTTTTCTGATGTAAAGTTAGTTGATCCCTACGATTAAAGGTTTTCCCACATTTTTTGCACTTGTGGGGTTTTTCACCAGTGTGAATTCTGTGATGGCGGGTAAGTTCTGCGTTAACGCTGAAGGCCTTCCCGCATTCGTTACATTTGTAGGGCTTCTCACCTGTGTGTACTGTGTGATGGCGAGAAAGTTCAGCTTGAAGACGAAAGGCCTTCCCACATTCTTTACATCCATAAGGTTTCTCACCCGTGTGAAGTCTAAAATGTTGGGTGAGGTGGTACCGCCGGCTGAAGGCCTTCCCGCACTCCTTACACTCATACGGGATCTCACCGGTGTGAGTTCTCTGATGTAAGGTAAGCTGGTAGCTACAAATGAACGCATTCCCACACTGACTACACGTGTAGGGCTTCTCCCCAGTATGGGTTCTGTGGTGCTGGGTGAGATGATAATGCCGGCTGAAGGCCTTCCCGCACTCCTTACACTCATAGGGCCTCTCACCTGTGTGGATCCTCTGATGCTGCGTGAGGTGGTTGCTACGGATAAACGCCTTCCCACACTCCTGACATTTATAGGGCTTTTCGCCAGTGTGAAATCTGTGATGCTGGGTAAGTTCTGTCTGAAAGCGGAAGGCCTTCCCGCACTCTTTACACTCATAGGGTTTCTCGCCTGTATGGATTTTCTTATGCTGAACAAGGTATGAGCCGTGACTGAAGGCCTTTCCACACTCACTGCATTTATAGGGTTTTACACCTGTATGGATTTTCTGATGCTGACTAATGTGTCGCTGCACCCGAAAGGTCTTTCCGCAAATCTTACATTCATAAGGCCTCTCGCCGGTGTGAATTCTCTGGTGCTCGGTGAGGTGGTAATGGAGCCTGAAGGTCTTCCCGCAGTCGCCACATTCATAGGGTCTCGCCCCGGCATGAATCGTCCGGTGGACTCTAAGGTCTCCCACACGACAGAAGGCCTTCCCACACTCCTTACATACATAGGGTCTCTCACCAGTGTGGATCCTCATATGTTGTATGAGGTATGACTGCTGTCTGAAAGCTTTCCTGCATTCCTTGCATTCATACGACTTCTGGCCCGTGGGGGTTTCCTGATGCGGAGGAGCAGGTAGGTGTCCTTGGATTAAGGCGGGGCTAGTGCCTCCCAGCCGACGGCCTCCTCCTTTCTCAAGTTCATGTTTGCGCCGCGAATCATTTCTGCAAGTAGTGAGCTCATGGATGTCAGTTTTACTGTTCCCCGTAGTCTGCAACTGAGATAAATAGATTTCACAAATATCCTTTCCCGGAAATAACTTCTTGGGGTCGGATTTAGATTCCAAACCTGGGGGAAAAAAAAAAAAAAGGAAACAAACACATCCTATCATATTAAGTTTTTGTGCTGGGGGCAGGCCAATAGAAAGAAGAGATAAACAGAAGGGAACACACTCTGGAAGTCGGGGTTTGGAGCGGGGCCCAGCCACGTTTTCAGTCAGAGGCCAGGGGCACGGGCAGCCCCGTCACGGCTGCTCAGCCCTGCTGTGCCGACATGCAGTCACGGACAGTCCCTGCCTGGATGAGGGTGACTACGGCACACCAACACTTTACTTATGGACCCTGAAATTTGAATTTCATGACATTTGTACATGTAACAAGATATTCTCTGGATTTTTTCCAGCCATTTAAAAATGTAAACATGAGTCAGCCTGTGAGTATGAGAGATACAACAAGCAGGTGGGGAGCTGGTCATGCATGGGCAGTAGTTTGCTTGATCCTGGCTTGAGAACTCATATTACTACAAAGTGGTTTGAAAGCCAGCAGGGTGAACTGAGAGAGTGACAGGTGATCAGAGGGTCAGGTGAGCAGAGGTCCTCCCACTTCAACTCACTGCAAGGTCAGAGGCTCCCTTACATGCACTGTTCTTCAGCCACCAGTCTAGACAAAATCCATCAAAATCTATGGCATATTAAAATATCTGCAGTTCTAATCTTTTCATCAGCTAGTTTTGATGTGGCTCATTTTGAGACTCTGTTCTTAGATTTTCCCCAGAGGTTTTACTTTAGCCTTAGTCTACAACCCAAACAGAACTTGAAACCATCCAAGCAAGGATACCAAGCCCATGCTAAAAACATAAGCTCTATTCAAGCTACTGTCATCTTTTCGCTTTCAGATCCTATGATTTGCTACTACTTTCCCTGGCTCTTAAGGCTCTCCCCAGGCGGCTTCCTCTCCCAGGAGCCCTTTGCCTTTAGTCTTTGCGTGACTGGCTCCTTCTCACCCGTCTCAGGTTTCAGGTTAAATGTCATTTCCTCTGAACAGCTGTCCTCACTGACCACATCTAAGTCAGCTCATGTTCCTGGTTCCATCTTCCAGCATCTAGTTCTGTGGCTCTTCTCAATTATATATACACTGATTTCCTCATCTGTTGTTCTGTGTATTTTCTCAGGCCCGCAGTTCCCTAAGTATAGACACAACTTCTGTTTCACTCCTGCCACTGAGGAACAAGCTCTAATACATAGTCACGTTGACTAACTAGAAGAAATGAACCATTGATTTAAAAAGGTCATTAGCATGAGAATGAAAGTAATTATTATAAACAAATCACAGAAGATGGCAGCTGAGTAAAATTTAATTTCCCCAAAATACACCACCATTAAGAGTATGTCTCCCATCTCCATGTCTCATCTTGACATAGTAATTAAATATACTCTTTCTATGTGACTTATAAAAGGGGAGGAATGTACATTTGTCTAGTCTGAGATCACTCTGCTAAAAGCATAAATGGAGGGAACAGAAACAAAAAAGAATATAAAACTAAAAAGCTTGTGCACATTGAGAGAAATTCCTTAAAATAAGACCCTTTATTAAATGGGAGAAAGTATTTGCATACCAGACATTTAACAAAGGGCCAACATCCAAGTGCACAAAGACCTCATACAACTCAACAAGAAAACAACTTAATCAAAAAGTGGGCAGAAGAGCTTAAACACACACTTGTCCAAAGAAGACATAGAGGTGGCCGACAGGCACGTGGAAAAGTGCACATCAGTTATCATCAGCGAAACCAAGTCAGAACCACAAGGAGCTGCCGTCTCACACCCATGAGAATAGCCCATATCAGAAAATCCAGAAACAAGTATTGGCGAGCATGTGGAGAAAAAGGATCCCTCCCCTACACTGCTGTGAGAATGCAGTTTGGCCCAGCCCTGTGGAAAACAGTGTAGAAATTTCTCAAAATATTAAAAAAAGATCTATGCACAAAATTCAGCAATTCCACACCAAGGTGTCTACCCAAAGAATGCAAAAACATGAATTCAAAGGCACCTACACACTCCTGTTTACTGTGGCACTATTTACAACAGCCAAGGTATGGATACAACCAGAATGCCCAAGGACAGATAAGTGGATGAAGAAGATGTGGTACATACATATGTAAAAGATGTGATATTACTCAGCTATAAAAAGATGAGCTCTTGCCAATTGCGACAGCACAGATGAAATTGGCGGGGATAATGCTAAACGAAGTCAGAGTTGAGGAGGAAAACAAGGCAGTGTTACCACGCAGTGGGCAAATGGTGGTCTCAGGGCCTGTGAATGTGACCTAATCTGGAAAAAGCCTTCGCAGATATAATTAAGGCTCTTGAGATGAGATTATTCTGGATTTAGGGTAATCCTAAATATACTGACGGATATATTTAGATGAGTGAGGCAGAGGGAGATTAGACACCGGACACACACGGGCAGGTTATGTGAAGGTGTGTGAAGAGGGAGGCAGAGACCTGGCCGATGTGCCCATTAGCCAGAGAATGTCAGGGAGGCCAATAACTGTTAGAAACTGTCGGATCAACTGGCTACGTTTTTGTTTAGAATAACTGCGTCTCCTAAAGGCCTCTTTTCTTGTCTTTGTCTGGCGTGGCATCAGGCTACTATGCCGGCCTTACAGTGAGCCGGCAAGTATTCCCTCCTCAACGTTCTGTGAGAGTTCAGCTGGCTCACAAATGTGAAGGCCTAAAACAACACACTTCTAGAAGACAGAAGGCTTACAACCTTGGGTTTGGAAAAGCCTTTTTAGATACGATACTGAAAGCACCATCATAAAAAAGACACTGTGGCCGTTTCTTAAAAATGTAAATATATTTAAATTTACTTATATTTACCAAAGACAAATGAAAATATGTCCATACTTGTACAGAAATACTTATAGTAGTTTTACTTCTAAATACTCCCAAACTGGAAATAACCCAATGCCCATCAAAAGGTAAATGGCAGATGTGACATCGCCATACAGTGGAATGCTAGTCAGCGATAAAAGAGGCTGAGCCTTTGACAC
Source organism: Condylura cristata (assembly GCF_000260355.1). Lineage (NCBI taxonomy): Eukaryota > Metazoa > Chordata > Mammalia > Eulipotyphla > Talpidae > Condylura > Condylura cristata. Next base: position 142,543 of record NW_004567142.1, on the reverse strand, counting down.
AAGGAACAGCAAGGATGAATCTCAAAATAATTATTGGACCGAATGTAGCTAAATAAAAAATTGCTGCGTGACTCCCCTTGCAAAAAATTCCAGAAAATGTCAATCAACTGATCTGTAGTGACAGGAAGCAGATCACTGGTGGCCTGGGGTGGAGTATAGTGGCAGGAGGGAGGGGCTGCCTTTGGGGGTTATGAGTGCACATTATTTTAATTGTAAAAATATTACCACACCTGAAAACTTAATAAACAGCCTAGTAAGATCTGCAGCTTATTATGAAACCTGACGCAAAGATGGGTCCATTTTATATTATGTAAATTATACCTCAGTCTGTCCACTAAGGCTGATATGCCTGGCCCACTAGCAACTCCACTTCGCTATATTCCCAAGCGAAATGGAAACATGAAAAGACAAAAACGATCCTGTAAGCTGTTCAGGTCAACTGCCATAATCTGGTTTGGGAATACACACGGATGACACTTGATCTCGGAGTCTTCGCAGCTGCTGTTTGCTCTGCCTGGGTGCTTTCCCTCCACTTTCATCTGGCCAGAAATCTCACTTCACATCTCGGTGCAAAGGCGGTCCCTTTAGAGCAGGCTTGCTCCAGAGCATCTAAGTTAGCCTTGCCCATAAACCCGCCGTCTGTCTCCTGACCTCGCTTCATTTCTTCAGGACACAGACACCAACCTGCTGCTATCTGTCTGAGGGCCTGCGACTGTGGTGCCTCTCAGTGCCGTCAGCACCTCCGGGAGCTGGGGTGCTGCCGACAGCCACAATGCTCGGACTGTAGCACAGCTTGGTTTCAAGTGAGTGAGTAAAGTAAGCTCCGGCAATGGGGAAATAAATAAGGGGAACTGGAAACACAAGGAAAGCAGTCGGCGGGGGTCAGCGGGGGAAGGCAAGCAGCCGCCTTTTTGAATTATGAGGGAAAGAAGAGAAAGAGCGTGGCAGATGGGGAGAAAGGTGACCTTCCTTTGGTGACTCAGGCTGAAAGGATCTTTCCCCTGGGTCTCAGGAAAGGGTGCTTTCGGAGCAGCACCTCAGGGGTGTGCCCTGCCGCACCTGCCATCACTCACCTGTGCACCTGTTCCTTGTCCCCTCTCTCCTTACCGTCCAGGGCGCTTTCTCTTGCTCCAGTAAAGTAATCACCTCTGGCTTAGGGATGGAACATCCTGCTCAGGAGACAAGAAATGCCACTTAATTTAGAACAAACACAACTCCTGACGCTCACGATGACTTAATTCAGATGTGGTTACACTGATGTTAAACTAGATAGGTCTAAATGATACTTGATGAAACGAAAAAAGCCACTGGATAATAATGACGTTTAGATGGACTAAATATTAACAATCAGACAGAGAAGGGAAAAGGTGTGTCTTGGGTAGCACAGGGAGAGGTTGAAGACACATTCTGGAGCGCTATGACCTGGGTTCAAAACTTGCCACCTGTCAGCTTGTGTCCTGGAAAAGTTACCCTCCAAAGGTAAAGGTAAAGGTCTCTTTATCAAATGCAAAATAGGGCTGATATTACCTGCTGTTTTGAGAATTAAATGAATTAAAGGTTTAAGGCTTAAAAGGATGCCTGGGACACAGCATTAGTTTTACTCTCTTAGTTTGTAAAAAAAGAATTTAAATTTAAAACTTTCAGGTTCTTCAGCTATTTTCTCCATAGAAAATGCAAAATTCACAGACTCAACGGGCAGGTTTGCATGAATTCTAAGTGGATCTGGTCAACTCAGGTACCAGTACACAAGTCCGGCGGCGCCTGTGAGGAGCAAAGGAAATGAGGAGGTGGACCAGCCATGAGCACAGGGCAGCGACGGGAGTCCTGAAGATACAGCTTACCTCATACCTGGCGTCTCTGAGACTGTTGCAGAACTCAAACCTGGGGGTCATGTAGAAAAACAGGCAAATGCAGGAAGGAGTGAAGGTCACTAAGAGCGGGAAATGCAGGTGCTTAAGGGAAATGCCCACTTCTAAGCCATCAGTGCTCAAGCCATTTCTTTCAAAATGGGGCAGAAATTCAGGTTTCTTAAAATAGAGTTCTGAAATGCAGCAATGGAGAAAATTGTTCTGGAAAACAGACTGCAGTTTGCACAGACCCTTACCCAGTGAGACCAGGTTGCTGTAGTTCTCCAACATCACATCTCTGTACAGGGCTCTCTGCACGGGGTCCAGGCACTCCCACTCCTCCTGGGAGAGGTCTATGGCCACGTCTCTGAATGCCAAGGACATCTGAAGTGACAGACCCATGCATTATAAAAGTTTTAAATGTATTTTCAAGACCGCTTTGCAGGAAAGAGGCAACATAACAGGAAAATGGGTTCAAGCCTGATATGTGCAGAGAAGAATAAGGAAATTCAAACTTCTAAGGTGCAGTGCTTATATGCTTTTAAAGCATACTGCTGGTATGAACAAATCACCCTCTATACTGGGAATGACATCATTATCTGGGAATGAATAAAAATAAGGAACATTTCCTAATGAAGCAAAATCATACTGCCTATCCTATAAAGTTCTGCATTTTAAACATCTGAATTACAAGTTCTGAGTAAGAGTGCATGTTCTTTTATTTCCAAAGAATGAAAGTTAGTGAATTTCTCCTTCCAAAGTACTATAAGATATCTCTTAACAAATACAAGTAGATTAACATTTGACATCATTGAAACTCAAGCTCATTACATATAACATCATAATCATCTACCCTTGGACCCATACACAAAATAGCTGACTAAATGTCCATCTTGCAAATACAGCAGACCAAGTCTTTATGCACAGCAGTTCAAAGTCTTCCTGAACCCTGCATGGACGTGTGTCCACCCACCATTAAGAATTAGGAGGATCTTAGAGCTGCCATCAGTGCTGTCTCTTAGGGGAACCTGCCTTAATCCTGAGCTAGAGGATGCTGATGTTGAATGACCCACAATGATGACGATTTCACTGGGCAAAGCAGATGAACAGAGCTTGCTTCTCTCTCTACTTCTCCGCTGAACAGACAACCAAAATACCGTTTTGTGTCTAATCCTTGTAAAAGATCTTTAAATCCCTATAACAGTAAATGAAAATCAGCTACAACTTAAATTTGGAGTATAATTGTTCATCACGATGGTCATTTTCCTTTCTTATGATAAATTCTTTATAAATCTTAATTCATTGATTCCTGGGGAAAATCCCTGCCTCTGATTACACAGATTTCTATGGTCAGACTCCAGTCACCTCCTCCCTGCTCTGAAAAGCCTTAAAAGGTAGATGACCTTGGGACTGGCTTACAGACTTACCCCTTACCCCGTCTGTACCAAACCCCGTCTTGATTATGCCTTCTTTGTAAAATGTTTTAGAGATCAGTGACACAGTTCCACTTGCACACTAACTTCAGTAAAACAATGTCTAAATTTTAGACTCCAGGATATGCATTTCTTACTGTACAAAAAGTGAGTGCAGGGGAATGAGTTGAAAAAATGAGCGGAGCACTTGACACGAACCCATCGTCCACAGGAAGGAAAGTCTGGGGGTCCCCGGGACTTTTCAGTAAGCGAAAAGCAAATGTTTCCAAGTACGAAACACAGAAAGTAAAGTGTGAACAAAGGGAATACAGGCTCACCTGGTCTGGTCTTTCAGACGGTCAACAGCTGAGACGTTAAGGCGAGATGGCCCTCCTTGAAGGATATTTCGGGAAGTGGCAGGACTGGGGAGGAAGGAACGAGAGACACCACACCTTTCTCAAAGCAGAGACATCCCCGCCAGGGTCGCATCTACCTGACCTCTCTTGTATAACCAGAGGGAGGCTAGAATCAGTCTGAATCCACAGAAGATTCCAAAGATCCGCGCGCCGGGAGTGCTGCGGTTCCGAAAACTGGAGCAGCCCCAGAGCGCCTCCCAGCCCACTCCGCCCCGGCAGTCCCGCCGTCTCAGGGACCCTTCACGCTCCCCAAGTCCCGCCCAAGCCCGGCGCTGTGCCGACTTGCTGGGAACCTTCATCTTAGGGCTCAACACTGACTTTCCCCCTGGGGACATTACTCTGTGCGGACATTCAGGGCCGTGACGGGCGCGGGGAAGGCGGCAGGAGCAGACGCGGGACAGTGACACGCACGGCGGGGCCAACCCCCACAGCCACACCCACGGCCACGGAGGCGCGGCCCGGCCCAGGCGGGCGAGTCCCGCTACTTCTCACCTAGCGCCGACTTCGTCCCCGGCTGTCGCTAACTCACCCGCGGCAGCTGAACTCCAAGAACCAACCAGAGAGGGCCCTCAGGGTCAAGGCTAAGGTGCCCTCTGGGGCTTCTGGGAAATGTAGTTCGCGGCCGGAAGCCGCTGCTCTCGGGCTCCCACTGCGCAGGCGTAGGCGCAGGCGCAGGCGCACACGCAGAACTGTCATCAACCTGAGTACTGGGCACCGGCGACTTACGGTGAGCGGGTCCCCCGAGCCGCGGGCCCTCTGGACTCTGCAGGGCGCACAGGGTCGCCAGGGTTCTGGGCCGCAGAATGCACCCGTGGGTGTGGCCCTGTGGCCGAGCCCCGAGAGGCAGAATTTTGTCTTTTCCTGCGGTCCTCCCCAGCCCCCTTGCAGCGGGGTTTCGTTGTGAGTGTGAGTGCGTGTGTCACGCTGAGGGTGGGGGTTCGACCGCGTCTCTGGCGAGCGTGATTTGTGACCGTTAGCAGCGAGGTGACAGGCTCGGTGGGAGTCTGGGCTGGGCTGTGACTGGGGAACTATGTGTGGGTGCTGGGGTCTCTGTGAGCGGGGTGCTTGAGTGCTGGGTGTGAGCGAGGCTGTGACACGGGTTTGTGTGACCGCTGTGGCGCGTCCTGAATGCCATGGAGACCAGGCGCTGCCGTCGGTGTGTGCCGCAGTGGGATAAAAGGTTGTGTGTTGCATCTTCTCACATCTTTATTTAAATATGGGAACCCGATATTGTTGGCCAGATCATTTTGTCTTTTTACATAAGAATGAATGTTTCCATGCATAAAAATGCAAGCAAGTAACTTTTTAAATATGAAAGAATTCTTTATGCGCCCTCTGTACAGTTAGGGGTCTTTGGCAGATAAAATTTGAGAATCTGGACTGAGAAAATAGCTTTATGCTTGCTTGGAAAGACACTGTGTCTTTGGCTTAGTGTGTCAGAAGGCCTGAATGCTAGGTCGCACTCAGTTCACTACTTTAGGGAAAACCTGTGCAAGTAAAGGCAGACAATGTGGTTAAGAAACTCAGTGCATCAGAGGATAACTTGCGTTATTTCAAATTATACCACTATGATTCTTCCCCGTCTCTTCCTGAACAATTCAGCTCTAAAGCCACAAGATGGGCTCAGAGCAGGGTCTTAGATCCTGAGCAGGGTGAGGAGGGTGAGTGTGCAGGAGGTGACTTTGTGTCATTTTAAAAAGTACCGAATTGAGGGCCCTCCCTGGTGGCGCAGCGGGTTAAAGCACTGCACTGAGAAGCTAAAGCCATTTCCGCATGAGTTCAATTCCCGCCTGCCCCGGAGGTGACCACATGGCGTGGCAGACCTCTCCTGACCCACCCGCTGCTCCCCTCAGCAGTGTGCTTCCTCGATCTGCCTGTTCTGCTCCCCACTCTGTCTCTGGTGAAGCCTCTCACCGCCTCTGACCTGTACCCCAGTTCTGTATGTACAAATAAATAAATCTTAAAAAAAAAAAAAAAGTACCGAATTGAAAAGGTCAAATATCGTAGGAAATACACAGCAAACCAAAAGCATTGCCATGGCACCCTCTGCCGTGAGTTCCCTATTTCCAAGCGGCAACAACTTCCATTCTGGTTGAAGTTTGTCTTTCTCGACTAGATGCTTTTGTAAATATCAAGTTTCACTATGAGCTGCTATGGAAAGTGGAGGGTGAGGACTGCAGGTATCTTCACAACCAACCTTCCTCTCCTGCTGCTCAGTATCTTCAAGATAAACCCCTTTTTTGCATGACAGGACTAGGGTGAATAGGCCCAGGTGGGGGTGAGGGGGATGATTCACCACAGACAGGAAATCCACCGCTAAGGGGAACATTGGGGAGACAGGAGAGGTCTGCTGTGCCATGTGGGTCAGTTCCGGGGGCCGGGGATTGGACTCAGGCTGTTGTGGCAGCACTGAGATTTAACCTGCAGGGAGGCACAGATGAACCCTTTAGTTGCCTGCCTGGGTTTGTGACCCTCCCACATGGCACTCTCACTGGCCCCCTCCCGTCTACCCAGTCTGTGGTCCTGCCTTTCTGGAACAGACTTGTGGCCTCACCCAACCATCTATCAGGAGGGGCCCAGAGTGTCCAAGGCCGAGATTCTCCAAAGAAGTGAAACTTCTAAGAGGAAATTAAAGTGATTCAATCTTGTCTATTTTATTGAATAAACCAGATGCTGGTAAAGAAAAAAAAGAGAACTTGGCTTGGGGACAAAGGCTGGGAGGCGAGAGAAGCCTCTGCCTTGTGGCGTGGGGCTGAGGGGTCACTTGTAAAACTCGTGCTCCTGCTCGTCCTTCTTGATGACCGTCTTGTACGCCTTCTCAAAGTCCTTGGCCAGGACGATGTAGCGGTTCTCACGGACGGCCAGCATGCCGCTCTGTTGAAGGAGAGTTAAAGTGGGCTCCCTGCATCCCGTACCTCAGTGATGGCAGAGGAAGAGGCCCAGGACCCCAGGGAGGCAATGAGGGCTGGAAGGATGGCAGCAGAGGTCTCAGAGGCAGGTCCTCACAGCCCACACCCATCCAGAGAGACACCGGCACTCACCTCCTGACAGATGGAATTGATGTCAGCTCCCGAAATCTTATCTGGCCGGGCCACATCTATAGCGGGTGAGTGAAGGAAAGCCTTCTCCACATGGGGGGGGGGGGGGGGGTGGGGGGGGGAGAGAGCCAGCTCCGGGGAGTCACCCTTGAGGGGTGCTGGGCAGCACCCCTCCTCCTGGGACCCAACTTGGGTCCCAACTCTGCATCCAAACAGCCTGGGTGGCAGCAGTGGCAGGGACAGAGATGGAGGTTCAGCCCTGCCCCCCATTCTGGGGCCCCCACCCACACTTGGAGAACAGGATACAATCTTCCAGGTCAACCTCCTCAGAGAGGTTCATCTTGCTGGTGATAGTGGAGAAAATCAATCTCTTTTGGCGGCGGTCAGGGAGTGGAAACTCGATTTTACGGTCCAGGCGCCCTGGCCGCAGCAAGGCGGGATCCAGAGTGTCTGCTCTGTTTGTGGCCATGATCACCTGGCATTGGGGACAGCTGGCTCAGACTTCAAGCCCCACCACGCTGTCCTTCCCCTTATAACCCCTCCCACACAAGCACATTCCCACACCACACCTCCCCCGGCAATCCCGAACACCAAACCTTGACGTTGACATTCTGGTCGAATCCATCCATCTGATTTAGCAGCTCCAGCAGGATCCTCTGAACCTCCCTGTCAGCTGGAGACAGTGAAACAGTCAGGCCAGGCCAGGACAAGCAGCCTGCCCCAAGCCCCAGGCCCCAGGCCCTCTTTGGGCACCACTCACCCCCGGTCTGGGCATCGAATCTCTTGGTTGCGATGGCATCGATCTCGTCTATGAAGATGATGGCAGGTGCGTTCTCCTTGGCCAGGCGGAACACGTCCCGGACCATGCGGGGGCCCTCACCCAGGTACTTCTGCACGAACTCCGAGCCCACAACCCGGATAAACGCAGCTGAGGGTGGGAAGATGGGGTAAGATGAGGGCTCGTTCTAATTTTCACTGAACTGGAAATTCCTTGCCGTCAGCCCTCTGGAGGCCCACCCCGGCCATTCTCCCACACCAGAGCTGGTCCCAGCCCCTGCTTGCACCCCCCCGCAGAGTACTCAGAGCAAGCCAGCAGCCCAGACCAGGATTTCTGCCCACAGATGACTATTTTGGCATTAATTTAAAACCTGGAATATTGGAAAAAAAAAAAAAAAAGCCAGCATATCTATGCTCTCAAGAACCCCGTGGGTAAGAGCTAGAGACATTTATAGACCTGTGAACCAAAAAAGAAACCAGGATTTCTGGAATACTTTTAGCAGTCAGTGAGAACAGCTTGTCTGCACACGACGACCTCACACTGCTTCCTGGGGAGCCCGGCTGGTAGCCGGTCCCACTCCTGACTTCATGACAGCTGGCAACGGGGTGGATGACAGGTTTGTTCTGGGCTCTTTTAAACTCGGATCTTAAATATAGTTTAGCTTAGTGACCAGACGTGGCTGTGTTGTGTAGCGCCTTCCAGCCCCACAGAAGAGGAGACAGCCCAGGGCTCCACCACAGACCAGCTGTGCGAGTGGCCTCTGCCCCCATGAGCCCCCTCGTCCTGACTTCACCCCAGCTCAGGCCCTGCTCCTGGTTCCTACATCACCTGGGGCTCCTTCAACACCCTGCCTCAGGAGTCGACCACTCCTGCTCTACTAAACTCACCCCAGCCCCTTGCTGTGGCTGTACTTTTACATGGCTCTTCAGGGATCCAAACTGCCCTGGAAGGCCCCAGTCTCTGGAGTCCCCTTTCTGGCCCTTGTCTGTCTGCCTCTCCCGGGGTCGCCCTGGTGCCGTCCCAGCCCTGCCTTCCCGTCCTCCCCTCCTCTCATCCTATGTTTCAGTAACTGTTTCCTGCTCACCGAGAACTTCTACTTGCTGTTCCCCACTCTCAGGAAGGTCACCAATAGCCACTGGAATGGCCAGGCCAGAAACCAGGAGTGACTCCTGATTCCTGCCCACTTGCCAACCAAGAATACACTCTGGCTTTTACCTTTCATCCCTACCAGCTCTGCCCAAGACTCCCATCGCCCTAGATCACAACTAAGTTCTAAACTTTCTCCTCCCTCCAGGTCACCTCCTGCTGCCACAAAACTCTTTCAAAAAGCTAATGTGATCACACCACTTCTCCAATATAGTAGCCACAGAGCCACTGAAATGTGGCTGGTCCAAAGAAGAGGTGCTGTAAATGTAAAATACAGACTGCCCGAGACTTAGTACAAAAAAAAGTAAAATAGCTCAACAAGCAAAAGGGTGAGTAAAGCTCAGCCTTAAAAAGGGATGGGATTTTAAATGGTACGACATGAATGAAGCCTGAAGACAAATGACAAATAGTTACAATTCATCCATTTTTCTGAGGTTCCTAGAATAGGCAAATTCAGAGAGGGTAAAAGTGGAATAGGGGTTCCCAGGGGCCAGGCAGAGGGAGAAGGGGAGTGTTTTGATCAGTAGGTACAGCGTTTCGATTTGGGGTGATGAGAAAGTTCTAGAAATGGACAGTGGTGTCACTCAGCCTTGTGCATGCAATGTTACTGAACTGTACACCTTAAAGTGGGCTGAAGTGATAACTTTTACATTTCTTTATTAAAATTAAAAAATTGAAAAATCTCGGTATTTGCATTTGTTACACATGAAGATAGCATTTGGCGTACATGAGTTAAATGAAATCGATCAAGTTCAACTAATTTAACTTGTTTTTAATATGGGTATTTACAACTTTGTCATCCTATATGTAGCTTATGTTGCATTTCTTTTGGACCCTCACAATGTAAAACCACCCAGTCCTCATAGGTGCTCACAAAATCTCTTAGATCAGCACGAAGCCTGTTTACATTCTGCTCTCTTCAGACTCACGTGGACCTGCCCACATCGCTCCTGTCAGCCAGCCGTCCAACAGACATTTTCTGAGCACCTACCACACAGCTTAGAGACGGGCCCCAGAAAAGCAGAAAAGGAAAAACGTACAAGGTACCTGCCGTGGTAGAGTTAAGCTGTGGTCTAGTCCCAGTTATCCAGCCCTGGGCCTTTGCACATGCTACTCCCACTATCTGGGGTGCTTTCTCCCAGCTGTGTGCCAACACTCCTCACAGCCTGCTTCTCCTGGGAACCCCTACCACTGCACCCCAGGCTGAATGGACGGACACGCCCTCCTTGAGGACAGTCCACTATCTGCCCTGCTTCCCGCCTGTCCTTTCATTCTAAACACGAGCCTCACTCGACTTCAGGGGCAGGGGCCTCCTCGCAGTCCCTGGAACGGAGCACACTCTCGCCTCAAGGCTCTGCACCAGACAGTCCTCAGCCTGAGATACTCCCTTCCCCAGAGCCCATGTGAGTCACTCCCTCAAGTCCTTGAGGTCTGTATGTAGTTCTTAACCCAGAAGACCAGCCCTGCCCCCAGCATATACAGCCGCAGCCCCTACGAGGCCCTATCCCCTTGCCCTGCTTGGTTTTCTCTGAGCAAAAGGCTGCATCGTTTCATTAATTCCTCACACAGCATGCGAAGTGTATCTTCTGTTAAGATGAGGAAACTGATGCGTGGAGGTGGTCACCCCCACCCCAGGATGGCACAGCCAGTGAGACAGGCACACCAGGTTCTGCCCCCGAGCCTGGGCCGTTAATCACTGTGCGTGCACCTCCGGGGGAAGAGGAGCGTGGCGAGCCAGCCTGGAAGAGCCCAGAAGGCCAGAACTCGGGAGAGGGCCCGCGGCTCACCTGTCGTGTGGTGCGCCACGGCCTTCGCCAGCATGGTCTTCCCGCAGCCAGGAGGCCCGTACATGAGGACGCCTCGGGGTGGATCGATGCCGATCTGGAACACGGAGGCCGACAGGGAGCGCCTGGAGGCCTATCGCCAACCCGAGGCCCTGAGGGCCTCTCCTTCGTTTCCCTGCGGCCCTCACCTGCTTGTAGAGCTCAAAGTGCGTGAGCGGGAGCTCCACGGCCTCGCGCACCTCCTGCTTCTGGATGTCCATGCCCCCGATGTCCGCGTACATCACGTCCGGCTTCTGGTCTGATGGGAGAGCAGAGCGGGGCTCCCAGCCTGGCCCTCGGGGTGCCCTCAGGCCTCTCCAGCCCGGGGTCCCCCTCACCTGAGGTCAGCATCATGATGCTGCTGTCAGCCTCGGGGGGCAGCACGTCCACCAGGGCATTACTGTGCTTGTGCAAGGCCACGGAGGCGTTGGGCTTGAGCAGCTCCCGGTCGATGGTGCTCAGGATGCGCACGTAGTAGTTGGAGCCTGTGGGGAGGAGACAGCGGGCGGCGATGAGCAGCACCAGACCCACGCGACCGCCACACCCCCAGCCTCACACTACAGTGCCTCCGCAGACCGTGGCTGGCCCTGCGGTCTGTCCCCAACAGGCCCACCAACACCCTCACCTGTCTGAGCTCTGCCTCCTGCGGACGAGTCCCGAGCCTAGTGGCCTCCTGGAATTCCAAGCAGTCCCTCTTCGCTGTGCCACAACGTGTTCTCTCTGCCTCCCCCAACCTGTGCTGCTCCTCCTGATCTCTGTCTCACAGTTGCTGACCACAGCCCGAGCCTTAGCCTGGCCCTTTCTCACCTTCTGTCCGCAGCCCATCAGTCCCTACAGCAAGCCTGCACCCTGCCTCTGTCCTTCATCCAATGTTGCCTCTCCTTTCTTCCTCATGGACACTGTCCTCTCCTATCTGGGTCTTTCTGCAGACACCCCACTCTCCCAACCTCGTTACCCCTTCAACCCACCTTCTACATTTAAGATAGCGATGAACACCTCTCTTTCCAATCTTGGTCCCTCTCCTGACCTTCAAATCTGGCTGTCCAGCTGCCTGGACACCTGCCCGTGATGCCCCAGACTGTCTTCACTGGACACCTCCCCATGACGCCCCAGTAAGCTTCCCCCCACCCCTCAGACCTGTGGTGGAGCCCACGATGGCTGTATTCTGATCCACAGCCTCCAGAAACTGCCCGATGACCAGCGGGATGCTCTGGATTCGTTTCACCTCCTCCTGGGCGTGGAGGAACTCCTTCTTCAGGTTCTTTTGCTCATCTTTGATGTACTCTTCCTGCACCTCCAGGAACTCCAGTTCTTGCTGCAGCTTCTGTGAGCGGCGAAGGGAGGGGCAGAGGAAGACTCCAAGCCTTGCTAAGCAAGGTGTGGTGGGAGGTGGTGGGAGCATGGAGGGGATGCGACGCTGGGGCCTGTGCAGGGGCTGGCTGGGGATGAATGTACCTTGTAGCGGCTGTACAGGTCCTCCAGGTCCTCAGGCTCAGGTCCCAGGAAGGAGAGGCCGGTCTGGGGCCGTGATACAGACAGTGCTGGGATCTCATCCTAGACCCAGGAGAGAAACTAAGGTTGGAGAGGGTCCCTTCATGAAAGAATCTCGATCCCTTTCCTCACTAAGCCCCTAACAGGATCCAGACATCATCCAGCCCCTCTAAATAGGCTCTGGAAACCTCTCACCCCCTAAACAGATTTCTGATATCACCCTCTCCCTAACAAGTCCTGGATTACCGACACCCCCCCTTCCAAGAGGTCTATTATATTTCATCCAAACCATGTCCTCAAAGTCTCCAACTGCCAACTAGAGTTTAAACATCACAACAGCTCCTTCCCTGATCCCAAAGCCCTCCTCAACATGCTAAGGTCTCACGGTCCTCAGATTGTCCGAGCATTACTCAGTTTCCCCCAAAACACATCTGAAGCCATAGAACCTAGCTCACATTGGACCCTACGTCATCCAGCTGCCCAGGTAAGCCCCAAACTCCACTCGGCCAGATCAGATTTTTCTTAGCTCCCCTACTACAACCAATCCCCGAGCATCAATCAGCCTCGGCCACCATTCAGCTCCACGGCCGAGTCCCACACACCACCCACCCGCGATCCACCCCAACCCCGCCGGGCCACCAATGTCACTAAGTGCTCCCGGCGACTCGAAATCATTCAGCGCCAAAGCGCCCCCACCGTCACTCATCCCCTGAGCCCCGACTCCCGAGCTTTGCTGCTCTCCTATCATCACTCAGCCAGCCAGCCAGGCCTCGCAGACAGAAAGCTCCCCGCCGAGGCTTCCGAAATCCTGCAGGTCGGCCTCGGGACCCCCGCAGTCACTCAGCACCCACTCAGGTGGGCTTCGCCCTCTCCCCGTGAGTCGGGCCCCACCGGACCTGCGTTTTCTCCACCAGGATGCCTATCTCCTCCATAGTGACCAAGCCCGCCTTGGTGCGATCGGGCCAGAGCCAGTCACCGCTTCCGCTGACGCCACCGGAAGACCTGGATCTGAGTGGATTCTGGGAAATGTAGTTTCAGACGTGACCGAGGGTGGGCTGGACTTGCGGGACTGCAAGGGGAAGTCCTAGCCCTAGGCACCGCCCCCAGATCAGCGCGTACGTCTTCCGTGCCCGCGGGCGCGCGCGCGAGAAACCTCGCACTTGCGCGTGCGCAGTAGCGCGCGGCGGCGCCTCCTCGTGCCGTTCTCCCGGGCGCGGGTTTTCTCGACGGTAGGCTGCGCTGCCCCCCTGCACTTTCGTCTGGGATTTCCTCAAGGTCAGGGAGTCTGGTGGCAGGTGCCCTTCCCTTGGCATAGAGGGGCAGGGGATACCTTGGAACGGGTTCCTCAGAGGGTATTTTAGGGGCTCTCGTGTGGGAAGCGCCCGAGGCTCGTGCCCGGACGCCCCTGAGAGACACTTCAGACCGGGCTCACCCGTCCTTGGGTGAGGAGCCCCAACTCCTGTCCCCCGTAGCAGCCAGCAGCCAGGGCTGCAGAATATGAGGCAGAGCCCCGGGGGCTGGGTCTCCCAGGAGACCTGCAGGCCTGGGTCAGGCCCTGTACATCAGCTCCCTGAGCCCTAAAACACAGCACGTCCCCTCTTTTACAGACAAGGACACAGCTCAGAGCCATGAGGCCACTCTCCAGTCACAAGGACCAGAACGGGGCCCAGACCCACCTGCCCCCGAGCCTGCGCTGCTGGTGCCGCGGACACGCTGCTGCTCGCCACGTCAGGTTGTCTTAAGTCAATTTTCTCTCAGTATAAATACCGCCAGGTGCACAGATATTCATGTTCTGCCCCTCGAATTGACACAAAGTGAACACGTGTGTGACATGCACCCAGCTCAAGGAAAAGCTCCACACGCTTCCCCTTTGGGGAGCCCTTCATCTCCCCTCAGAGTTGTCAGGTGCTGGTTTCTAAGGCGTGGACTGTTTCTCCTTCTGCCCCTTCCTCCCTCCCCTCCCCCCCCATTACATATGCACTGCTTCTTTTACTAACTGTTGCTTTCAAGTTGCCGGTAGGATTGTTCTTCATTTCTGCTTGGGTTCCACTGTGTGGCTGTAGCCGGCACTGGGCGTTTCCTCGTAGGGGCTATACTGGTGCTATAAATACCCAAGTACATTTCTTTGGTGGACATAGGGACTAGAAAGTTGGCATTGCTGGCCAGAGGGCAGGTGTGTGTTTAGTTTTAGTAGCTACTGTCAAGCTGTCTCACACTCCCACCCACTCCCACTGTGCATACACTTGGGATTGTCTCTCTTGTCCTGGTGGGTGTGTTGTGGTCAAAGCAGAAACCGTTTGTGTACTTACTTTCACTTGGGCAGCTTCCCAGGGATGATCTCAGAATCCTTATAACACCCTCAAAGGTAGGTTTGCTTTTCTTCATTTTACAGACGAAGAACCTGAGATTCAGATGAGAAAAAAATAATCATTTCTGTGGAGTCCCAGGAGAACGAGCGCCTCTTATGGGTGCAAGCCCTATGCTGGGGGATCCAGAAACTAGTCGTATTTGGTCCTTGCCTTTCTTCTAAGGTCTCAGTTTTATTTTTTTAAGATTTATTTATTTATGCATACAGAACTGGGGTACAGGCCAGAGGTGCACGGGGTGAGGATTCACCAGAGACAGAGTGGGGAGCAGGAGGCAGGCAGATGACAAAGTACACTGCTGAGGGGAGCAGCGAGCCGATCTCAGTATTTTTATTTCCACAAGATGTGAAAACAGCGATGACAGCAAATCCTTCCTTTTCTCTCAGTATTGACAACTCTTAGTTGTGTTCTAGGTCTCTAACTGACACCTAAAAGTCACCCCAGATTCCTCCTTGAGACTTACAAGAGTCACTCAATGGAACCCACATCTTCCTCCTTGCCTCTCGTTCTCTTTCCTTCTGGTTGCCAGGCTTCAGACTCAAACTTAAGCTACAATACTGCCTTTCTTCCTCCACGCCACATCAATTCCACAAATTCTCTCTGTCCCCTCAGGCAATGACAAATACTGTGTCTCTTTGGAGTTACTATGAATATTAATCATGAGTACCATTTCCTGAATACTCACATTACTTGCTAAGCACCATAAAATTATGAGGATTAAGTATGGACTATTTCATTCAAACCTCACAACCTTAGGAAGTGGATCAGAACAATAACCCACATTTATAGAACCCTTAAGTTCTGCCAGGAGATCTTTGTTTCAAAGATTTGTTTTATTTATCCATGCATACAAGAACTGGCTGCAGGCCAGAGGTGCAGCGGGGTGGTGAGAGGATTCACCAGAGACAGAATGAGGAACATTACGGGCGGATCCACTGAAGTGCACTGCTGAGGGAGCAGCAGGCAACATAGGAGAGGTCATGGTGAGGCAGTGGCTGGCCGTAGCTTGATGGTGCTGAGACTTAACATCTGTACAATGGGGGAGGCACTGTGCTTAAGTGTGTGCTAACATAGTGTGTGGTTAAATATTGAGCATCTCAGAAAAGTGGGATTTGAAGGGGGAATGGTTGTTTTACTTCCTCTCTCGGGTCTTGTGTGAGGAACCAGGTTCTGAATGGTGAAGCCACCTGCTTAAGATCACACTGTGAGTAGAGATAGTTACTCAAATCCAGAGCCTAAGCTGTCACCTAGCATGATAATTTTTACTTGCATTATCAGTTGGTTTTCATCAAGTAAGCCAGTTGTTTTCAAGTAGGAGAACCTTGAATTATTTGTGGAGTTTTTCTAAGCTAGACCCACCCTTAACTATACACTGTCATTATGGCCCTCACACACCCCGCTTAGGGTCCTCCCATCTAGGTCATTTAATGGACTGGCCAACTAGAACCAGGAACAGCCAGGTTTAGTTGACTAAAATTCATCTCTGGTTCAAGTCCAGGGATGTAATCCTTTCAGCTACTCTGCCTTCTAGAAGAAGCCCTGAACACAGGTCCATGAAACAGAACAGAGAGCTCAGAAATAGAACCATACACAAAGGAACAGCTGACGTACAATAAAGGAGCCAAGAGCTTTACAATGAATCAGGGAAAGTCTCATCTATAAAGGTTGTTGGGGAAACTGTACTGTCACATTAAAAAAAGGTGTAACTAACCAGTGAGAATGGCACATCTTAAAACAACTAGCAACAACAAATGTTGACGAGGATGTGGAGAAAAAGGAACTCTCCCACTGCTGGTGGGAATACAAACTAGTACAACCACTATGGAAAACTATTTGGAGATTCCTCAAACTGCTAAAAATGGAGCTTCCGGGACCTCCCTGGTGGTGCAGCGGGTTAAAGCACTGCACTGAGAAGCTAAAGCCACTTCCGCATGAGTTCAATCCCCTGCCCACCCCGGAGGTGACCACATGGCGTGGCAGACCTCTCCTGACCCGCCCACTGCTCCCCTCAGCAGTGTACTTCGTCGATCTGCCTGTTCTGCTCCCCACTCTGTCTCTGGTGAAGCCTCTCGCCGCCCCTGAGCCTCTGGCCTGTACCCCAGTTCTGTTTGTACAAATAAATAAATCTTTAAAAAAAAAAATGGAGCTTCCATATGACCCAGCAATCCCACTCGTAGGTATTTATCCAAAAGACACAAAAATGCTGATTCAAAAAGATACCTGCACCCCCATGTTTACTGCTGCTTTATTTACAATAGGACAGACATGGAATCAACCCAAATGCCCAGAATGATTGGATTAAAAAGATGTGGTACATATACACAATGGAATGTTACTCAGATATCAAAAAAGATAAACCCATGCCTTTGCAGCAACATGGATGGAGCTGGAAGAGATCATGCTTAGTGAAATAAGCCAGAAGGAAAAAGAAAAATACTGGAGGAGCATAAAGGACCAGGGGTGAAAATAATAATAATGAGCGACTATACACCAAAGACATTTTACGAGGGTGGGTTGGGAAATGGGATTAAAAATGGGGTTGGGGGAGGCCCTCCCTGGTGGCGCAGCGGGTTAAAGCACAGCACGGAGAATCTAAAGCCGCTTCCGCATGAGTTCCATTCCCACCTGCCCCAGAGGTGGCCACATGGCGTGGCAGACCTCTCCTGACCCGCCGCTGCTCCTTTCAGCAGTGTACTCCGTCGATCTGCCTGTTCTGCTCCCCACTCTGTCTCTGGTGAAGCCTCTCACCACCCCTGAGCCTCTGACTGTACCCCAGTTCTGTATGCACAAATAAATAAATCTTTAAAAAAAAATGGGGGTGGGGAGTGCATAGGACAATGGTGATAGCACACAGGTGAATGGGTAATGGGAAGTCCATGGGGATGACAACTGAGAAAAAGGCACAAAATAATGTAAAAATAAACTATTATAATAAAAAAAGTTTTTTAAAAAAAGGTGAAACTAGACCACTGAATGCCAATCACAAAAAATTACTCAAAATGGATTAAAGACCTGGATTTACGAACTGAAACCATAAAATATATAGATTGAAGCAAGCACTCCTTGACATCAGCCTTAGAGATGTCTTTGGGGAACTGATTCTAACAGCAGGGGAAACAAAGGCAAATATAAATAAATGGTACATTAAATTGACAGGGGAAGAAACTTGCATCAGAATGAAAAGATAGCTACTGAATGAAAGATGTTTGCATATAATATGTCTAACAAGAGCTTAATACCCAAAATATGGAAAGAACTCATAAAACTCGGCAATAAATAAAAAACAGCTCAATTAAAAAAAGAAGATTGAATAGAACCTTCAAAGAAGACATATATTTAGCCAATAGGACATGGAAATATGTTCACCATTTCTTATTATTAGAGAAATGCAACCCAAACAACATTGAGGTATCACTTCACATCTGTGAGAATGGCTGTTTACCAGAAGAAAAGAAATAATAATGTTGGAGAAGATATGGAAAGAAGGGAAGGCTTAAACACTGTTGGTGGGAATCGCAATTGGTCCAATAATTGATTCCTCAAAAAATTAAAAATAGAAATTCCAGTTTTCCCACTTCTGAATGTTTACATTCAAATACAGAAGCACTACTTTGGAGGATATATGCACCCCCATGTTTACTGCAGCATTTTTGGACAATAACAAAGTGCTAGAAATAACTAAGTGCCCATTGACTGATGAATGGATAAAGAAAATGTGATTGAAATAAATGTATACACACACACACCATGGAATACTACACGGGTGTAGAAAGGGGAAATTCTGTCATTTGCAACAAATAACATGGATGGACCTAGCAGATATTGTTTAGTGAGATAAGCCGTATAGAGAAGGACAAGCCCCATACAATTAATTTCACTTACATGACATGTGGAGAAGAAATCGATGAATTAAAATAAAAACAAACTGTTGGATAATACGATAAATTGGAGGTGAGTAATTGCGACAAAGGGGACATGATTAAGGGTAAAATTAGATGTTTAGGATCAAACTTAATGAGTATATATACACATGTTTACTCTCACTGAGGCACACCTGAACTGTATATAAGGCTGTAAATCAGTGTGTATATAAGGCTGTACAGCAGTGTAACTTCAATAAAGAAAAATAAATAAACGAAGTATGAGTAACTCTTGTTTTGAGTGAGGGTGTTCCCCAATCTGGATCATTAGAGCACAGGGTGAGGAGGACATGTGAGGAACTAGCAGGCAAGTAGACAGACGGGGAGAGCCTGATCCTCGTCTGTAGACAGTGGCTGGGGTCAACACCAGCAGCCGCAGCCATGCCAGAATGGCCTGTTGTTGCCAGAGCCAATATTTCAAGAGAAGTAAAAAAATGCAAATTCCAAAGTCAACTACAAACATGGACGGTTAGGTTCAAACACGTAAAACCACCATGCATGCCAAACAAAATCCATCTGTGGGTCATAGTCTTCTCCTGTCCTTAGGATCAGAGTTGGGGGTGTGTAGGGGAGGCTCTGAATGATTCAGAAACCCCAAGCATTCAGGGTAAAGGATGGGCAAGGACTGGACTCAGGTAAGCAAACATGAGTGTTTAACAGTAGTTGTTTGGCTAAATAAATGCAAATCATCTGTCCCTTGTGGACCATGACTCAGTTTTTGAAAATGTGTAGAGAGTTTAATGATATATAGTATGTTCACAGATTATGTGATACCTAAAAGAAATAATCAATATAAAAAGGCAATAAACAATTTTAGTTTGAAATATCAAAATAGTTTTGTTTTGAAATTTTAGTTAACACAAAATTTCTAAGAATGGAAATACTCCTTGCCCAGATTCTCCAAATGTTAACATTTTAGCATATTTGTTTTATCATTTTTTCTATGTGTTACAGTCTCATATGCGTGCATCTGTATACACACTGCACATATATACACACGTGTATGTGTATATACACCACACACATGCATATACGTGTGTGCGTTTGTGTTTACATGTGTTTATTTATATTCATTTACCACTACTGAGATCCTGGGATTTTTATTTGGATTGCATTTTATCCATAGATAAGTTTGAGGGAGTATTGGCATCCTAACAAAGTTTGTGAATGTGTGGTATGTCTCCATTTATTTTGTTCGCCTTAAAGTGCCAAAGACTGTGTGATTTAACTAACGTAAGTTTATTTCTCCCAGTTCTGGAGACTGGGAAGTCCAAGGTCAGAGTGCTTCCTGGCATATAGTGGCCTTGTTTCTGTCCTCACATGGCAGAGAAAGTTCTGGTGCCTCTTTCTTTTAAAGCCATTGGCCTGACTGGATTAGGCCTTATGTAACTTTTTAAAAAAGAAACATTTATTACTTTTTTGGAGATAGATTGATTTATGCATAGAAGAATGGGGGTGTAAGTCAGAGGTATCAGGGGTGAAAGGATTCTCCAGCGACAGAGTGGGGAGCAGAACAGGATCTACTGAAATCCACTGCTGAGGGGAGCAGGGGCAATATCAAGAGAGTGCTGAGGCTAAGCCCTGGCCTGACCTTGTTTGACTTTCATCACTTCCTCACAGGTCCTGTCTCCAAATACAGTCACATTAGCATTAGGGCTTCAACATGTGAATTTGGAGAAAGGGGTGGGGGAGATCCAGCATTCAATCCCATAACACCTGTGCAATTCTAAATTGTGTCTTTGAAGAGCAGTTCTTTTTTTCCTGTATTATATCTGAAAAATATTTGTCTAATGGAAATTCAAAAAGATTTTCTCGTTTTCTCCCCTGAGAATTTTGTAGTTTCACCTCTTACATTTACATTATGGTCCATTTGAGTTATTTTTTGTATATGGTGAAAGTATTGATCCAAGTTCTTACATATGGATGCCCTGCTGTTCCCTTTGTTGAAAATTCTCTTTCCCTCAGAATTGTCTTGCAGGCTTTGCCAAAATCTAGTTGACTGTGCATGTATGGATATGCTGTGGGTTCTTTCTTGCCTGGTCTTTTTTTAACTTTCTTTTTTTAAAAAATAAAAAAAAGTTTATTTGTGCATACAGAACTGAGGTACAGGTCAGAGGTGCAGGGGCAGAGGAGGATTCACCAGAGACAGTGGGGAGCAGAACAGGCAGATCGACAAAGTACACTGCTGAAGGGAACAGTGGGCGGGTCAGGAGAGGTCTGCCATGTCATGTGGGTCACCTCCGGGGCTGGGATCGAGCCTGCACTGATGACTGCAGCCAGCTTGCAGTGCTGCATCAGAACCCATTGTGCCACCAGAGAGGGCTCTGCTGGTCTTTTTCTACTTTGACTCCAGTGCTGCATGTTTGTCTTTATCACCATAGTTTTAGAAATCTTGCAGATTGGTAGTAGCATTCCTTCAATTTTATCCTTATTTTTCAAAATTATTTTGACTATTCTAAGTATTTAGAATTTCTGAAAGAATTTTGTAATGAGCTTTCAAACAAGGCCCTTCCTGGTGGCTCAAGTTAGGACGCAGC
>NW_004567142.1:114617-120984 GCF_000260355.1 Condylura cristata | reverse complement strand
ACAGGCCAGAGATGCGGAGGGTGAGAGGATTCACCAGAGACAGAGCGGGGAGCAGAACAGGCAGATCAACGAAGTACACTGCTGAGGGGAGCAGCAGGCGGGTCTGGAGAGGTCTGCCGCGCCATGTGGTCACCTCCAGGCCAGGCGGGGATGGAGCTCATGCGGAAGTGGCTTTAGTTTCTTAGTGCTGTGCTTTAACCCGCTGCGCCACCAGGGAGGGCCCACATAAATACATTTTAAAAAAACCTTCAAAAAATGTATGTAAACATTTTTTCAAACTTTGGTTCTTAGTACATAGAAATATGGGTGACCTTTGCACATTGTCTGGGGACCTTGTCAAAATCACCTATTATTTTTAGGAGTGTTGTTTTAGATTTTTTTGAATTTTCTTTTTTCCCACTCCACCTGCTCTACCTTGTAGAATTTCCTACAGAATCAAACAGGTCATCAGTGAATAGCTTGTTTTGTTTCTTTCTCTTCAATCTGTATGCCTCTTCTTTTTGCATAAGAGTAATGTCTTTTTTTTTTCTTGTTCCTGGTCTTAGGTAGGAAGCATTCAAGTTTTTAACATTAAGTATCTCTTGTTGTTTACCATGAAAGAATGTTCAATTTTGTCCGTTTTTGGTATCTACTGCAATATAAGTATGTCATGTATATGTAACAAAGAATATCTTATTTTTCTGGAATAGTCTGTTTAGAATTTTGTCAATTTATTGATCTTTCAGAGTCATTTTTTGTTTCATTGATTTTTCTCTAACTGCTTTTCCTTTTCAATTTTATTGATTTTTGCTCTTTTTATTTTTTCCTCTAATACTTGGGCTTCATTTGCTCATCTTTTTCTCAGCTTTTAAGGTAGAGAGTTAAATTTGAGAATTTCATATAACACTTGGGTTTACTGCTAGGTACCTACCTTTAAAATTTTTTTTAGTTGCTCCTACAACTTCTGATCCATTTTCTTTTCATTCAGTTGAAAATCTTTTCTATTTCCTCTTAAGACTTCATCTTTGATTCATGTGATTAATTTCCAAATATTTGGACATACTCAAGATATCTTAGATCAGCGATTTTTGCTTTGATTCCATTGAGGTCAGACCTACTTTGCAAATACATATATGATGTCAGTGCTTTTTAAATTGTTAAACTGTTTGTTTATGATGCAGGGTATGACCTCTTAGTGAATGTTCTGTGTATACTTGAAAAAGAATTTCTGCTATTGTTGGGTGTAATGTTCTTGAAATATTAAGTGAAGCTGGTTGACAACAGTGTTTGAGTCTTCTGTATTCTTGATGACTGATGTCCTACTTGTACTATTGATTACTGAGAGAGGATATTGAAATCTTTAAGTGAAATAGTGTATTTCTTCTCTTTTCGGGTCACATTTTTTCTTGATGTATTTTGAAGCTCTTTATTAGATGCATGAGCATTTTGGAGTTAATTTTTGTTTGTTTGGCCCTTGTTCAGTACTTGTTAATAAGAATGCCAGGAGTTGTTAGCTATCCTGGGTAAATTTCCTCTTAGATCACTCTATCATGACCTTGGTAGTTTTCTGAAATCTACTTTGTCTGATATTAATAGGGTGACTCTTGCTTTCTTTTGATTAATTCTTAAGTGATATAGTCTTTTCCATCTTCTTTTATTCTGCTATAGTATAATATTTAAAATTTCCTACAGACTGAAAATAGCATTTTGAAAAAAAAAAAGTGACAATCTGTCTTTTAATTGGTATCCTTAGCTCAGTGTAAGGAATATAATTACTAATAAATTTGATTTAGCCTATAATTTTACTAGTTTTCTGCTTGTCCCTCTGCTTGTTTTTTGCAAGTCTTTTTAATTGACTATAGAAAAATCAGGATCATGATTTCTGTTATTCTGACCAGTTGTGACCAATTGATTTGGTTGAAGTATAATGAAGAAATTCTGACCTCATACATTTATTTAAGTCTTTTCAGATAACTATTGATCTTTTTTTAAATTCTGAAAACTCTAGAAAGCAGTTTCTGAATGGCTAGATCCAATGACAGAAACCATATCAAAGAACTTTAAAAATCTGTTGGTTTCACTTGGCTTTGACTGGATGTTTTACCTAGTCAATGTTATAACAACCTACTTCAGGCCTTTAGCAAATATTGGTTCCCTAAGTTACTGATGTTTCCAAATGTTGAAGCTTTTCATTACACAATATAAAAAAAAATAGTCATAAATATTATGTTGACCTTAAGAAACAATCTTAATACTTAAGAAACTCTTAAGTATTTGAAAATCTGGCAAGCTCATGGCAGCACATTAAAAAAACAAAAACAAGGGCCTTCCCTGGTAGCACAACGGGTTCAAACACAGCACTAAGAATTTATCCCAGCCACTGTAGCATGAGTTCAATGCCCACCCAGGGAGGTGACCCACACAGCGCAGCAGACCTCTCCTGTCTCTCCACTGCTCCCCTCAGCAGTGGATTTCAGTCAATCTGTCTGTTCTGCTCCCCACTCTGTCTCTGGTGAATCCTCTCACTGTCCCTGCACCTCTGGCCTGTACCCCAGTTCTATATGTATAAATAAAAAAGAAAAAAAAGAGTAAAACATCAAAAGTTTTGCAGTCAAAAGCTCTACCCCTGAGCCGTACCCCCACTTGACAGCTTTGGAAGCTCACATTGAAACTTTGCAGGCCCAGATTTTACCATTTGTAACAGACTTGATGCTTTTCCTTGAAGACACAGGTTCACCTTGTTCATTTTGTGTAAAATAGCTGCCAGCTACACAAATCTTTGTCACTGTAGTTTTAAAATTGTTCTTTCAATGTGAAAGGAAAAGGCACCCTATGATAATGTTTCTAGTACTGTTCATGACTCGAGCAAAGTGAGTACTTTTTCTGAAACAATCATCATACATCAGTCTACAGCTTTACATATTAATATGTACGTCACCATTCGTCTCATAGAACATTAAATGCCATGTGCTCAAGGGTAGAGATTTAAGGAATGAATTACTTTTACTGCTTTATCAAGGCATTTCATAAGTAAAATGTGTTTTGTTGTTTGTTGTTGTTTGTGAGTGGTGAAGAATACGGTGACTCTGGGACTTGATTTGGACAAGGTCCAACAGTTATATCCTCCACTGTTTCTGCACTATTAGTGCAAATTTCAACACAATGAAATTGTGATAATCTAAAGGATTATCATGGAAATAAGTTTGATCTGAGGGACCCACTGGAAGGGCCAAGGACACATAAGGTCGGCAGGTGCCCCTTTGAGAGTCATTCTGCTAGGGGCAGGGAGGAGAGCTCAGGGTTCTCCTGTGTTAATAAAATTGGTGGCAGTTGGGCCTCCCTGGCTGTGCAAGGGGTTAGAGTGCAGCACTATGAAGCTATCTGCAGCCTCTTAGCCAGGGTGCCGACCCACAGGGCACAGCAGACCTCTCCTCTCTCCCCACTGCTCCCCTTAGCAGTGTGTTTAATTGATTGATTGTTCTGCTCCCCATTCTGTCTCGGATGAGTCATTTCACCACCACCCCGCCCACACCTCCAGCCTACACCGCAGCTCTTATACGTGTAAATAAATAAAATAAATCTTTAAAAAATATGGTGGCACTTAACCCAACCAAGTAGCCAAGTCCAGACCTGAAAGACAAGCAGGAATCAGCCAGACAAGGAGATAAAGCAGATAAAACAAGGAGATAAAAATGTCATTCCAGACTGAGAGCTAAAGCAGGACAAGAGAGTATGTGTTGGAGACCTGAGGTAGGGTGAGATGAATGGGATATGTTGAGGCAGGAAAATAGAGCCAGGGGCATGTTATGGAAATTTCAAAGTTTATCCTGAGGATAAACCTGGAAGGTAAGCAGATGACGGATTCTGTGTCTAGTGTGACCATTCATACTGCAGAATAGATAAGAACTCAGAGGGGCTGTTGCGGCAACCCAGGTGAGAGGCGGCGGCCGGGAGGCTCAGAAAATGGCAGTGAGCTTGGAAATGAGTAGGTGACTTTGAGAGATGTCAAGGCAGCGTAAGTAATGACTGATCGGAGGTGGGTGAAAGGAAGGAAAAGGAACAAATGTGATGCTCCCACCGCATGCTGCCTGAGGCCAGTTGTTCAGGAGCAGGCAGAGAGGGCCCAGCCGCTCTGAAGGGAGAATCATGACTTTGAGTGAAGGTGTCTAGGGACTTTCCATGGACATGTCCCAAGGGCAGCAGGTATGTGGACTGGAGAGTACCTACGATTCACCCACGTTCTTAGAAAGACAAAAATACGGGATTCCGAGAACTGATCTGTGGTGGGGTTGAGGGAGGAGGCAGCGTGGGCTCACAGAAGACACCATAGGGTGCGTGGGGGTGGGACTGTTCTGCCCCTGATCCCCGCTGTGGTTACCTAAGTCTGGACATGCGAAGTCTGCTGTTTGTTAATTTTAATGTTCAACAGCAGATTTCTCTTGAATTTTTGACTCAGACCCCTGGCACCAGTGGTGGTGCCATTCACAGGGGCTCAGAGCAAGGCCCGGGCTGCAAGGGGAGAGAATGAGGCTCATGCTGAGGATACACGGACCTGAGCTTCCTTGGAGATGCTCAGAGAACAAGGAGCAGACATACACGCTATCTGGAGCTCAGGGGGGCTTTGCATGTTCCTAACCTTTCAAAATGCCCACTTGATGTAGAATAATGGATTTTGTTCTGAATTGATTGCCTGGGTTATCAAGAGTTGCCGTTTCATGTTCCTTATTACTGTTGTGTACGTTGGCCTAACACCAGCACACTTAGTGCTTCCATCTCACCATGGCATGGTGGCAGTGAGTACAGGGAACCTCTGCGGGGGGCCTCATTTACATAAGAAATACAGCAAAAAGTAGAAAAAGGTCATTTAGAACCATCAAAGGGTGTGAGCCACCTTATGGTGGTATCTGAAGGCAGGAAAGGGGCTGACAAGGCTTAGAAAATGTAGAACAAAGAAGAGGCTGGAGTGACTGAAGACAAGAAATGACGGGAAAAGGAGCTGGAAAAGTTGCAGTCACTTCTGGAGATTGGAGGAAGATGGGGGTGGGTGTGTGATTATGTGGGTGAAAGCCAGGCTTCAGGGGGCTGAAGGATGTAAAAAGAATGAATGTAGACGTGGAAAAATCAAGAAAGTCAAGTCAGTGAGTGGATGGAAATTTGACTTTGCTGGAAAGGGGAGCGTGAGGGCTGCAATTAGGCAGAATGACTGTTGGGAAGGTGTGTGGCATGTGTTTAAAAGAGACTCGATCATGATGATACAGAACAGAGAATGAGGTCAACTATAAGCAGCATCCCAAAACAGGGAGGGGATGGTGTTTCCCAACAGCACATTCTACCTTCAGTCTGTTTGACTTTATCCTAAGGCAATTAGCCAACACTGATTAGAGGCTATTTATCAGGAATAGCAGGAATTGCACACTATTTCTGTTTAATGATAATGTAGTCATAAAGCAGCCAGTGGTAAAAGAACTATAAAAAAGAGAACTTAGATAAGTAACATGACATAAAATTAATATACAGAAGTCAATAGCCTTCCACAGTATGCAGCTGGAAGAAATAATAAACACTGTACCACATGAGCGAAAAGCAATAATTCTTTTATAAACCCTAGACATGAGCTTAACAAGAAATGTGCAGAACCTCTATGAAGGAAGCCAAATACTCCTGCAAAGCACATGCACAGTGGGGAGCAGTGGTTTTGGATAGAAGACCCACACATTAAAGATAGCCGTTTTTCTCAGAGCTAACCTGTAAATGTAATGTAGTTTCCCCAAAATACTATCAGGTTTTTATCTTGAATTGGAAAAGATGGTTATAAAACTTATTTTGAACAAAAATATGGTAGTGGGGAAACATTGGCCCTACCAGATATCAAAACATATTCTAAACCTCTGTAATTAGAGCGCGTGGTGTTAGCACATGAATGGATAGACCCAAGGAGCAGGATAAAAAATCTAGAAACAGATTGGGCTGCATGGAGAAATTTAGTAGATGATAGAGGTTGCACCTCAAACCACTGTCAAAAAGAACGGCTTGTTAATAAATTGTACTGGAGTGAGTACATATCTACTTAGAAAAAGAGCAAATTAAATTCACTCCTCACACCTTATAATACATTTTAAATGAACCAGAGAGCCATATTTTTAGAAAAGGAAAAGAAGCTGTCCGATGGTAAAAGTAGAGTGAATTCTTGTTATAACCTTGAAATGGTCAAATTTTCCCTAGCTATGAATCAAAATATAGAAGCAGTAAAATAAAAGGCTGGGGCCCTCCCTGGTGGCACAGCGGGTTAAGGCACAGCACTGACAAGCTAAAGCCGCTTCCGCATGAGTTCGATTCCCACCTGCCACGGAGGTGACCACATGGCGTGGCAGACCTCTCCTGACTGCCC
>NW_004567142.1:110998-112567 GCF_000260355.1 Condylura cristata | reverse complement strand
CTGCCGCGCCATGTGGTCACCTCCTGGGCAGGCGAGAATCAAACTCATGCGGAAGTGGCTTTAGCCATAGTGCTGCGCTTTAATCCGCTGCGCCACCAGGGAGGGCCAACTTACGAATTCTTAATGCAGTTTGGTAATAATGAATCAGAGGTAACACAATAGACATCAGATGAAGGCTCTGAAAGTCAAGAAGTGGCAAACTGACTAAGCACCTCAGGATTTGAGAAACTACACAGAGAACTAGCATTTCTCAACTCTGTTCATACAGTTACAGGGGTTGTTGTGGCTCATCATCTCACCCAGCAGCAAAAGACACCAGGTAGGCATTTTTCTCCCCAGGTGCGGCACCAGTAGATATCAAGTAGAAGCCTCACTGGCTCCAGGCTGTCCAGGAAAGTGCTCTCTTTCCCTTTGTGCCAATGTCTACATGACAGCACCAAGTGGGCCCCAGGAAATGCTTTAGCTTCCATTGGTGGTACCGGCAGGAACTGGGTGAGTTTCCCACCAGAACTTGGCAGATTGGAGTAACACTGCATGGTCTATTGAAACTAAATTGTCATTGAAACCACAGCACACAAAAGTAGTCCAGGACCTGCATGCCCACTGGAATGGGGTGACTACCTACTAAAACGAAGGCACTAGATAGGCCTCAGTTTCCCATGTGATTCTAAAAATTTCAGGATATAATAAAATAACCATAAGCCATATCCCAAGCCAGGAAAATCAAACTGAATGATAAAAAAAAAATCAGCAAATAGCAACACTGAAATAAATCATGCTGGAAATAGCCATCATAAAACAAGGCTTCATCGAGAAGTTGCAAGTGCCCTAGAAACAAATGAAAAAAGAAAATCTCAACAAAAGTAAGTAAAAATACAAGAAAAGAATCAAATGGAAACAAAACAACTACAGCATCTGAAATTTAAAAAACTCACTGGAAGGACTCAAGAGCAGAATAAGGATGACAAAGCAAACCTATCTGAAGATAGAACAATAGAGATTTGTCCAGTCCAAAAAATCAGAGAGAAAACTGACTGGATAAAACAAAACAAAACAAACAGAGAATCTGCAGGACAATTATAAAATGTCTTAACTTTTGAAAAAATATCTAACATTTAAATCACATAGTAACACAAGGAGAGAGAAGAGAGTAGGACTGAGATGTATTTTCAAAAGTGACTAAACTTTCCCAAATGTGGCAAAAACACATAAACTTAACAGATTCAAGATGCTTATCAGAAGAAATCCACATCCAAATACAACTTTTTTTTACAACGTTTTTATATGATAAAAATTTGTTGACTCAATAGTAATTTATAAGACTATATAAATTTCAGGGGATACATTTTCACCTAAAACTTGACATAATTAACTTGTGAAAGCTAAAGAAGGGAAAAAATCTTGAAAGCTGCTAGAGAGAAATGATATACTATCTGTGGGGAAATACCAAATGACAAGGGCTTTCTTGTCTTAAAACCATGGTGGCCCTCCCTGGTGGCACAGCGGGTTAAAGCACAGCACTGAGAATCTAAAGCCGCTTCCGCATGAGTTCGATTCCCGCCTGCCCCG
>NW_004567142.1:93694-110707 GCF_000260355.1 Condylura cristata | reverse complement strand
AAGATCAATAGGTAAGACATAAGATCAATTTCTGAAAAAAAAAAAGATTAAAAAAAAAAAAACCATGGCACGCTATATTTCAAATGCTGAAAGGGAAAAAAACCCTCAACCACTAGTTCTATATACAGCAAAGATATCTTTCGGGAATTAAGTGAAATAGAAGTTTTTTAGTTGAAGGGAAATGAGGATTTGTCATCACTGGAACTATCCTTAATGATGGTTAAAGGAAGTTCTCCAAACTCCAGGTAACAGAAGAAGCCTCAGACCTTCAGAAAGGAAGGAACAATAGGAGAATGAATAAAAACAGGTTAAAAAAATAGGCTACCTTTCTCATGATTTTTTTAAAAGATGTATTTATTTATGCATACAAGAACTAGGTTACAAGTCAGAGGTGCAGGGGTGGTGGTGAGAGGATTCACCAGAGAGTGGGGAGCAGAACAGGCAGATGGACTGAAATACACTGCTGAGGGGAGCAGTGGACAGGTGAGGAGAGGTCTGCTGTGCCATGTGGGTCAGCTGCCTCCCTGGCTGGGAATTGAACTCATGTTACAGTGGCTGTGGACAGCTTCATAGTGCTGTGCTTTAACATTGTGCCACCAGGGAAGCCGCTCTCGTGGGTTTTTAAAAGTGTATTTAGTTGAAGAAAAAAGTCATATCATCTGATGTGGTACTCTTCTAGATAGAAGAAATACTTAAAACAATTATAACTTTAAAGTGAAGAAGATAAAAGGACCTAAATGGAAATAATGTTTCATCAGTTTAATTGAAGTGGTAAAATATCAAAGTTAGAGTTAGGTGATAAAATTATATATTCATATTGTAATAGCTAAAGTAAGTGATCTGAAAATTACACAAAGTAATATATTCAAAAAGAATATAAATCAAAATGGAATTCTTTTTAAAAATTATCTATTTATACATACAGAACTGGGGTACAGACCAGAGCTGAGCTCTGTGTGTCAGTGTGAGATCACACCTGAACTCAAACAAGTGGTGAAGTGGCTTGGGTTAATTTCATAGCGCTGCACTTTAACCCATTGCACCACCAGGGAGGACCCATAAGTAAGAGAATATTATGAACAACTTTATACTCACAAATTTTGGAGCTTAGATGAAATAGATCAATTCCTCATAAATCATAAAACTTAGCTAAAAAGACAGAAAATCTGAATAGTCATTACTTGTAGTTTAAAAGTTCTAGAGAAAGAAATCTCCAGGCCCAGATAGTTTACACCAGAGAATTTTCCAGGTATATAAAGAATTATGCAATCTCTTTCTGAAAGAAGACGGAACATTCTCTAACTCATTCTAGATCTGCAAACCATGGAGAAAAGTTCCAAATGGCCAGTAAATATGAAAAGTGTTCAACCTTACTGGCAATCCAGGAAATGTAAATTAAAACCACAACTCAACATAACATAACTCAACACCACCACACCTCTAGAATAGCCAAAATTATAAAATCTAACAAAACCAACTATTGTGAAGCTGTGCAGCAACTCCCGATCATGGGAGCTGACATTGAAACATGCTGGTAGCATCTATTAAAACTGAGCCCAGGCCCTCCCTGGTGGCGCAGCGGGTTAAAGCACAGCACTGAGAATCCAAAGCCACTTCCGCATGAGTTTGATTCCCGCCTGCCCCGGAGGTGACCACATGGCGTGGCAGACCTCTCCTGACCCGCCCGCTGCTCCCCTCAGCAGTGTACTTCCTCGATCTGCCTGTTCTGCTCCCCGCTCTGTCTCTGGTGAAGCCTCTCACCCTCCGCATCTCTGGCCTGTACCCCAGTTCTATATGAATAAATGAATAAATCATTAAAAAAAAAAAAAAAAACTGAGCCCAGGCCCTCCCTGGTGGCACAGCTGGTTAAAGCGCAGCACTAAGAAGCTAAAGCCACTTCCGCATGAGTTCGATTCCCGCCTGCCCCGGAGGTGACCACATGGCGAGGCAGACCTCTCCTGACCCGCCCACTGCTCCCCTCAGCAGTGTCCTTCGTAGATCTGCCTGTTCTGCTCCCCACTCTCTCTGGTGAAGCCTCTCGCCGCCCCTGAGCCTCTGGCCTGTACCCCAGTTCTGTATGCACAAATAAATAAATCTTAGGGAAAAAAAATTGAGCCCAGTGACCCAGCAATCCCACCATTAGAAGCTGCATAGCACATCCCAACGTGCACCTGTGTGTGCCAAAAGATAGAACCCAGTCACCCAAACCGCAGCAGTCCAGATATTCATCAGTAGCTGACTAGGTAAATATGCATGGACTTCTATACAGATGACTCTCTTCCAGCATTAAAAATGAATAGGGGCCCTCCCTGGTGGCACAGTGGTTAAAGCTCAGCACTAAGAAGTTAAAGCCACTTCCGCATGAGTTCGATCCCCACCTGCCCCGGAGGAGATCCACATGGCGCGGCAGACCTCTCCTGACCCGCCCACTGCTCCCCTCAGCAGTGTACTTTGTTAGTCGGCCTGTTCTGCTCCCCAGTCTGTCTCTCTAGTGAAGCCTCTTGCTGCCCCTGAGCCTCTGGCCTATACCCCAGTTCTATGTGCATAAATAAACAAATCTTTTACAAAATGAACAATAGTTATGCACACAAGAATAACATCAAATGAAAGAAGCTTTTTCGCAAAATAATACAGATGGGTGACTCCATTTATGTAAATTCAAAAACAAGCAAAAATAACCTGTGGTGGTGGAAGCCAGAATAGTGGCTTCCTGTGGGAGGCAGGGAGCAGACAGTGATTGGAAAGGAGCATAACCAGGGCTTCTGGATGTAGGAAATGCTGTTTCTTAACTTGGGTGAAGGTGATGGGTGTGTTCATTTTGAGATAATTCAATAAACCATACACATTTATGATGCATGCATTTAATATGTATTTCATGCCAATAAAGTAGTTTAAAGCATTCCTATGAATCACATGAGAATGGTTGCCCATAACAAGGCCACATAGTGGACAAAGACTGTAAAAGAATAAATAGGTAGGTGGGTGATAGCAGATGGACAGGTAGCTGGTTAGGTAGATGAAATGAGGTCTGAAATAGCTCTGGCATTTTGTTCTAACATGGATACAGGTTGCAGGTGGTTATTTAAATTTAAATTTACTCAAATTTCAGTTCCTCCATTACATCAGTCCCATTTTGAGTACTCAATAGCCACATGTAGGTAACTATAACCTACCTATTGGACAATGCAAATTTAGACCATTGACCGACAACATAGGTGGATACGGATACGATGTGAGAACCGCCTGGGTTAAAGTAAGGAACTGACCAAAGCAACACAAAATGTCAAAGAAATGAGATGATGGAAGCCGAGGGGATAGGAAACAGCAAGGAGGAAGTGCCCATGACAAAGGTTCCAGAGAAGGAGCTGGAGCCAAGGGGCAAATAGCAAGTTATTAGAGTTTAGCAAAAACAGTTTCTGTGCCAAGTTTGTGCTGGGAAGCAGAGAACAGGAATGTAAATGTAGCAAGACTCAGCTTCAAATGGCTAAAACAAAAAGGAATTAAGCAAGTGGGCAGATGTAGGAGGGATAAGAGATTAGCAACAGTTTGGTTTCTCGGCAGGTGACTCATGCAGACAGTAATGTCTGCATCCCAGCCATGGAGCTGACAGGGAGGGTCTGGAGAAGGCTGTACCAGTGGAAGGAATTGCACAGGCAGTGGCCGGAGGCCTCGGAGGGAGGTGCAAGAAAGGGAGCCCCGAGATAGCCCTGCCAAGGGTGTGGGCTCTCGCTGGAGGTGCAGGAAGCACGGGGTATTCTTGAGCAGGGGAGGATCAAGGTCAGGCCTAAGCAGGTTAGTGGGAGATCATACAAGATGGCGGAACTCCCCATGGGGAGCGCGAGCCCCTTGGAAGTTCCGAGAGCACGGGGAGTTGAGAGCAGCAGAGTGAGTTCCTGTGGCTGGCTCCGGTGCCCTCCGTCTGGAGGAGGCAGGGTGTCTTGCCCCACAGTGTGCTCCGCGCAGACCTACTGCGGCCCTGCCAGCGAGGAGCCCAGGAGGCTCACACTCACAAGAAACCTTTGTCTGGGCTCACAGCAAAGCTGTGGCAGCGGTGAGGGATGAATGTGGTTTTAATGACCATAAGGAAATGTTCCCAAAGGTTTCTGAAAATAGGCATGATGTGGAATAGGGGACAAGGTACGTAATGCCCCCCCCCCCCAGAAGAAACAAACAAACGTACACACTCCAGGAGTCCTGGAAGGAGTGAGAAGGTCCTGGGGCGTTAAACCTAGAATTTTCAGTTGTAAGTTTTCTTACCCATTCTTATTTCTGGGGACATAGGCTGCAGAAAGCAATGGCAGTTTTTGAGGGGAGTAGGTCTTTCAGGGAAGACTTCAAGGCTCTGGGGACATTGAGGACCAGAATCACCCCCTGAGGCTTTCCCTAACTCTCCGCCCCTCACCCCTCTTTCTCTAGATTCTCAACAAGCTGACATGGCTTTGGATGTCTGGGTCTGTGGTCGCTCTTTCCTCTTAGGAATCCCACAGCCCCTCTTCCCCGCGTCTTGCCCTCAGAGATCCAGCAGCCCCTTCTGGCCACCCTGACTCCTCAGGGACTTTCCCCCAAAGCGCCCACTCCCTGTGGGTCCCTGCACCTGGGAGCATTATTTCTTAGTAACTCCGGCTTTTCTGCCATCTCCTTCATGTTCCTGGTGGACTGCAGGTCCCAGGCAGTCCCGAGCCTTGTCGCTCCTTCAGGAGCCTGCCCTGGACTGGGGGCATCAGAGACCCCACCCATTCTGGGCTCCCCAGAGGCCCAGACCTCGGTGATAAGAGAGGAGTTGTCTTGGGGACAGCAGCTGCTGGGGTGTTGTCCGAGCAGTCACCCAGGCTTCGCAGCTGCTGTTTCTGCAGGAGACTCCCCGCGTAAACAGTGGGTCCCGGGCCAGGAGGAGGTGAGCAGGGCATGGGCAGGCCAGCCCCGGAGGAGCAGATTCTGTCTCAGTGGTCTCTTCCACTCCCCACGTGCAACCTAGACCCCCACACTCATCCTGAGCAGCGTCTGGGGTGGCAGGGGAACACAAAGTCACCAGTCTCTGATTAGAACAAAAAAAAAACCTCCCAGAAAACAAATAATTATCCAGGAAATGAAACCTGTGTCTGGTAGAACCAGGAAACAGAGGCCCCCTTCCTTCTCCACACACATCTCCAGCCTGGGCTCCAGCCCACCTACAGTGTTTGAGTGTTTGCCCATGCCCCCCTGGGAGCAAATGAGCCCAGTGGGATTAGCTATTGATGTTCACATTTCCCAGACCAGGAGGCTGCAAGCCATTGGGACCGGGGGTGGAGATAGTAGGTCCCAAGCCACAGGCCTGGCTCGGGACACGCAGATGCCAGCCCACTCCTGACACTGGCCGCCCCCCCACGGTGCTGGGAAACAGGATGTGGGTGGCTGGGGACCAGGGAATAGCTTATGGGGACTGGGGAATAGCCAGGACCCGGATGCAAATCTTTTGCTATTGTTCCTTGAGCCAAAGGAAGAAATCCAGCCATTGAACCAACAAACAAGACCAAATACTTCCTCCCATCCCTGCTCCCTGCCTCCTCCTGGGGGCACCCAGGCCCTCCGTTCCCCTGCTCCCCAGCTGTTTCCCTTAGGGACACCACCCGTCCAGGACTGAAGTATCCAGGACACAGCCACCAGCTGTCCTCACAACCCTCTCAGGACCCAGGTATCCAGGCTCTCCTTGTACCCTCTCCAGGCTTTCCCCTTCCTCTTGACCCTGATCAGCAGCCTCCTCCCAGAAGTTGGCACCACCTACTTGGCAGATGGCCTAGGGTGTGCCCTAAGCAGCCAAGAAACCCAGCTATATAGCTCAGCCCGGGAGCCCAGTCCCACACAGCTCCAGGGACCTACAGGTGAGAGGCTGAGGTCCCCGACTTTTGCCTCCATCCTGTCCTACCCTCCGAAGCTCACCCTTAAGCCCACTGGACATCCAGCTGCCCCCCATCCCCATACACACACTGGCCCTTGGGTCCAGCTCACCTTGGCCTCCCCACTGACCTGGGGGCCCTTGTCCCAAGACTTGGCCCTTCTGTCGGTAGGGGATGGTCTCTGGCAGAAGGGCCGCCACCTCCTCTGATGCGCTTCTCTCTCCCCACTGCAGACATGGGTTCCCTGTGGAGCTGGTGGACCCTCTGGGCTGGAGCAACCCTCCTATGGGGTAAGTCGGAACGAGATCCCATCTGCATCCTGGTTGCAGTGGGGGGGGGGGCTCTGGGCCTGGGGCAGGGCCTGTGTCCCGTCTGCAGACCCACCTCCCAATCTCAGCCCAGCCAGGCAGAGATGGGAGAAATGATCTAGGTCCTGCAGAAAAATGTGAAATTCACCAATCCTCTCTCGGTTCTGGAAAGAAGCAGATGAAAACCTTAGTCCCCAAATTTCAGTACTCCAGAACCACCGCTGACGTGATTTTCTTTTCTTTTTTTTAAAGGATTTATTTATTTATGTACACGGAACTGGGGTACAGGCCAGAGGTGCAGGGATGGTGAGAGGACTCACCAGAGTAGAGAGCAGAATAGGCAGATCAATGAAGTGCACTATTGAGAGGAGCAGTGGGTGGGCCAGGAGAGGTCTGCTGCACCACATGGGTCACACACCTCTTGCTGAAGTGGCTGCGGACAGTTTCATAGTGCTGCACTTTAAACCGTTGCGCCACCAGGGAAGGCCCTGTCTTGATTTTCTATAGCTCAGCTAAAGCTCCGATTCAGCCTTTTTCTGCCAAGGCAATGGGAGATTGCACTGAAGGCATTCTTGGAGGGGCTGGTGCCCCATTCTCCAGGGTGGCATCTGGGAGTCCAGGACTCAAGTCTCAGTAAAGCCAAAATGCTGGGCACAAGCTGGAACATCGGGGCCCTCCAGCTGCCAGTCACCATCTGTTTAGCTTGTTTTTGAAAGTTCCATTGTGCCTGGCCCCTTATTTGACAGACCCTCCTCACTCTAACCCTCTCTCTGAAACCCCGCAGTCTTCTCCCTCCCCGCCTGCCCCCTCAGCCCTGGAGAGAACCTTCCTAGTTGGGGGATTGAAAAGTGCCCGCTCCTCTCTATTTCTAGGAGGCGCTTTTGTCCACACTCCCATAACCCCCTTCTTCCCTTCATTCCCACTCCCAAACCCCACTAAGACAGGAGCCACAAAGTAGCACCTGAATCCAGCCAACTTGGCGCTTAAATCAGTTGGAGTCTAGAAAAGTGGTAAGATGTGGCATTAAAAAGAGTCACGGTGAGCCCCACAGGGACGGCGGCTGAGGCTGGTAACAGCCGCCCGCTGCTGCTGGAGCCGC
This sequence comes from Condylura cristata, assembly GCF_000260355.1. NCBI lineage: Eukaryota > Metazoa > Chordata > Mammalia > Eulipotyphla > Talpidae > Condylura > Condylura cristata. Next base: position 103,427 of record NW_004567142.1, on the reverse strand, counting down.
ACCCTGCTGGGCCCACCCGTGTCCAGAGCTCGAGCTCTTGGGGGAGCGTGTCAGCAGGGCCGGCGGGCGCCCCAGAGGGAACAGGGGAGAGGAGCACGGGGAAACCCAAGTTAGGGTGTCTAAATGTGATGCAGGCACAGGACGGAAGGGGGACTAGATGAGGGGACCCACAACTGTGTGTTCTCATCCCAGGGTTGACCCAGGAGGCCGCCGTGAGCCCCAGGGACGCCGGCGGGGCAGAGTTCCTCACGGCCTTCCTGCAGAATTACCTGGCCGGGTACAGCCGGGCCAGTCTCCACCTGTTCCTCACCAGTTTGTCAGACAAACCTGCTTCAGTCTCCATCCTCAGCCAGGCAGATGGCACCTCGCAGAAGGTCACAGTGAGGCCGGGGCAGTCGGTCCTGGCCACTATCAGCTCCAGGGCTGAGATGGTCGGCAGCAAGATCTTCAAGCACGCAGTGGTTGTCCAGTCTGACCAAGTCATCGCGGTGCAGGCTGTGAACTCTAAGCCTAACACGGCAGAGCTGACGATGCTGCAGCCTGTCCATGCTCTGGGCACTGAGTACTTCGTGCTCACGCCGCCTGGCGTCTCTACCAGGAATCTCAAGGAGTTCGCTGTGGTGGCTGGGGCCGCAGGGGCTGCAGTCAGCGTGCACCTGAAGCGGGCGCTGACGTTCCAGGGCACCTTCTACCCAGCGGGCAGTGTCTTGACTGTGACTCTGGGGCCCTACCAGGTAGCCCAGCTGCAGAGCGACTCTGACCTCTCGGGGTCAAAGGTCACAGCCAGCAACCCTGTGGCTGTCCTTTCTGGCCATTCCTGTGCCCAGAAGCACACGAACTGCAACCACGTTGTGGAGCAGCTGCTTCCCACGTCCGCCTGGGGCACCCACTACGTGGTGGCCCCGTTGGCCTCCCAGACTCGCTTTGATGTGGCCTACGTGGTGGCCAGCCAGACCACGAAGCTGACCTACAACCAGGGCGGCACCACCGGCTCTCGTGGGCTCCAGGCCGGCGACGTGATAGACTTTGAGATCCGGCCAACTCAGCCCCTCTACCTGACCGCAGACGTGGGAGTCCAAGTCCTGCTGTTCGGCACGGGCGCCACCAAGGGCAATGTGACCTATGACCCCTACCTGGTCCTGGTCCCAGATGTGGCTTCCTACTGCTCTGCCTATGTGGTCAAGAGCATGCCAGGCATTAACAGTGTGGCCCTGGTGGTGGCCCCAGCCGAGGCCGCCAGCAAGCTGATGGTGGATGAGAAGGCACTGGGGGCCAAGCTCACCTGGGCAGCCGTGCCCGGCAGCAAGTTCTCCTTCGCTGAAATAGACCTCGGCACTGCTGACACCATCCACATCGCCAAGGCCAACACCAACTTCGGGCTGCTCATCTTCGGGCTGGGCCAGGCTGTGGGCTTCGGCACAGCAGCTTCCTGTGGCCAGAGTGAGTGATGGGCATGACCTCTGACCTGTCACCCAGTGATCCCTCTGCCCTCCCTCCTACCTTCCCCCTTTGCTCCTCACCTGCTCCTCTGGCTGCCTCCTCACGGCTTACCCTCCCACCCCACTCCAGCCTCTCGCTCCCAGCCCCCAGGAGCTGAGTGCTCACACTTGGGGCCCAACCAGCCAGCAGGGGTGGTGCAGCTGCCCTTTGTTGCTGGGCTCCAGCTTGGGGGGATCCAAGGTGCTACAAGGTGCTACAAGTGAGGGACCTTGGGGGGTGGGAGGATCAAGCCAGCAGCTTCTTACCAACCAATTTGGATAGACTGTGACATCTTAGCCACTGAAAGGAAACCGTGGGAGTTGTTAACTGCCACTCCCCAACCCCTCTTGCCCCTTTGTTTAACTCAGGAGGCCTGAAAGTTTGATGGCGATGGCCACCTCGTTGGGGGGTTCCCAAAGGCACCATCGTTCATGTCTAGGACCTGGCTTAACATACCACCTCAGGCTCAGCCTATCAGGGAGTCAGCCCAGTGTGGTGTTTGAGGGCACAGATGCTCAAGTCAGACTCTGGGGTTCAAATCCCAAAGTAGATATGTGACTTCACCAGTGTGGCCTCAGTTTCCACATCTGTGAAATGGGGTTACTAAGGATTACTAAGTGAGGGTGCAGTGGGGTAGCACCACCCTTAGCGGTGTCTGGCAAGTGAGGGGACTACGGTAGAGCGAGTTGGCACTGTGAACGCCCAGAAAGCAAGAGCTTTTGAAGACTGGAAAGCAGCGGAGGAAGAGTCATTGCTGCCTGCATGGGCCCCTCCCCAAGTTAGGGCGCTAGACACTAGGGTGTCCAGCCCTAGCAGAAATGGCCCCTGCTTGTAGAGCATGGAAAACACCCTCTTCAAAGGGCTAGTTGGGGTGTGCCTGGCAGAGTGGGGAGGGGCGGGCATCACCTCCAGCCATGTGCCATCAACCCCTGGGAGCGGTTCCCAACCCTACTCATGTTCTAGCTAAAACTGACAACACCCCCTCCCCAAAGACCCCCAGGAAGAAGGTATGATCATCACCCCCATCGTGTCACACATGAGGAAACTGAGGCACAGAGAATCCGTATCTTTACCTAATCACAGCTAGTTCTTTGAGCCAGGAACCCCGCCTAGGCCACCTGGCCGCAGCGTCCTTCCCTCCCGTTGCCGTCTCTGTCTTCCTTTTTCTGCCCCTTTAACCCATTGACCTGAGCGGGAAGGAAGGGGAGGGAACAAGAAGAGAAAACCCCAACATTTCCATGACGGTGCTGCCGTGATTGAACCTTCCAGTTCATTGGGGATGAGATGTGGTTAAACGGGGGAGTCAGAGAACCTGGGCCCCGGCCCGGGGTTCCAGAGTGCACCTTCCCCCAGGGCAGGGCCCCCACCCTCTGGGAGGCCCCTGACCCTCGCCCCACCTTCCCTGCAGCGCTGGCCACCTGCGAAGGCGTGAACTGCCCCCCCTGGCACCGCTGCGCGCTGGTAGACGCAAAGCCCACGTGCGTGGCGGAGTCCGTGGCCACCTGCCGCATCCAGGGTGACCCCCACTACACCACCTTCGACGGCCTTCGCTACGACATGATGGGCACCTGCACCTACTCAATCGCCGAGCTGTGCGGCGACGACGAGTCCCTGCCTGCCTTCACCGTGGAGGCCAAGAACGAGCACCGGAGCAGCCGTCTCGTCTCCTACGTGGGCTTCGTCACCGTGCGCGCCTACAGCCACTCCGTGTCGCTGGCCCGCGGGGAGGTCGGCTTCGCCCGGGTAAGTGGCCCAAGTCCTCCTGTCCTGCTGAGCACCTGTGAACCCCAGTCGGGGGAGGAAGCAGCGCTTGCAGTGTGTGGGGGGGTGTGCAGTGTCAGCGCCCAAGCCAAGCCCTTTGCTTGGGGCACAGGGTGCGGAGAATTGGGCTGAGTGGGAGTGCTGGCTGGGGAAGGGCCGAGCCGGTGGGAGGACCTTTAAACCCCTTTGTCCAGCAGTTCTAGTTCTAAATGAGTTCTTTTATTGATAGACATTTGAATTTTATTTCAGGCTGCTCAGAGATCGGGTTAGAAGAAAAAGTTTTACCTTTTTCTAATACGGTTTTTCATGACAAAAGAAAAAAAAAAGGAAACAAAATGTCCAACAGTGAGCAATTTTGTAAGTGACCAAACACTAAATTCAATGAACACCTGCTATGTGCCGAAACAGTTTCTGCACACTGTTCGTGTATGAACGCGTTTAAAGATCTGTGAGGCCGGTGTAATGACTTGCTAACACTTTTTAGATGAGGAAACCCAGCTGCAGAGAGACAGAGGGCTTCAAGGGCTTAGTGCTGTCCTGAGTCTTTATTCTGAACCTTTCCGCTATGCTGCCCTGATCACGGGTTGCTGCTCCACAATGCAAACAAGAGCCGAGAGCAGCGACTGCCCCTTCTCTCACCGGTGGTCATGAAGGTTTTGGAACACGCAGCACAGTGAAACCACTGTACAGTGGACACCCATACCCAGTCAGTGGGAGTCAGAACATTTTACTTTTCTTGACTCATCACATATCTGCCACCTGTCCATCCCTCTGTCCTTTTAACAGCCACCTCTTATTTTTCGTGCAATTTGAACTCAGTTCCAACATCAATACATTGACCCCCCCAAATACATCAAATGCATGTATTAGCTAGTTTACATTATTTTTTGCAAGTCTTTTTGCTTACATTTGAGATAAAATTTATACCTAGTAAAATGCACATCCCCTCAAGGGTACCTATTTCACTGAGTTTTGACAAACACGTAACTCACATCTCCATTCGACTCTTTTATCACTAGAAAATTCTGTCATCCTAACTCCCAAAGGATCCCCAGGCCATGTCCTGGAGGCAACCACAGTTCCAACTTTTCCCACCATGGAATAGTCTGGCCTGTTCAAGGACTTTGTAGTTCGAGACTCAAAAGTTGTCAGAAGCCTTTTGTATGTTACATCTTCTATTCAGCAGAAAGCTTCTGAGGTTCTCCCGTGTGGCGGTGACTGATTTTTTAGTAAGTAAAACACTCACACAACTCAAAACAAAACAAAAAGCCTGTTGTGAAAGGCCTTGCCTTCAACTTCTCTTTCATCTACTTTTTCCCTCTTGCCCACGGGAAACTGCTTACTGATCTCTCGGGCATCCCCTAGGCTTTAAGGCGGCAACACAGCAGGTACACACAGGCTTCTCCCTCTGCCCTCTTTCGGCACAGGCCCGCGCTGCAAGCCCCACCCTGCCTGCGGCTGTGGGCCCTGAGCGCGGCGGGGCACAGGGCGTCTGTGCGTGTTGCAGCTGCCCGTCCTCCCTCGTAGTCCACGCAGCTCAGCGTCCTGTGGGGCAGATGCCCAGGACCTGCCTCCTTCTCCAGCGCGCAGGCAGGCCTGAGGGATCAGTAAGCAAGCTTTAAGTATGTGCGCTTGAGATCTACTGGGACTGAACACAAGGTCAGGGGACGTCAGGCCCCCTGAGATGATGCACATAATTTTGCATGTGCTGCAAAGTGTCTTGGGAAGAGGATGGCTGGCCTTCGGCAGATCCTTGCAGAGGTCAGTGACGTGCCAAAGCTTACAGCCCCTACTGGGATAGAATTTCCGCAGAAGCCGTTAGGAAAGAAGAGTTCGTGAGACAGTGACTGCAGCCGGTCTCCTTGTTTAAGATAAAAAGAGAAAAGGGTAAATGTATTCAGAGGTCAAAAAAAAATCTGGCAGGATTTATAAATGTGTACGTGTGTTTGTAGCACTATGGGTAATTTCTCTGTTCTTGCTTTTGCTCATTTGCATTTTGTACATGTTCTGGGATGAACAGATATTACGGTTTCATTTATGAATGAGATCACTGGTCTTAGGGGACAGGCAGAGCTGGACGTTGAGCCCGCGAGTGCAGGGCCCGGGCTGCCGTCTGCCACCACTGTGTCCTCAGCGCCCGAGCAGAGCTGGCCGCGGACGCTTCGCTGGCAGCGCACCTTTGCCTCATTTGCTCCCGCAGTGCCCAGTGCCGTCTGCCTCGTGCTCCTTCTGCCACACCCCATCCTCTTGGCTGAAGCAAGAATGTGTGGAGAGAATAAGAAAACGGTGCTCAGGCGGGGGGCAAAGGGCACAGGGGTCAGACACAGCCCTGTGTCCTCGCTTCCTCGGCACCTTTGCAAAGTTCCACCGCTCCCTCCTTCCTGTAGTCACCCCGCACTGACCCTGTCCAGCTCAGCTCAGCTGTCCCGGCCTCCAGGCAACCTCCCTGCCTTGCAGGCTGGGGTCTGTCCTTTGTTCAAGGCTCCCCAGGCCTCCTCGGCCTCCACTACCCCAACCCTGACCTTGGATCTGCCACTGTCTATTGACAGGGCTCTCTCCCCCAGTGCACGGGGAGCCCCCGGGAGCAGTCATGGGGCAGTCTCTGTGGCGGCTGCATCCCTAGGCTCTCTCAGCCTTGGCCCAGGCACAGAGGCTGCCCAGAGCGGAGGGGCCTTTGCTCCCTGTCAGGTCCTTGCTGTCCAGCGAGGCTGTGGAGGCCCTAAGGTTGAAGAGCCATGGAAGCCGACAAAAATCCCTGTCTTCAGGGAGCTGAGGGTCTAGTGGAGTCAGATGATAAACATGAGAAATCTGCAAATAGTTTAGAAAGTTGGAAGCAGTGGGGGGAAATTTCATCAGGAAAGTAGACCAGGGAGCAAGGAGTAGTCAAGGATCACTGAGCTGTGATGGTGACATTTGGGTGGTGCCTTTGTACGAGGCAACAGAGGACCTCGTGGGCCACGTGCACATCCCCGGGAAGGAGGGACATTTCAGACCCTGGCAGTGGCAAGAGCAAAGGGACGGTGGCGGTCACAGCAGGCAGGGACCCAAGCAGCTGAGCAGTAGAGCCAGCGGGAGGCGAGGGGTCCTCACCGCCCGCCCTCCCTGCCCCTCCCCCCTGCAGATCGACAACCAGCGCTCGCGCCTGCCGGTCTCCCTGGGGGAAGGCAAGCTGCGTGTGTACCAGAGCGGGCCGCGGGCCGTGGTGGAGCTGGATTTTGGGCTGATGGTCACCTACGACTGGGACTGCCAGCTGACGCTAAGCCTGCCCGAGAAGTTCCAGAACATGGTGTGTGGTCTGTGCGGCAACTACAACGGCAACCCCAAAGACGACTTCCTCACCCCTGACGGAGAGCAGGCTCCTAATGCCGTGGAGTTTGCTGACAGCTGGAGGCTGGGCGACGAGGACTACCTGTGTGAGAACGGCTGTGAGGACAACTGTCCCTCCTGCACCCCAGGCCAGGCCCAGCATTATGAGGGCGACCGACTCTGCGGCATGCTGACCCTGCCCAGCGGCCCCTTTGCTGTCTGCCACCATGCCCTGGACCCCAAGACCTTCCTGCAGGACTGTGTCTATGACATGTGTGTGGTCAGCGGGGACCGCTCCAACTTGTGCCGCGCCCTCAGCGCCTATGCCCAGGCCTGTCTGGAGCTTGGCATCTCCGTCGGGAACTGGAGGGGGCCAGCCAACTGCCGTGAGTGACACCGGGAGCAGGACGTGGGGGGAGGCAGGGCCATTTGCTTATGTGAACCCTCGCTGTGGTTCAGCTGCAGCTTCGCCACGCCAGGAAGACGGCCCGGCCTCGAAGGCCAGGCCCTGCCCACCGCAAGGCTGTGCTCGGAGAAGACAGTCTGCAGTGGGGTCCGCTGGGGTGGGGGAGGCACAGTGGAGACCAGGGACCGGGGGTCGACGTCCAAGGGGCTGTGGGGGACAAGAGAAGCTTCCTGAGTCAGCGAGGGGTCAAGGAAGCTTTACTGGAGAAAGAGACGCCCAGTCAGAAACCTGTAGGAGGGGAGGAACTAGGCGGAAAGTACGGAGGCAGGAGGTAGGTGCCAGGCCGGAAGAGCACGGGCAGGGCTTGGCATGAGAGTGGTCTGCAGAGCCCCCCTGCGATGTGAGGGCGCCTGCCCTGACTCCTCCACATCCTCTGGGCGAGTCCAGGCTCTGCCACCAGGGTCCAGCCACCTCCTCACGCATGTGCTCATCTACGCATTCCATAAGCACCACAAAACCTTACTGGCCCCATCGCTGAGCTGGTAGTGAGCATAGTGGGAACCAACACACCCTGTCCCTGCCCTTGTGAGGCTCCCAGAGAAATGTTCAGGAGATAGAGGTTTGGGGAGAAAGGAAGACTGCTGTAGCGAGGCTGTCTGGGAGATAGAAGGCCACGAAATTTGGCTTCGCTGCTGCTGGGTTCACTGCCCAGTAACCTCCTCCCCTGCCCCCACCAGTTCCTCAGTGTCTGGTACAAAAAGAGGGAGCAGTGTGCTCATGCCTCCACTGCTTCATTTCTGCAGCACTGACCACCATGTGGGCCGGCACTGGCCTTGGTGCTGGAATCCAGCCTTGATGGAGACAGACCAGGCCCCCACATCAGACTTGCATCCTAGCAGGAGAGACAGATAGTAAGCAGTAAACTGGAATATCTTCATAGCAAAAAAGAAGCTAAATTCTTGTAATAAGAGCAAATGGGAGGTCCAGGAAGAGGGTGCACAGGGAAGGCCTTTCTGAGGTGGTGACGTCGGAGCAGAGTCCAGACTGAGGTGTGGGAGTCAGCTAAGTGACGACAGTGAGGCTCACGGGTGGCTGCACAGATTACCTCATTTGACCTCACAGAAATTAGCTACCCCAGCTTACTAATGTGCAAACTGTAGGCACAGGGAGATTGGAATTACTGGCCCATGATCACAGAGCAAAGAAGGGGAGAGCTGGGATTTGAACCCCAGGCAATGTGGGTTTTAGCAGCCTTCTCTTAACCACATGCTGCGTGACCCGCTGAAAAGGCAGAGGGACGGCAGTACAGAGACCCTGAGGTGGACATAGGACCCCCAGGGAGAAGCCACAGCTGGAGCAGAGCGAGCCAGAGGGAGCGGGAGTGGCGACTGGGCCAGGAAGTGAATGGGGCAGACAGTGGGAGACTCCCCCAAGCACACCTTCACCCTTAGGGCGATCACCCGCAGAGGGACTTGTCTGACAAGCACAAGGGCCCTCTGGCTGCTTGGGAGGATTAGCTGCTGTGGGGACCGGAAGAGAGTGAGTGACACCAGGCAGGAAACCACCGGGTGTGCAGTGGGGCGAGGCCTTGGAGAGAGGAGACCTGAGCAGGTTCTCTCTGGATGGGCTCACTGCGACCTTCACCGATTCACTCACAGTGAGGGGCAGGGGCCAGCTCTGTCCCTGGGGGCGCGGGCCTGTAAAGCAGGCAGGGCGGACACGCCACTAGGGAGATGGGGAGGCCTTGGGGTGAGGCAGGCTCTGGAGGGGAGTCCGAGTGTGCCCTTGTAGGGGCGCCCGTCTGGGCCCCTCTGCAGTGCCTTGACCAACGCCCTCCTGCCCCGCAGCCCTCTCCTGCCCAGCCAACAGCCGCTACGAGCACTGCAGCCCGGCCTGCCCCAGCTCCTGCAACCCGACTGGCGCGCCTTCCAACTGCTCCACGCGGCCCTGTGTGGAGGGCTGCGTGTGCCTCCCTGGCTTCGTGGCCAGCGGGGACGCCTGCGTCGCCGCCTCCGCGTGCGGCTGCCTCTTCGAGAACCTCTTGCTTGCGCCTGGCGAGGCAGCGTGGGCTGACCAGAGGTGCAAGAGGCGCTGTGTCTGCGACGCCAGAACACACACGATGGTCTGCAGCGACACCCAGGGCTGTCCGGCTGGTGAGATCTGCCGCGCCCAGAACGGCCTCCTGGGTTGCTACCCCAGCAGCCCGGGGAGCTGCCAGGCCTCCGGCGACCCGCACTACTTGACCTTCGACGGCCGGCGCATAGACTTCATGGGCACCTGCACGTACCTGCTGACCGGCACCTGCGGTCCGACCGGGGCGCTGCCCGCCTTCAGGGTGCTGGTGGAGAACGAGCATCGGGGCAGCCAGACCGTGAGCTACACGCGTGCCGTGCGCGTGGAGGCCCACGGGGTGAAGGTGGAAGTGCGCCGGGAGTACCCCGGCAGAGTGCTGGTGAGTGACGCGGCGCCCGGTCAGGGAGGCGGGACAGGCCCCTGAAGCCGGGGCGGGCTCTGGGGCCCCACGGGCCGGGCCTGAGGGCAGTCCCTGTGGGCAGGGGGATGAACAGGCCCAGCCCCGAGGGCCGCCTCCCCGGCCCTGGGACCGTCATCCCTTCCGGGAAGAGCGGGGGACTGTCGGGAAAGCCAGGGCGGCAGGAGCAGACCGCTGATGGAGCCGGGGCTCTGCTGGGCCGGCCAGACGGGTCAGCTCACACAGGGCTGTGGGCAGGGCCCTAGCGCCAGGCTGAGCCAGAAGGATGGACGAGGCGGGTGACGTGCCCC
>NW_004567142.1:61534-89234 GCF_000260355.1 Condylura cristata | reverse complement strand
GTGTGTGTGCCACGCCGGCCAAGGCATGGTGTGCCAGGCGCACAGCTGCCAGCCCGGGGAGGAGTGCCAGCCCTCTGGAGGCCAGCTGAGCTGCATCACCACAGGTCTGGCCTGGGCCCGGGTCGGTGCGGTTGATACAAAAGACAGAGAGTGTGGTACTCAAGTAGGGCTCTAGTCACGTCCTGGTGGAGGGGGAGAGGGATCTTAGGCCTGGATCCCACACTGGGGTCGCTCGGGGAGGAAGTGTCCATCCAGACTGGAATCAGCTTCCTTTTGCGTGGAGTGCTGGGTGAGGACCCTTGTCGATTTTTTCCAGTTTAGTGTCATATAAGGCAGGAACAGGCTTCCTCTTTCTCTGCAATCTGTGTATTAAATATTTAAGCTTACAGACCACAGGGGTAGTCTTGGTGTTATGAGGAGCGTTCACAGGTAATTAAGTTCAGAGGTTGACTCCAAGAAAACTTTGTTTACACAAAGAGGCAGGCATGTGCCATAGTCTACCCACCACTCAGGCTCTAAGTTTGGGCCTCAGACACCATCTGCTAGTGTAGAGGAGACAGGAGCTCGCTGGTCTGGGGTAGAAAGCAGAATCCTGAGGTTCGGGCAGAGAACGCATCAATGCTGGCATCATGGGTACAGGGCCTAAAGCACAGCAGCCCTGGGTAGGAGCCCTCCATGGCAGAACGCCAGGGCGTGAGGCTTAGTTTCAGGGACCCAGTGTCAGGGTCTTGAATGCTGGCCCCTCTTTAGGTCCTCCCCCAGAAAGTCCTTCCAGTCCTTTGGTCTTGTTCGCAGAGCTCTGCAGGATCTCAAATATATTGGCCTTAGTAGCTGGGAGCTCAGGAGTAGGGGAGCCTGTGGCCCAGGTCTTGAAGGCACAGACCCCGGGTCCAGGGATGCCCTCTCGGGATGCTCTCAGGCCTGGCTGTGCAGACACAGGTGCCTCTGGGCTCTGGTCTCACACCTGGACCCCTGAAGCTGAGCTCCCAACCAAGGGACTATCACGGCCTGGGATTCAAGTGCAGCGGACGTAGACCTGGGTCTTGGCCATAAAGACCTTGGTCTCAGACCCAGGAGTGCAGGTCCTGGGTCTCTGATGTGAACCCCCTGAAATCCGGTGTCCCCTGGAGTACCCTCAGCCAGCACTCCTGGCACGGCGAAGGCAGAGGCTGGGCATCTCAGGGACCTCTCTCTTCTGCCCCAGATCCATGCCAGGATGTGATATGTAGGCCACAGGAGTCGTGCAAGGTGAAAGACGGCGAGGCCGTGTGCGTGCCCAACTATGAGAGCACGTGCTGGCTGTGGGGCGACCCGCACTACCATTCCTTCGACGGCCGGGACTTCGACTTCCAGGGCACCTGTGATTACGTGCTCGCAACAACCACCTGCCCTGGCGTCAGCACCCACGACCTGACACCCTTCACTGTCACCACCAAGAACGAGAACCGGGGTAACCCTGCCGTGTCCTATGTGAGGCGAGTCACCGTGACGACGCTGGGCATCAGCATCGCCATCCACAAGGACGAGACCGGCAAAGTCCGGGTAAGCCCGCTGGAGGCCCCACCCCACCGTTAGGGCAGAGGGCTCTGCCGGCCACGGGCGGGAGCCTAGGGCTCAGTCTTCCACCCAGAAGGAACTGATGTCAGCTAGTGCAACAGTTACAGCAAAACATGACCCTTTCCCTTTAAATTGAGCAAGCCTGGCCCTTTGCTCAGCGCTCACCTTTATAGAGACCTGGATTTGAACCCAGGCATTCCTTATGAGGTGGCTGAAGTTGGCAAGTGAAGCCCGGCCTCAGTTTCCTTGCCTGTGAGCTGGGGGTCAGAGCAGGTCCCGCCCCTCGTGAGGTGCTGCGTGGGAAGTGGAAAGCACACGACTGAGAGTCTGGGCCAAGTAAGCATCCGTGAATGTTTGCGCAGAGACTCCAACGCAGAAGGACGTGAGGGATGGAGGGCAGAGGGAGACGGGAGGAAAGAGGATGGGGCTCAAGTCCGAGGGAGGGAAGCCAGCTGGGGTCTCGCTCTCCAGAGAGCTAGGCTAGAGCAGACTGCGGTGGCTGCCAGGCGACCATGTGACTGCCTGCAAGGAAGGTCTTGGCAGCTTCAGCACGGCAGTGGGGGGCTGGGGGGACAGAACTGGGCCCCCTCACGTCTAGTCACCTGTCTGTCTCCGTCCCCTCCTCCCCCAGGTGAACGACGTGCTGACGGCATTGCCTGTCTCCGAGGCTGGCGGGCGGATTTTAGTGACCCACGGCCCGTCCAAAGCAGTGCTGGTGACTGACTTCGGGCTGCAGGTCACCTATGACTGGAATTGGCGCGTGGAGGTGACGCTGCCCAGCAGCTATCACGGCGCAGTGTGCGGGCTCTGCGGGGACATGGACAGCAACGCCAGCAATGACCAGGCCTTCCCCAACGGCACGCTGGCTCCCTCCATACCTGCCTGGGGCGGCAGCTGGAAAGTGCCAGGCTGGGACCCACTGTGCTGGGACGAATGTCAGGGATCCTGCCCCACATGCCCTGAGGACCGGCTGGAGGAGTACGGGGGCCCGGCCTACTGTGGCCCCCTGGCCTCTGGGGCCGGGGGTCCCTTCGCCGCCTGCCATGCCCACGTGCCTCCCGACAGCTTCTTCAAGGGCTGCGTTCTGGACGTCTGCCTGGGCGGTGGGGCCCACGACATACTGTGCAAGGCCCTGGCTGCCTATGCTGCCGCCTGCCAGGCCGCAGGCATTGTCATCAAGGACTGGAGGCCGCAGGCGGGCTGCGGTGAGTGTGGGGGAGCAAAGGCAGAGCTGGGGGTGGGGCACGGGGAGGCGGAGGCCTGTCTCCCCAGGGCTGCCCCTGCACCTCTTTCTTTCTGGCTCCCCGTCTTTGTTCTGGGGCGCCTTTGCTTCCCTCTCTCCACGTGTCCGTGTTGAGTGTCTTTGCCCCTCACTTGTTCTCTGTGACCCTCTTCGTCTCTGTTTCCTGCTCCGCCTCCCTCGGTCTCGTCTGTCCTGCTTTATCTCTCTCTGTGTCCTCCCACCCTGACACCTCTCTCTCTGTCCTCCCCCAGAGGTCTCCTGCCCAGACAACAGCCACTATGAGCTCTGTGGCCCACCCTGCCCAGCCAGCTGCCCGTCTCCCACGCCCCCCACCACCCCAGCCTTCTGTGAGGGCCCCTGCGCTGAGGGGTGCCAGTGTGACCCAGGCTTCATATTGAGCGTGGATCGCTGCGTCCCGCTGGACGGCGGCTGCGGCTGTTGGGCCGACGGCAACTACTACGAAGCAGGAAGCGAGTTCTGGGCGGACGCCACCTGCTCCGAGCGGTGCCGCTGTGGGCCCGGGGGTGGCTCAGTGGTCTGCACGCCTGCCAGCTGTGGGCTAGGAGAAGAGTGCACGCTGCTGCCGTCAGGCCAGCTTGGCTGCCACCCGATCAGCACCGCCGAGTGCCAGGCCTGGGGTGACCCCCACTACGTCACCCTGGATGGGTACCGGTTTGACTTCCAAGGCGCCTGCGAGTACCTGCTGAGTGCGGTCTGTGGTCACCCACCCCAGGGTGTGGAGCCCTTCAACGTCACTGTTGCCAATGAGCACCGGGGCAGCCAGGCCGTCAGCTACACCCGCAGCGTCTCCCTGACCATCTACAACCACATCCTGGTGCTCAGTGCCCAGTGGCCCCGGAAGCTGCAGGTGAGGCCTCTGTGGGTCAGATGGCCACAGGGTGGCCTGGGAAAGCCGAGGGTCTGACGCCTCCTGCTTACCTTTCATAGGTTAGCAGGGCCGAAGTACCCACCTTGGAGCCAAGGGTGTGGAGCAGTGGCCTCTCCATCCATGAGCCGCAGTTTATTCTGTACAGTGGGGCTGAGAGAAGGGCCTGCCATGTGTTCCTTTTAGGGCAACGGCTCCTGTGACTGCAACCCCAAGGGGCATTCGGGGTTCCACCGGAGTAGACCGGTGGTGGGGCCAGGACTGCAGTCAGCAGCCGCACCATTCACCACCCACACCCTCCCGCGCTGCAGGTGAACGGCGAGCTCCTGTTGCTGCCCTTCCAGCTGGACTCTCGCCTGCGTGCCTATGTGAGCGGCGCCGACGTGGTGGTGACGGCCGCCAACGGGCTCTCCTTGGCTTTCGACGGGAACAGCTTCGTGCGCCTGCGCGTCCCCGCGGCGTACGCGGGCGCCCTGTGTGGCCTGTGCGGGAACTACAACCAGGACTCCTCCGACGACCCGGAGGCGGTGGGCAAGGACCCGGGCCGCTGGCAGGTGGGCGGCGCCCCGGGCTGCGGGCAGTGCGGCGGCGCGTGCCCTCCGCTGTGCACGCCCGAGGAGCAGGCGCAGTTCGGCGGCGCGGATGCCTGTGGCATCATCTCGGCCCCCGATGGCCCGCTGGCGCCCTGCCACGCCCTTCTGCCTCCGGAGCAGTACTTCCAGGCCTGCCTGCTCGACGCCTGCCAGGCTCAGGGTCACCCGGGAGGCCTCTGCCCTGCCGTGGCCGCCTACGTAGCAGCCTGTCAGGCCGCCGGGGCCCAGATCGGAGAGTGGAGGCGGCCAGACTTCTGTCGTGAGTACTGAGCCACGCAGCACCCGCTTAGGGGGAGTCTCTCCTCTACCAGGGTTTTCTTCCCCAGGGAGCTTAGGGAACATCCACCTCCAAGGAGCCAGCTAGCTCCCTCAGAGGAATGGCTCCACATCCACACGCAGAAATCCCCCAGCTTACATACCATAGCGGAAGACAGTGTGATACATCAGGTCTGAATGCCTGGGGCCAATGCAGGCCCGGAATCGGGTGACTGACCCAAAAAGCCACACAGACCCTACACCTGACGAAACCAACTCTTTTGGCCACCTCTGGTCAGAGAGGCCTGGTCAGTCACACCTCCGCTGCCCCCAGACTGTTTCAAACACAGGCCAGATAGTACGTGTCCTGTAGTCACAGACTCACAGAGCCACACCCGGGCAGACTCCAGACTCCAGAACTCCCCCCCGCCCCCCGGGCCATTCCCTGGTTCAGCTTCAGCGTCACCTCAGTCGCACACCGAATGGTCCCGCGGGAGATTCACCCACAGTGAGATTCATGGCCCACAGCTGGTTCAAACCCTGCATATTTGGTCAGGGAGCCCTTACTCTGTAGAAACACTGGGTCAGGTTGACACAAGACCTGTCCAGGTGCTGGGGCCCAGATCCCACACAGGACCCCCCATCAGATGCACCGGGTCAGACACCCCGCTCAGGCCCCCATAGATTCACTCCGACCCCTGCCCAGGCACAGCCCCGCAGCTCCGCCCCTGCCCGCCCCTGAGCGGCTTGCTCCCTCTCGCCCGCAGCCCTCCAGTGCCCTGCCAACAGCCACTACGAGCTGTGCTCCGACTCGTGCCCGGTGAGCTGCCCCAGCCTGTCGGCGCCTGAAGGCTGTGAGTCCCTCTGCCGGGAGGGCTGCGTCTGCGATGCTGGCTTCGTGCTCAGTGGCGACACCTGCGTGCCGGTGGGGCAGTGCGGCTGCCTCCACGAAGGCCGCTACCACCCGCAGGGCGAGGTCTTCTACCCAGGCCCCAAGTGCGGGCGGCGCTGCGAGTGCAGGCCGGGCGGCCAGGTCAGCTGCCAGGAGGGCGCCGACTGCGGGCCCCACGAGGAGTGCCGGGTGCAAGACGGCGTCCAGGCCTGTCACCCCACCGGCTGTGGCCGCTGCCTGGCCAACGGGGGCACCCACTACGTCACCCTCGACGGGCGCGTCTACGACCTGCACGGCAACTGCTCCTACGTCTTGGCCCAAGTCTGCCGCCCGCAGCCTGGGGACGAAGACTTCACCATTGTGCTTGAGAAGGACGCGGCTGGGGCTCCCCAGCGCCTGCTGGTTACTGTGGCCAAGCAGGCGGTGAGCCTGGCTCCGGGGCCGCTGGTAGGTAGACACGGTGCTGCCTTGGAGGTGTGGGGGAAACACAGCTTGCCTGGGGACTCCGAGGGGGGACACAGTCCACGCTGGGGGTTTGGGGAGTGACAAGACTACACCAAGGCGGGCCACCCTCAGTCTGTGGGGACATGGGCCCAACTTAGGGGCCTGAGGGGTACATGGCTCTGCCTCAAAGAGACCAGAGGGACACCACTCCACCCTAGCTTACCTGTAGTCTGTGAGTCCCTGACCTGCTGCGTCCCTCCGCCCAGGTCACCGTGGATGGCGAGGTGGTGACTCTGCCTGTGTCTGTGGGCCACGTGCGGGTGACTGCCGAGGGCCGGAACATGGTTCTGCAGACGACCAAGGGGCTGCGGCTTCTCTTTGATGGCGATGCCCATGTCCTCATATCCATTCCCAGCCCCTTCCATGGCCGGGTCTGTGGCCTCTGTGGGAACTTCAACGGCAACTGGACTGACGACTTCGTTCTGCCTGATGGTGCCGTGGCCCCCAGTGTGGAGGCCTTTGGGGCCGCGTGGAGAACCCCCAGCTCCGCCAAGGGCTGTATCGAGGGCTGTGGGCCCAAGGGCTGTCCCGTGTGCTTGGCAGAGCAGACAGCACCGTTTGAGAGCCTCCAGGCCTGCGGGAAGCTCCGGGACCCCAGCGGCCCCTTCGTGGCCTGCCATGAGGTGCTGAGCCCCTCTGAGTATTTCCGCCAGTGTGTTTACGACATGTGTGCGCACAAGGGCGACAGCGCCTTCCTCTGCAGCAGCCTGGCGGCCTACACGGCAGCCTGCCAGGCGGCCGGCGCCAAAGTGAAGCCCTGGAGGACAGACAGCTTCTGCCGTGAGTGTCTGAGCCCTGCGAGAGCCCCGCGCCAGTCCCTGCCGGCTGCCCGCTCACTGACCCTTCTTGGATCCTCAGATAACCCGCCAGGGTGGGCCTATCTGAGTCCTTGAAACCAGGGCAGGGACTCCCCAGGTTGCCTGGGACAAGGCAGTGGCCCTCACACCTCAGGCAGGGCCACGTCTCCCTCACTCCTCTCAGCTCAGGACTGACACCCAGGGCTGCCATCCGCCCCGGGCCTTAGGTCTGTACTCAGGGGGACAGTGGCCTCCGTCTCCATCTCCAGACTGCAGCTTCAGGGGGCCAGGGGCCTTCTGGGACCTTTCTCCCAAGTGTTCTGAGGACTTTCCTCACCTGATGTGTCCCCATATGATATTAGCATTGAACCCCAGACCTGATCCTCCTCTTGCCCCCTCATCTCTGGACAGCAGCCTCATGCTTCCCCTGGGTCCTGACTTCCCTTACCCCAACCCTGTCCATTTGATCCCCACTCGGCCCTGACCACGCTGGGCTGGGTGCTGGGTAGCTCTAGTTGTGGGGCCGGGTGCTACCAGCGTGACGCCAGCCCGCCTCTCCCTACAGCACTCCGCTGCCCCGCCAACAGCCACTACTCCACCTGCATGCGCTCCTGCCAGGGCTCCTGCGCGGGGCTCGCCGGCCTCGCTGGCTGCACCACCCGGTGCTTCGAGGGCTGTGAGTGTGACGAAGGCTTCCTGCTGTCTCAGGGTGTCTGCATCCCCATCCGAGACTGCGGGTGCACCCATGATGGCCGATACTTGCCGGTGAGCAGGGCTTCAAGGTGGGCAGGGAGGGTGGAGAAGCGTGAGGGAGACCCAGAGCTGCTGAGCCCTCAAGGATGCGGACAGAGGAGCCGCGCCAGCTCCCAGCCCTGTGACTGAAGACTGTGACACCAGAGTGTGGCTCCCGTGAGCAAACGATTGTAAACTCGGTGCCCAAAAAAGGAGAAATTTGCTCTCCTGCAGTCAGAAGTTCTCAGTACCATCAGGGTACCTGAGGATCTGCTCAGTTCTGACTCTGTCCCCGCAGAGACAGAACCAGGGCCCTCAGGATAAGGGCTCAGCCTTGTAAGACGCCTCCGCCTAGGTGTGAGCACAAGCCCCGGGCACGTAGTCCTGCCTGTTCCACAGCCAGAGCTCCCCAGGCCCTGCTCAGCCTCCACCTACCCCCAGCGCTAGATAACCCGTGCTTCTGACCAGCCGCTGTCCATCCGAGATGCCCACGCCCTCGTGGGTTCCATTAAGTTGCTAGAACAGTGCCCAGCACTAGCTCTCCAGCTACATACAGAGGGATTGAAGGATCTGCACCGCCAGCCGTGGGGAGAGGTGCGCAGGGCACGGCCGGGAAGGAGGAGGTCCCGGCGCCCCCCCACATGTGCCGCTCTCCCCTAAATCCTCTTCACCCAGAAGCTTCCCATAGCCCCTTCCTCTGGGCCTCATCAGTAGACACCGGCAGCTGAGCCTTTGGCCTTAGAGCGTAGCCGCTGGCCACGCTCTGTCCCAGGAATTCACCGAGTGAGATACAGAGTCCTACCCTCTACGCTTGTGGGGTTCCTGACAGCCCCACCCCTCAGTTACTGTGCCAAAAGTTACCTTTATTATAACAGGAGACACCTTTACACTCAAACTTGAGAAATCCCCGAGGCAGCTGTGAGATTGGAACTATGGATGAAGACCAAATATGTACAAGAAATATATTTTGGTCATTGATCGCAGGATCGGACTCTGCTCAGTTTTCTTGAGATTTGATGAGATCATCAGGTAGCACCTAGCGAGAGTAGATGGCTGAGCCCTGGACACGATTGTGCTGTGGACCTGGGAGCATGAAGCAGAACTTAAGGATGCGGTAAAGAAAGAGTAGCTTGTCCGACGGGAGAAAGTCACGGCTCGGAATTGGGGTCCCAGGTCCTGTGGTCTGGGCTGCAGGCAGCAGGACTCGGGGCGTCTCTTCCACCCGCCCGGCCTGTATCAGCTATCTGTAGCTCGACTACAAGCTACACCAAAGCAGAGGGGCCTCACATGACCAACTGGCTCACACTGCTGTGGTGCTAGTGAGACTGGACCCCGCCTGGAGCTGCTTCTGGTGTCCCCCGGGCTCTGCCGGCCTCACAGTGGGCCCTGAGGGCACCCCCGCCATGCCTGTCCTTCCTCCAGCCTGTGTGCTGGGTGGCTGGCGCAGGGTTCCAAGAGAAAGAGCTGAGGAAGAGAGGAGCTCTTGGGTTTGAACCTAGCTCAGCACAGCTTCCACTCCATTGTAATAACTAGATTAGTCTTAAGGCCAACCCAGGGGAAATGAACTCCATTTCTTTCTCTTATTTATTTATTTTTATTGAGGTAAGTCTTGTTTACAACATAATGGAAGATTTGGGGGAGCAAAGTCACACCTGAGCTGTGGATTACCACACCCACAACCAAGCACCATTAATCCTCTACCATAGTGGTGAGCCCCCTCCCCCTGTGCCACCCTTCCCTCTAGGATCATGTGTCTGGGCTTTGTTTTGGTAAACTTTGTTTGTATGGCATCACTGTGACATCATGTGCAGAGGGCTGAAGTGCTGTGACCACTGTCTCCCCCAGCACACTCTGTAACCTGGCACCTTCTGCCCACAGGTGAACTCCTCCCTGCTGACCCCAGACTGCAGAGAGCGCTGTTCCTGCTCCTCACGCTCTGGCCTCACATGCCAGCCCGCTGGCTGCCAGTCAGGCCACGTATGTGACGTCCAGTCTGGGTCCCGGAACTGCTGGCCCCCCCCGGGTCTCTGCTCCCTCTCTGCGGATGGCAAACTCACCACCTTCGATGGGACGCACAATACGATCAGCTCCCCCAACATCTATGAGCTCTCTTTCCGCTGCCCAGGATTCCAGGCGGCCGTCCCCTGGTACCGCATCCTTGTTGACGTCCCGTCCTGTGGCAGCAAAGCTGTCCGTGTGGGCCAGGTCCACGTCTTCTTCCAGGACGGGCTGGTGACTGTGAATCCGAACAAGGGCGTGTGGGTAAGCCTGGGCGGGTGCCCTCTCCCTGGCTTGCTGCTGCTCGTGGGACCCCTGGGGACCCCTGCACTCCTGTCGGGCTGTGCTCTGTATCCAGCTCTCTGCTGTTGGCTCATCTCTGTATTTGTGTTTGTCTCAATCATTCAAATTCGGTCCCTCTGTTCTGGCTGAGCCCACAACTTATAATAGAGGAGCAGTCACTTTAGCACACAGTTATTCTACTTGCTAGGGCACTACTTGGGTTGTAAAAACAAGGGGTAACATTGCATTCATTTCGGGAAGGTAAATTATAGGACATGCTCAGCGTTCTTTTATTTTGAAAAGAAGAACCAGAGAGGATGATGCTGGGGGTTAATTGCTTATTTGCTTACCCACCTGGCACAGAGTGCCCCCCAGCCTGACCTGAGGTGACACTCAACAGTCTGTCCCTTCAGGCTGATCCCTGTCCCCGTCACCCAGGCCTCCACTGTACTGTTTGATGTATTCGTCTTCCCATACTGTGCAGCCAGCCGGGTCTTCAGCTCTTTCAGCACCTGCCTCTATGCTTTTGCTTTTGTTTTTTTTTTAAAGATTTATTTATTTGTGCATACAGAGCTGGGGTCCAGGCCAGAGGTTCAGGGGCGGTGAGAGGCTTCACCAGAGACAGAGTGGGGAGCAGAACAGGCAGATCGATGGAGTACACTGCTGAGGGGAGCAGCGGGCGGGTCAGGAGAGGTCTGCCGCGCCATGTGGTCACCTCCGGGGCAGGCGGGGATCGAACTCATGCGGAAGTGGTTTTAGCTTCTCAGTGCTGTGCTTTAACCGGCTGTGCCACCGGGGAGGGCCTGTTTTTTTTTTTTTTAAAGATTTATTTATGCATACAAGAACTGGGGTACAGGCCAGAAGTCAGGGGTGAGGGAATTCACCAGAGACAGAGTGGGGAGCAGAACAGGCAGATGATCAAAGTACACTGCTGAGGGGAGCAGCGGGCGGGTCAGGAGAGGTCTGCTGTGCCCTGTGGGTCACTCCCTGGCCGGGGCTACAGTGGCCGAGGACAGCTTCATAGTGCTGTGCTTTACCAACCCTTGCACTACCAGGGAGGGCCCTGCTTTTGCTTCTTGAATTTATTATCTTGCTTGAGGGCTCCATCCTCAAAACACCCAGCTGTTCTGCGGCTCTGGCCTCACCTCTGACCCCTCTCCACCACCACTAGGTGAATGGTCTCCGAGTGGATCTCCCCGCTGACGTGTTAGCATCTGTGTCCGTGAGTCGGAATCCTGATGGCTCCGTGCTCGTCCAGCAGAAGGCAGGGGTCCAGGTGCAGCTTTGGCCCAATGGACAGCTGACTGTGATGGTCAGAAGTGACCACACCAGGATGCTATGTGGGGCCTGTGGAAACTTCAATGGAGATCAAGCCTATGATGGGCACACCTCCCAAGGGAAGACACCGATGGAGAGATGGACAGCAAAGGACTTCTCCCCATGGTGAGGGGTGTAGCTCAGAAGCCAGGCTTCTTGGCACAGCGCTCCTGGGTCCTCGTGGGGGCCACAGCGGGCTGGGTGCCCACCGGGCTGGGTGCCCAGCGGGTGCGAGAGGAGCTATGTCTGTCTCTTGCAGTTCCACCTGACCTGCCACCACCTGGGGATGAGAACTTCAGGGCCTGAACGCCTCGGACACTGCAGTGATTGAAGGCGGTGTGTGTCATTTATGGTCCTCTCCCAGGTCTACCCCTCTGTTGATTCACTGTGATTGTGAGATCAGTGAATAAATGTCTTATGCTGAGCTGCTGTGTGTCTCTTGCCTACTCACCCCTGACCTTCCTCCCTCCATGCCTGTGGAATCTGACATATGATGAACATTTGTTAGGGATAAGAGGATGGGTGACTAGATGGAAGGATGGATTTTAAGAGGGTGGGTGGGGAAATGGATGACTGGAAGATTGGGTGGATGAGAAGATGAATGATTGGATGGAAAAGAGGAATGAAAAATGGAAAGAAAGATCAATAGATTATGACTTAATTATGGACCTATCAAGTTAATATATGTCCGCTGAATAAATGATCAGCAACAAACTTCGAGGAAGAATCTAAAACATATCATATAAAGTATTAATATCTACAATATACAAATAGCTCCTTAAAAAACAGTAAGAAAAAGACAATTAGAAAAAATATAGACTGAGGTTATAACAGGCAATTGACAAAGCCAGATATGTTGAATGCATACAATATGTCAGGTTATTCATATACAGTACATCTGAGCTTCACATATATAGATATAAATAAATAATCAAGATTAAATAAATTACCCAAGGGCAAACCACTTATAATATGAACCTAAGTTTGAAATCCACTTATGTCCATCACCAAAGCCAGTACTTTCCACTGAATCTTACTCTTGGGTTTTACCTAAATGCAAATCCTTTCAAGAAAAAGAATAGAGAGGACCAAAAAGTAAAGAAGAAAATAACAATCCAATAGAAAAATAAAAGACCTGAAGAACTCATAGAAAAAGAAAAAAGGTCCTTCTTAAAGATAAGGAATATTCAATTCTGCCCATATTAAGGAAAATGCAAATTAAACTACCTACCAGTGAGAAACACAACAACATGATTGGCTGACAAGGTTATGAATACCAGCTACAACTCAGATGTTACCAGCAGGAATGCAAGGTGTAGAAATACAGTGCAGGGGACTTTGGCAGACTCTGACAAAATGCTTTTTTTTCTTGACCCAGGAATCTCACTGGTAGGAATCCAACCCAGAGATACAATGTCAATGAAAGGGTGGAAACCCAAGGCTGTGCCCTGCAGTGCTCTATATAATGGAAAAAACTGGAACAACTTAGATGTCTAGCTAGTAGAATGTAGAATAAATCTATCTGATGGAAGACTATGCAGATGAATGAAATCTAAGGAAGAGCTTGGGCCCACCCTAGAGGTGCAGCAGGTTTAGCACAGCTGGCCGTTGCCACCCTCAGTACGGGTTCCATCCCAGGCCCCAGAGCTGACCCACATGGTGCAGCAGACCTCTCCTGTCTCCCGGCTGCTCCCCTCAGCAGTGTGCTTCATCAATCTGCCTGTTCTGCTCCCCACTCTGTTTCTGGTGAATCCTCTCACAGCCCCTACCCCTCTGGCCTTTACCCCAGTTTAGTATGCACAAATAAACAAATCTTTAAAAAAAGAAAAAAGAAAGAGCTCTAGACATTACTTAGGAACTATCTCTGTGCTATATATATGTATTTTTAAAGATTTATTTGCTAATGCATACACAAACTGAGGTACAGGCAAAGGTGGGGGGTGAGAGAATTCACCAGAGACAGAGCGGGGAGCAGAACAGACAAATGGACTGAAACACTGCTGAGGGGAGCAGCAGGGAGACAGGAGAGGTCTGCTGCGCCCTATGGATCACCTCCCTGTCCAGGGATCAAACACAAGCTGCAGTGTCTGTGGATAGCTGCATAGTGCTGAGACATAACCCCTTGTGCCACCGGGGGGCACAAGACCCTCTCCAGTATGTATTTTGAAGTGAAAAAAGCAAGGTTAGAACAGTATATGTAATAAAAGGTACCTAAGGGGAGGGGCACAAGGGGACTTGAGTGCCAACAATGTTCTTTTGTTCACCTGGGTGGTGGTTACAGTTTTTTCCGTTAGTGATAACTCATACAGCTAGACAACATGTCTGTAGGTATGCTATATTTTAAAACCAACAAAATTTAGGGCCCTCCCTGGTGGCACAGCGGGTTAAAGCACTGCACTAAGAAGCTTAAGCCAACTCCGCATGAGTTCGATTCCCGCCTGCCCCGGAGGAGATCCACATGGCGCGGCAGACCTCTCCTGACCCGCCCGCTGCTCCCCTCAGCAGTGTACTTCATCCATCTACCTGTTCTGCTCCCCACTCTGTCTCTGGTGAATCCTCTAACGCTCCGCATCTCTGGCCTGTACCCCAGTTCTGTATAAATAAATACATCTTTAAAAAAAAAAACCAACAAAATTTAAAATAATGTTAATCTCTGAATAGTCTTTATCCAAAAATGTGTGTGTGTGTGTGTGTGTGTGTGTGTATGAGAGGAACTTGTTTGGATCTTGACTTCAACAAACAGCAAATTTTAAAAATCTTCAACAACAGTAGAAATATGTGATCTTTACTAGATTGTACAAAGGACTTCTTATTAATTCTACTAGTTGTGAAACACAAGAAAATGTCCTTTTTTTAAAAAAAAAGAGATATATACTTAAATATATAGGGGAAATGGCTTAGTAGGTTTATTTTTAAATACTCCAGCAAAAAAGATGAAGGCAAGATATAAGACTGGCAAAGTGTTGATAGGGCTGAGGGTGGATAATTTTAAAAATGGGGGTTTCTTGTATTCTCTACTTGTGTGTAGAATTAAAAATTTTATTATACATATTTTTAAACTATCAATCATCGCAAGCCCAATAATAACAGCCTAGTCCCAATTTGGCTTTTCACGGAAAGCTGTAGTGACATTAGCACTTCTGTAGCTGATGTGGCCATGTCTTCCCTCAACACATGGGTGTGAGCCCCTACTATAGGAGAACTGGAGATGTCTTTCATGGCTGTAAAATGATCCCCTCACCCAAAGACATCAAGACCTATTCTTGGAATCTGTAAATATTCCCTAATTTGGAAAAAAAAAAAAAAGATCTTAGCAAGATCTTATGTAAGTTAAAGACCTGGGATGAGAAGATTCTTTTGGAGTAGCAGTGAACCCTAAACACAAGCTCATATATCCTCATTAGGCAGGGATTTGGTACACATAGAGGCGATGCTGTGAAGATGGAAGCAGAAACTGGCGTGATGTGGCCACAAGCCAGGGGATGCTGAGAGAACAAAGACCAGCTCCTTCCCAAAAGCCTCTAGAGGAAGTAGGACCCTGTAGATGCTTTGATTTGGGGACTGCTGACCTCCAAAACCTCAAGGAAACAAATTTCTATTAGTTTATGGTTAAGTTAGAGCCACAGGAAATTAGTTCGTGTCTACACCATGAGAGAATGTCAGTTAGATGTGAGTTAAGGAAGAGGTTCGAGGTAGAGAGAAAACATGGGAGTTACCAATTTTTAGCATGATGAAAAGTGGTGAATCATCAAGGGAATTAAGTGTGAATAGAAAACAGAAGATGGCCCAGGCAAGACTTCTGGGGCCTTTCGAGGTGAAGAGACGGATGAGCTGTGGAGACCAGGAGAGCTACAGAGAGGGCGGCCAGTGAGTCTGGGGGACACTAGGAGAATAGGGAGTCCTGGAAATTAAGTGGGAAAAGCATGTAAAGCAGGACAGTGTCACATGCCTCACATGGTCAAGCAGGATAAAGATGGAAAATTTATCATTGGATTTACCAACATAGAGGGCCTTCATGACCTCAAGAAAAGTTGGAGTGATGGAGAGAAAAGCCCAACTGGAGTAGGTCCAGTGGAAAAGATTCTCTGTAAAGACAGAACAGAAAGTTCTTTTTTTCTTTCTCCTTGTGGTAAGCAGTCATAGACGAATGAGTGGGGGCCTTTGTGGTGGAGCAGCGGTTAAAATCTCAGCACTATCAGGCTATCACCAGCCACTGCCACCTCCCCCATCACGAGAGCTGACCCACATGGTGCAGCCGACCCCTCCTGTCACCCCACTGCTCCCCTCAGCAGTGTGTTTCAGTAGATCCAGCTGTTCTGCCCTCCACTCTGTCTTTGGTGAATCCTCTCACCCTCCCCTTTCCCACTCGTCTGGCCTGTACCCCAGTTCTTGTATGCATAAATAAATAAACATACATTTTTTAAAAAAAATAATGGAATGATTGGAGAATGTTGGCAATATTTTTATGTAAACTTATCAAATGTCCAGAAAAGTTGGAAGAAGCACACACCTCAGCTGTGAGTGAACAGACTCAGCACCTGGACTGCAGCTGGGTGTTGGGGGTGTGAAAGGGTTGTCCTGGAGGTGTTTTGTAACACCTTTTTGCTTTGTGGAATAAATAGAGGGATGAATCAATACAAAATGACAAAGCACAAAGTTCTCAGTACTTGCAAGACTGTTCACGCCTCATCCCTGCCTCTGCCTGCACCTGAGCTTGTCCGTGTGTCTCTTCCCTGCTCCTTTGCAGCAGGCCTCTCCTTGGTCTTCTTGCTCACACCCTTCCCACAGGCAGCCAGTGGCCCCAAGGCAGATCATGCCCCTCCCCTCTTTCCACAGCTCCATCTCACCCAGTAAATCCCAAAGCCAAGACTGACAAGACCACACAATTTGCTTCCTACCTCCCTGCCTCTTCCTCCCACTCCCCCCTGCTAACTCGCCCCAACCTCAGTTTCTAACCCCCCTTTCCTGCCTCAGGGCCTTTGCACATGCAATCCTCCTTGCCTTAAACTCTCTTCCCCTAGATAGAGGGATTTTTCCGTCCTCACCAAATTGTTTTTTGCCTGAAGTCACCTGATGCATTCCTCAACCACCTGATGAGAAATGCCAGTCACACACACCCACACACTTCCTAGCCCCCTCCCTGCCGTTATTTTCTCTCAAGTATTACTGTCTTAATGTCGGACTGCGTTCTAGCAGGCGGGAAGGGAGGTGGAGAGGCTATGAGGGCAGCGAGGAGACTTCAGAGCGCCAACTAGGGCTAGCGAAGGGGGGCACGGGGCACGGCCTCGACTGCCCCGGCTCTCGCACAAATGAAGGGGAAGCGGTTCGCCCCACCTGCAAGGGCAGCGGCGACAGCAGTGCAGAGGGCGGCGCCCAGCGAGGCTCAGGCACCTCCGCTCACCGCTGCCCGCCCGCCTCCGGGCGGGGCGCGGGCTGCGAGGGGCGGGGCTGCGTGCTTGCGTCACGCGCCGTGCGTCTCCGGCGCCTGCGCCCCTCTCCACGTGCGACATCCCGCGACTCGTGCGGTTCCGGACGCCGCGCAGTTCTACACACGCCATGAAGCCAGGTGCGGGCCGGGGATGGGGTCCAGGGCCGGGCGCCGGAGCCTGGCGGGGGTCGGGGTGCTACTCCGGGATTGGAGGGCGAGGCCTTGGCCGGAGAGCAGGGTGCTGCGCCCCCGAGCCTGTCTCGTGGAGGGAGAGGGTCGCATTTCCGGTCTCTGTTGGGGAACAGGGTCTTGATAGCGTCCGAGGGTCGATCCTGAGCCCCGGGTTCGGGTCCGTGGTCTGAGGTGTGGGACTCACTTCGGAGAGCACGGTCCGGAGCCTGGGCTTGGTGCGGGGAGGAGATGGGGGGATCCTGAACTGGGGTTCGTCTTGTTGAGGCGTTATTAGGGCTTTTGGTGTATCGGGTCGGGTGCGGTCGTCAGGGGTACTGATCCCTGATTCGGGGTCCGGGCATCGGGAGTCGAATTCGGAGGTGATAGTTCCTGGTTTGGGGTCCCGGAACTGAGTCCGAGGAGACCCCCGTTTGCCTCCCCTGTCACCGCCGCTACCGCCATCCCTTTGCCCCCGACCCAGCTGTCTAGACTCAGCCGGAGTGGATGGGGGTCCCCCCCGACGCCCGGCACACTTTCCCGCTCTCTGCTCCGTAGGGGGCGGATCCCCGCGCTCGGAGCTTGTGGATCGTGGGTCTCAACTCCTCGAGGAGGTGAACCTGACAAACCCACGTAGGGTTAGCGTGGAGAGGAGGAGGGAGCTTAGCCACATGGCTAATGGTCTTACTCGTTCGTTTGTTTTTTTCGGAGATTCTGATGATCCCATCTCACCGCGTGGTGGAAAGAGCCCTGAGTGCTAAGTTATTCCCGACTGCTGCTTAAATTACTGTGGGCTCTTGGGCAAGTGGCTTAACCTTTCTGACCTCAGTTGTAATTCAGTGAGATCGAATTAAGAAAGCGGTAGTGCACGTTGGCAATCCATTTCTCATTATATAAGTGTGTCACATCAACACGCCCTACCCCTTAATCTTCTCTCATAATGTTTTATGTCAGTTATCTCTCAGAGCTGGAAAACAGCACAGTGTGGGGGGTCGCGGATCCGTGCCCTCTCCAAAGTGTCCTTTCTCTTCAGTGTTTGGGGATCTGGTGAATTCGGCTGGGGGTAATAGGCTGTGTCTTTCCCACTGAGAGCCTGGCGTGCCTGCAGGTGCCCTGTGGTCTTATTCTCCAGGAATGAAAAATACACTTTCCTCTGGGCTCTTCTGCCACTGGGTTAGGGCATGGAGATGGAGCTGTGGTCAGGAACCTCCGACAGGTTTGGGTTTCCAGAGGAAAGCTGGGGGGTGATGTTGAGGAGAGGCGTGAGGCAGTCTGACGGACACTTTGAAAGCAAGTGTGTGCAAGAGCCTCAGAACAGCAAGAGCGGGTACAGGCACCTCCATGGGGTGTTTGGCCAGAATCTAGTAGGACACCATGTGGACCAGGGTGGTAGCAGGGGCCCCTTACTTGTATGTGGGCGCAGGGAGACGAGGTAAGGATAACTAAGGGGTTGGCCAGTGTAACTGGAAGGCTGGAGTTGCCATGTAAGAGGGGAAGACGGGAAGAAGGTGCATGTATAGCAGAGGGTCTGTGGACCTTCCCCAGGAGCTCAGGACCTCAAGTTGCATTAAGGTGTATTTTGAGTGTCTGAGACTGAAAGCGGACCGTGGGCGCCGTGCCAGCCCCACACCTTCCGGGTCTCTTCTGTGAGGCTTGGGTTGAGTTGGTGGGCCTAAGCGGCAGGGAGTGGGAGATAGTTTGAGTGACAGTATTCACACTGTGTGCCAGGCAGTGTAGGGCATGTGTTTGACGCTGTGGAGTCCGTATGTCTTGGCAGCGCTGAGAGGTGCCTCTGCATTATCTCTGTTCCTCCATCCTGCAGATGGAACCTCAGCTCCCAGGAATCTTCCTGAGTTTAAGAGCCACCAGCAGCCCCTTCAGTGTTTGTTGAGCCCGTGCTTAGTGCTGGGTGTCGCACAAGGAGACACGGTGCTGGTGTTGACTGCAACAGCGTACATCCCCGTCCGTCAGGAGCTTTCTGCCAGGAATAGGCAGTAAGGCTGTTAGAAATGCTGGGATGATGATTGACAGGGAGAAAAAGAAGGAGAGGCGAAGGTCAGGTGGCCAGAGGGCCCTTTTGTGGAAGCAGCATTTGATCAGAGACCTGAAGAGCTGGCTGAACCCCACAGATGGCCCAGGAGTCGGGCCCCGGGCACAGCTGATATAAGAGAGTTAGAAGTCAGCTGAGTTTGATCTTAGGGAGGAGGCGAGAAGCCAGCAGATGCTGGAGCCTTGTGATGGCCTGTGGGTCTCAGTTTGAGCTACACACTGCTCATCACCTGGAGAAGTTTAATAAAAGACACCACGTCCAGCCCCCCACCTCTGACATTAAGTCAGATCTCTTTGGATTAACCAAAGGTGAGGCCCTCTTCTGAGGGCTTTGCATGCCAGGGAAAGGAATTCGGATTTTATGTACAGTGTGATGGAAAACCTCTGGAGGAACTTGGGCTGGAGAATGGTGGGATCTGATTTGGACTTTGAAGAGGCTGCTATGCGGCCCACAGACGGTAGGGGGAGCAGAAGCTAAATCTCAGTTACTGTTCTGTGTGGTTTTGAAACTGACTTTAACAATGGAACTTGGACTAGCTACTAAAAGTTTTACAGCCACAGAGCTTTTAGTAGTGTGTGAATAGTACACCTTTAAAAGTCACAGAAACTTTTAACAAGTTTACTTCTGCATAGTGTACATCAAGTGAGGTTTTTTTTTGGCTTACATTTTGGGTTTTTTAAATTCTTTTCTTAATTGATTTTTGAACAGTGTTTGATTTCTCCCCACAGGGTGGCCCCCACAGTTCTCCTGCCACCATAGCTCCCATGATAAAGTGGCCACAGTCCATTGTGTTCCCCCCCTCCTGTTTTCATCCCTCGCGGTGCTGGGATCCTAGGTCTGCGGTCAGCCTGAAGTTTTGGCCCTTGTCCTTTTCCTAACCCTCTTCCTGGCTCCTCTCTGCATATGAGTGAAACCATCCGACACTTCCCTTTTCCCTCTGACTTCTCTGAGCATAACAAGTTCCAGCTCCAGCCATGCTGCTGCAGATGGCACGGGTCACTATTTTTTTTTGCTGCTGAGTAGCGTTCCATTGTATCTGTAGGCACCATCTTGACCCACGCCTCTGGGGCCCTGAGGCTATTCCAAACCTCAGCTATCATGCGTGTGCTGCAGCAGTCACAGGAGAGCAGTTTCCTTTCGATCACTGAGTGGACTTGCTGGGTCATGCAGAAGCTCTGTTTAAAGATTTATTTATTTATGCTGACAGAACTGGGGTACAGGCCAGAGGTGTGGTGGGTGAGAGGATTCACCAGAGACAGAGTGGGGAGCAGAACAGGCAGATTGATGAAGTACACTGCTGAGGGGAGCAGCGGGGAGACAGGAGAGGTCTGCTGTGCCCTGTGGGTCACTCCCTGGCAGGGGATTGAACTCATGCTGCAGCGGCTACAGAGAGCTTCATAGTGCTGTGCTTCATAACCCATTGTGCCACCAGGAAGAGCCCTGCTTTGTTTTTAATGTGAGCTATTCTCACAACTGAGAATAAATTTTCACCAATTTTATAACTCATGTGATTTTTCTGAATGGTGTTGCAGAGCCTTTAAAACTAACAACAGAAAAGTCAATTGTCAACTCTCTGCCCCAGGAGAATTCTGACTGCTTTCCACAGCATCTAAATAGTCTTTGCTGTATCCTGAAATAGTGAAAGTAAAGCCTCTCTCAGGACCCTCCCCCCCCCTTTTTTTTTTTTGGCCTGTCTTGTGGATTAGCCCTGAACTGCTGTCACCATCCATAAAGACCACTCCGTTTTCTTCTTTCCCCTGCCAACTTGGAAGCAGGGAGATCAGTTAGCAGGGCAGATGTGTGCCCGTGTGGAGGTCGAGGCTTTTCTTCCAGACACCCAGCAGGACTGTGATGGAGTTGTTGTTTCCAAGGGTCCTCGGGGACTTTACTGCCACCAGCTAAGCTAACATGCAGAGGCTGCGCTTCTTCAGACTACCGAGCCTGAGGTGAGGCTGAACTGTATGGATCTGCTGTGCAAGCAAGAAAAGCAGACTCTCACCAGATGCCTTTTCTCCCCTCACCCCCCCCCACCCCCAGTTTGTGGGATTGGCAGTGATAATTCCCTTGGGGACAGGTTACCACACATTGACACAGCATAGCACTGTTTTCGTTGTTTCTAAACCTTATTTTTTAAAAAGGATTTATTTATTTATGCATACAAGCACTGGGGTACAGGCCAGAGATGTGGGGGTGAGAGGATTCATCAGAAACTATGGAGAGCAGAACAGACAGGTGGGCTTAAACACACTGCTGAGGGAAGCAGTGGGAAGACAGGAGAGGTCTGCTGTGCCACATGGGTCAGCTGCCTAACCAGGGATCGAACTCACTACAGTGGCCGCTGGCAGCTTCATAGTGCTGAGATTTTAACCCCTGCGCCACCGGGGAGGCCTGTTGCTGGACTTTATGGAAAGGGTGTATTGCTGGGGACTTCCTGTGACCTGCTTTTTCACTCAAGGTTATGGTTCTAAGGTTCCCCGATGTGTGTGTCCATCATGACTATTCCCGACCCACTTGGCCACGCTGCCCCTGGGCCCTTTCGGACACTCTTGCCCCTCACGTGTTTCTCCACCTCTGTGTGGGTGTAGGCTCCGTTCCCAAGCCTCTACATCCTCATGTCTCTTCTGTTTCCACCACAGGTTTCAGCCCCCGTGGGGGCGGCTTCGGCGGTCGAGGGGGCTTTGGTGACCGTGGCGGCCGCGGTGGAGGCCGGGGAGGCTTTGGCGGGGGCCGTGGCGGCTTTGGCGGGGGCCGAGGCCGAGGTGGAGGCGGAGGCTTTCGCGGCCGGGGACGAGGAGGAGGCGGAGGAGGAGGAAGAGGTGAGTGAGACGGGCGGTGTGATGGAGGTGGCTTTCCCAGGGCTCCCACACCTGGAGGAAGAAGACGTGGGGTTCCCCTCTCTCTGTGCCTTGCAGGTGGAGGGTTCCAGTCTGGTGGCAACCGGGGTCGTGGTCGGGGAGGAAAAAGAGGAAACCAGTCAGGGAAGAATGTGATGGTGGAACCTCACCGGCACGAGGGTGAGTGACGAAGGTGTGCGCAGGTCGGGGAGGCGGGGGCCGGCCTGGTGCAGCGCCCTCACCCTGCTCTGACGCCATACCTAGGTGTCTTCATTTGTCGAGGGAAGGAAGATGCGCTAGTGACCAAGAATCTGGTCCCCGGAGAGTCTGTCTATGGAGAGAAGAGAGTGTCCATCGCGGTGAGCCCTGGGGCCCCAGCAGGTGGTGTGACCGCGGCCTGGTCTCCTGCCCTCCGCGTACGCGCCGGACACTTGGCCGCTGGGGCGGTGTGGCCGCGAGGCAGAGCACGAACGCCCCTCGCGCCTTCTGAGGCTCCCGCTGCCTTCTGGAGGAGCCTCGGTCCTCGGGGCTGGAGGCCCCCGGCCGTGTCCCCCTCCCCTCCGCACGTCTTCCTGCCACGCTGCCCTCCTTGCTGCTCCCGTGCCTGGAACGCTCCCCTGGCTCTGGCCAGCTCGTTTTCATCACCAGCCTCGCCGGCCCGGTGTCATTTGTCCTTCTCCAAAGCCACCCTTAGCCCCCATCCTCTGCTGCCCCCCCCCCCAGTGTCCTTTTCTTCATGGCCAGGTACAACCCTGCTTAAGCGTTTCTGCTGGACCCCCAATAACTTAAAAGGCCCCTCACCTCCTCTTGGTCTGATTCAGCGTCCCTGGGCTCCTCCCCGCCCCCTTCCTCATGTCTCCTGCCCTGCCCCACCCCCGTACCTTCACAGCTTCTCTCCTCGCTTGGTCTTTTCTCTTGAGCCCCAATAACTGGTGCTACACTTCACATGTTAGTCCGTTCTGCGCGTGTTCATGCAGGGGCCTTTGTCTCATGCGCTGTGTTCCTCATGCCTGGTGGAGGCGCTGGCCCAGAGATCGTGCCGGCACAGCAGATGCGGGCTAACGGGCTTCTAGACCCTGCCATTATCTAGTCCGATCCTGTCTGTTGTCTGCGCGGCCCCTTCTCCCCTGGTTAGGGGCAGACGGCAAGCCCAACGCGCGTGGTATCACTATGTACCCACCCTCAGAGACCCCTACAGCACAGGTCTCCCAGAAGAGCCTGGCACTGACTCGCTCCCCATCTCTCCCGGCCCAGGAGGGAGATGACAAAATCGAGTACCGTGCCTGGAACCCCTTCCGCTCCAAGTTGGCGGCGGCAATCCTGGGTGGTGTAGACCAGATCCACATCAAGCCCGGGGCCAAGGTGCTCTACCTTGGGGCTGCCTCCGGCACCACCGTCTCCCACGTCTCAGACATCGTAGGCCCGGTGAGTGGGTCAGGCACGGGGCGGGGGTTGTGAGGACGGGCTGCGTGGGGTGCAGGGGAGGCTGCCTCTCCTTTCAACCTGGAGTCGGAGGCTCTGGCTGCTTCCTTGTGCTGGGCGCTGGGCCCTTCCTCTCAGGGCCTGTGAGTAAAAGGGACTGCGTGAGCCAGTGTTCAGAGCCTGTGTCAGCCTTCATCTGGAGCTTCTGGCTTGGGAGGGAGAGTGAGGGGTGACAGACGCTGCGTGAGGGACGCAGAGCTGATATACCAGACCATTTGATTTGGTTTAAAAACATACGCTCCCAGGCCTAGACTTCTGGTTTCTCTGGAGAACACGCGAGCTGTCTTGTCTCCAGGCCAGCGTGTCTGAGGCGATGCGGGCTTCCTGTTGGAGGGCACCCGTGCTTCAGCCTGACTCCTGCCCTACATAACTCGGCTTGCCTGACTTAGTGGTTACAGACCCCCAGACTCTGCAGGCGTTTCAGTGAAGTGGCTTTAAGCAGCTTACTTAATCTGAGCCTCAGTTTACCTCTCACCCCACACAGCAAAGCTGATCCCTGTACAGCACTCACCACAGAGCCTAACCCATTGCAAATGCTCTTGGCTCTTGTGACGTTATCTCTGTGTCCTCATTCCTGGCTTTAACTCGGATTGGGGTGCCCGGCCTCTCAATCAGGCAAAGTGGAATTGAATAACCTGTGGCTGGTGACCCCTCTGGACCTCAGTTTACCCACCTGTAAAGTAGATGTGGTGATAGGTGTTAAACGTAGGGGTTTCACCAGGGGAGTTGAAGAGATGCTTTGTGCAGTGCGTGGCGATGATGTCATCATTGCTATTAATTTAACTTCTCTTTAGGATGGTCTGGTCTATGCAGTCGAATTCTCCCACCGCTCTGGCCGTGACCTCATTAACTTGGCCAAGAAGAGGACCAACATTATTCCTGTCATTGAAGATGCCCGGCACCCACACAAATACCGCATGCTCATCGGTGAGGGGTCTCGGGAATTGGTGTGGTATGGCAGGTATCCTGACAGGCAGGCAGAGCCCTGATTTGGATGGAATTGGAGTGGATGAGCAGGCCTCCTGATAAGCAGGCCTCTGCAGGAATGGAAAGGGTGGGCAAGCCAGGTGCGGTTGTGGACGCAGAGGGCCAGCCTCCTCCCTTCCAATCCGCTGTCCCTTTCCCTAAACCCTGAATTTCCTGTCTCCCTCCAGAACTCGGTACTTTTTCTACTGTCCCTGGTTTGTGTATAAAAGCCTCCTTCAGAGGTCCCTTATCATCATCATCTGGTGAAATCATAACCCCCAAAGCATATAAACTGAGCATGGCCTGGCCCAGAGGGGCCTGTTGAAAATATGACTGTGTAAAAATAACTCAAAAGCATAATGTAAAAATGGAACACCTTACACTAATATGAACACTTTGATGTCTGCTTTTTCCAGTTTTTAAAAAGTCAGTTTTTGTTATACCATATTTTTTTTATTTTGTATTTTTATTATTATTATACTGCCTTAAAAGTATTCCTTTGCATTCCGCTGGCTTTTCTTTCTATAAGTTTTTTCTCCCCTGCACTCATAATACCCTTTGTCCTACAACTTGGTTTCATTTGACAATCCTGCAGACTCCTTTGCCTGTAAGTGCTTACCTTTACTTGACTTTTTTGATGACGTGTCTGTCTCCCCCCCCAGACCCGGGAGCGTCTCGAGGGCAGGGTCCGGGTCTGACTCGTCTCTGTGTCCCCCACGCCCGGCCCGGGGCTGGCCACAGAGTAGGTGGCAACCATGGTTTAAAGGAGTGAATGAATGGTGTGGCTGTGGGTTTTGGACCCATCTTGGGGGCACTGTGGTGGGAGGGGGATCAGTGGGTGGGGAAGTGAGACTGAAGGCAGGGAGACTGCCAGGAACCTGCTGGTGATGGGGCACTGGCCCCAGGGAGGAGCTGGGAAGAGCCAGTGGGTCCAGCTTGTTAACTGCCACTTCTTTCTCCCTAGCAATGGTGGATGTGATCTTCGCTGATGTGGCCCAACCTGACCAGACCCGGATTGTGGCCCTGAATGCCCACACCTTCCTACGTAATGGTGGACACTTTGTGATTTCCATTAAGGTGAGGGCTTGGAGGAGTCCAGGATGGAATGGCACCATCCTCTCTTTCTGTAACTATCATGCAGCCAGTCGCACCAAGGGATCTGCCTGCCTTCCCTCCCTTCACTCAGCTACGGCCTCTGGCCCTACACTGCTCCTTGAAAGCCACTTCTGACCCCCATTCAGGTAGCACAGATAAGCTTTGGATTTGCAGAGGTAAATAGTGTAGTGGTGGAGGGCGTGATCACTGTGTCTGACCACTGCTGGAGCTTGAGTTCCAGTTTGCTGGATGACTGAGAAGATTACTAGACCTGTGTCCCAGTTTCTTCACTGATAAAATAGTAATAGTTTGTGTCAGTGTTGATGTAAAGATATGTGAATTTATATATTTTTTAAATTTGGATTTGTATCTGTGGAGTGTTTAGGACAGTCTGGTATAGAGTAAATGCTAGGTATATTTTAAAAAGCATTTTATTTTGAAGTTCCCTTCAACCAGATTCTCCATGTTTAGCCTTTTGCTACATGTATTTGAATGTTCTTAGCTGCACTACTGTTAACTAAAGAAGAGAACATAGGAGGAAAGGGGAAATCCTTGACTGTAGAATTTAACTACCAGCTTTTAAATAAATATGGCTCTGTTTGATTCCTGTTGAAACCAAATTTAAAACTTCTCCAATGAAGCCTCCCAGCCTTTCCAAAAACTTTACCAAGCTGCCAAGAAAAGGGAATATTTCTGGTGTAAAGAACAAAGGCAGAAGGAAAAAGCTTTGCTGCTGACTCCAAGTTCTTGCTCCTGCAGGCCAACTGTATTGACTCCACAGCGTCAGCTGAAGCCGTGTTTGCCTCTGAAGTGAAAAAGATGCAGCAGGAGAACATGAAGCCCCAGGAGCAGCTGACCCTAGAGCCATACGAGAGGGACCACGCCGTGGTCGTGGGTGTGTACAGGTGAGCTGGAGACCCGGGACTCACCGGACAGGGTCTCCCTGCGCCCCGAGTGGGTTGGTACCTGTCACAACAGCTCTGACTGCCCTCCTCTCCCTACAGGCCGCCCCCCAAGGTGAAGAACTGAGGCCCAGAGCCACCTGCATTGCGAGGGACTGTGTTACTACCGTTACACGTGTGTTTTTTCTATTAAAAGACGCTTTCGTCGCTCCTGTCTGCCTTCAGCTGATTGCTTGGCGACCTCCGTTGACAATGGCGCATGCGTCCTTGGTCACCCTGCGCGGCGGCGAGATGGACATTCTCATTGGTCCACACGGCGCATGCTCCATTCTTTGCCGACTTGGGCGTCGGTGTCCGGACTTTTCGGCGCTTGGGCGGGGTTGGGAGCTCACTGCGCATGTGTGCCAGTAAGCGCTGCTCGGCGCAAGCGCGGAATGTTACCCCGGGTCACGTGAGCTGGAGTCGTGGGGGTGGGGCGGGGCGGAGCTTGGGACGGGGGGGGGCCGGTTTGTTGTGGTCGCCATTTTGCTGATTGCATTACTGGGTAATCGGGGCCCTGGCTCGCCGCGTCCGCCGGATACCTTCAGCCAGTGGGCAGGTTTGAGCTCGGGCTTCCCGAGCAGCGTGAGTCCCCTTGCCCGCGCCCTCAGGTAACGACGCGGTTGAGGGTGGGACGGCACGCACTCGCGGGGAGGGGGGTCGTTGGGGACCCGCCCTGTTCGCTTCGCCGCTGGACTTAGCACGAGGCCGAGGTTGGGGGGGAGGTGGGCAGGTGTAGCCGGTGCCTGGCTATTCATAGTTGGATTCCTGGAAGCAGCCGAGCCCAAGGGAGCAATCTTGGGAGGGGGGCTGGGAGGGGGTAGCGGGGGCCCGGCTCCCGCCCTTTGTTTAGGCTCGGCTCCGCCGGCCGCTTCGTCGTCTCCTAGCAACAGCTGTCCTGGGCTGTGATTGGCTGCGCTCTTGGCCGCCGCGGCCAATGGTACGGTTGTTGCCATGGCAGGTGCGAACTGCCAACTTTGGCTCGGCCCTGCCCGCCAGGGCACCCCCGACTGGGGCGGGCCTCCAGGGTGGAGGGCGGGACGCCGGGGTCCCCCGGGTCGAGTGGCTGCGCGGGGCGGGGCCGGAGGGGCGAGGGTTAACCCGCCCTCCCCCGTCCACCTGCTTTCCCCCTCCCCCGCGTGGCCCGGGCTGACCCTCGTCCTCTCCTCTCCCCGCCCCCGGCGGCGGCGGCGGCAGCGGCTGCTGCTGTTGTCACCCACCGGGCCTTTGGGCGGGGCTGCAGGGGCGGGGGCGGGGCCCGGTGCGACCGCAGGTTTACCTGTGGGAGGGGGCTGCCCGTGAGATCCCTGCGACTGCAGAGCTCGGGCCCAGGAAACTGCAGGTGCAAGGGGCGGGGCCAGGGAGACCTGCTGGGGCGGGCTTGGGGGGGACGGGAGGCGGGGCTCAGGGGTGGCGGGTCCGGAAGCGGGGTCCCAGGTGAGCGGCGGGCGGAGGGTGAGTGGTCGCGCGGGAGTGGGGAGCGAGTCCCGCCTTTTCCGCGGTGCGGCGGGGGCGTTTGGGCGGGAGCGGGAGCTTTCGGCCGCTGAGGGTCCTGGAGGCCTCGCGGGTGGCCCCTGGGCCGGAAGGGCCGGCCAGGCCTGCTGGTGCCTTGCCTGGGTCGGACTTGGGTCTCAGCTGCCTTGGTGACTAGGCCGGCGGTTCCCCTTGTCCCTGCCGTGC
>NW_004567142.1:37488-61434 GCF_000260355.1 Condylura cristata | reverse complement strand
GATCTCCAAGAAAGGAGGGGTTGTCAAGTAGCTAGATTCGGCTTGGGTGAAGGGGATCTGAGGACGGTGTAGGCCTGTCGGGAGAGGATGTTGTGTGTACTAATCTGGGAGGGGAGACCTCTGTGTGATGTTCGGGCACTTTGGCTCTGGGGGCCTTCTAGGAATGGGCACAGTTGCCAGTGACCCTGGTAGAGTGAGGAATAACTGGAGAAGGGGCCCTGGTAGGAATATTGGGTGGCAGGGGAGGGGAGAAGGGTCCAGTAGGAAACAGAAGGAAGACCACTATAAGCCGAGCAGAGACACCCCTCCCCTTGCTCCCTTCAGGAGGAGCAGGGCGCTTGATTGGGAGGACCTTGGAGTAATAGCGTGAGGGGCTGGATGATGGTTTGAGGGAACTGCCCTGTTTGGGCGGAGGTGTTTAGGTAAGAGAACTTGGCATGGTGTGGGGAGGCCAGGGGGAAGGGTGCGCTGGTTGGTGAATGAGAACGCAGTAGGAGTAGGACTGTGTGAGGCAGGGGTTCTCAGATAACCTTGGTGTGGTCAGGAGGTCCCCAAGGACCCTGATGTGGCGTCAGAGATCTGCAGAGACTCTGCTGTGCTTCAGAGGGGCCCAGAGGACTCGTGTGGTTGGGAGGGACTGGAGTTTCCCGGGCTGGGGACCTACTGGGAAGGGTAGATCTGGAAAGAGGGGGGCCTTGTGACACGGACGAGGTCCAGCTTCTCAGGGAAGGCCGCGGGAGGGGGCTCTTACGTGATGGGACCCTGGGGCGGGCTGGGGCAGAAATGGGAGGGGAAGCGTGTTCCCCATACCATCCCATCTGTGGTTGCTGTCTTTTCTCCTCTTCCTCCCCCCACTCACCGGCGTCTGTCCCTCCTTGTCATGGCACATATCGCTGCCTGAATCCCAATCCTTCCTCCGTTTGTTCCTTTTGTGCTGCCTACTTCACTGATTTGGAAATCACTTGCTGGACCCCGCTGTGCTCCCCACTCCCCGGACGCACACCCGCTCCCTCTCTTCACTGCCTCTGTTGCTCTCTTGCCCTTTTCGCCTCGCGTCCTGCCCTCCGGTGTCCACCTCGCATTGTCCTGCCTCGCATTGTCCCACACGTCCCCTCCTTCATGTTCCCCTGCCTCCCGCCTGCTCTCAGGTCTCAGCGGCGGTGGCAGCCGAGGTGCAGGATGCGAGAAGGCGCCCCCCGGCCGGGCTCCCGCTCCAGGCCTCACTCCCCTGCGGCCCTCTGAGCCCACCATGGCCGTTCCACCGGGCCATGGTCCCTTCTCTGGCTTCCCGGGGCCCCAGGAGCACACGCAGGTATGCGTTCAGCTGGCTCCTTGCTTTCCTGGGGCACGGGGAGGTTGGGGGTAGAAGGGTCTTGGAGCCAAAAGATAGTGTGGTTGCCTGGGACAGTCTGTTGTGGGAGCAGTGGGTGGGTGAAGGGTCCACTGGGAATGGAAGCTAAGAGGAGTTGCTGGCAGCCTGGGTTTGGAGAACCTGGGTTCAAATCCTGATCCAGTGGTTCAGTTACTTGGGTTCTCCATACTTGAGTTTTCTAGGCTGTGAAATGGGGCAGTAGTGATGCCAGGCGCACAGGGTTGTTGTAAGGATTAAAGGAATGAGTGAAATGCTGAGAACTGCCTGGCACAGCGTAAACACTCAACAAATGTTCCCTAAGAAGTAGGTCTCATGGAGTGGGAGGGGAGGAGAGTTGAGGTGAAGGGTCTTGAAGCTAGCAGGGCCGGGGGTAGAGGGTAAAGACTGCAGGTCCTGAACTGGGGAGCTTGAAGTCGGAGGGAGGGGGAGGCCCAGGGCACTGCGTCCAGATGAAGACGCAGGGGTGATGAAAGTGGACAAAGATGCTCAGGGTAGGGGTGGTGAGGCTGGGAGCCTGCAGGGAGGAAGGGGAAGGCAAGATGGGGAGCCCCAGGTGGATACCGAGGCAGAAGGATGGGCCGACCCCAGGTTTCCTATATGATGAGGTTCAGAGAGGCGTTTTGGCAGATGAAAGAAGAAGAAAGATCGGGGCAAATAGTTCATTCACTCATTCAGCAAATCCCTCAGCAACAGCCATGATGCGCCAGGCGCGCTGCAGGCACTAAGAATGTGGCAGGAACAAAGCGGAGTCCCTTGGGGACTTTGTGTAGGGGACTCAGACAGTGACCAGCTAAATATGTATGTGGTGGCGAGGCGCCAGCTGCTGGTAAGGCCTCCCCCTCTGGCTGTCGGTGGGAGCCTGTCCTCAGTGCCCACCCTCGCCCTGCCCTCAGGTACTGCCTGACGTGCAGCTACTACCACGGAGGCTGCCCTTGGCCTTCCGGGATGCGACTTCAGCCCCCCTGCGCAAGCTCTCCGTGGACCTCATCAAAACCTATAAGCACATCAATGAGGTGGGCAGGGTCGGGGGACCCGAGCTGGGTGCTGAGGGGTCCAGGCTGCGCCCTCTGGCCACTCACCGGTCCCCGTCTGCCGGCCG
Source organism: Condylura cristata (assembly GCF_000260355.1). NCBI lineage: Eukaryota > Metazoa > Chordata > Mammalia > Eulipotyphla > Talpidae > Condylura > Condylura cristata. The sequence goes on along the minus strand of NW_004567142.1, from coordinate 58,963 downwards.
GGCAGGTATACTATGCGAAGAAGAAGCGGCGGGCCCAGCAGGTGCCCCCGCCGGACTCGAGCACCAAGAAGGAAAAGAAGGTCCTGAACCACGGCTACGACGACGACAACCACGACTACATTGTGCGCAGTGGCGAGCGCTGGCTGGAGCGCTACGAGATCGACTCCCTCATTGGCAAGGGCTCCTTCGGCCAGGTGAGGGCCGCCACCCCCCACTCGGGCTGGTGGCGTGGGCACCTACTGACTGGGACCCACAGAGCTCGTGTTCAGTGACTTCAGGTCCCACGCCGGGCCACTTACCCCAGCCACGGCGCTTCCCAGTGCCTTGGGTCCTTTTCTACACAATTGTGCAAATAAGGGGACCTTCTACGTCAGGGAGCTGTGTGCGCTGGTGTCTGACGGTCCCACCAGGGCCGGCCTGGGCGAGCGCTCTGCGCTGGGTGAGACTTGTGCACAGCACCTCTGCTGGGCTGAAGGGAGAGGAGTGGTGCCTGGCCCACCCCTCCTTTCCCTCACTTGGGGCCGTGTCTGCAGGTGGTGAAAGCCTATGATCACCAGACCCAGGAGCTGGTGGCCATCAAGATCATCAAGAACAAGAAGGCCTTCCTGAACCAGGCCCAGATCGAGCTGCGGCTGTTGGAGCTGATGAACCAGCACGACACGGAGATGAAATACTACATAGGTGAGGGCCGGGCCGGGCCCCTGGGGTCTGCGCTCCCCGACATCAGCGATTATCCCGCCACTTCTGCAGTTTCTGCCCTAGTCGCATGAGAGGGCTGGCCAGCGGGCATGGAGCGTTCGCTGTGGGCCAGCTCTGTAGGGCGCTCTGACTTAACCTTCCTCGCAGCCTCCTGAGCCGAGGGGCTGTTGCCCTGGCATTCAGGCGCGGCCCGAGGTTGCAGGCCAGGGACTCCCCTCCCAGAGCTGTAATTGGGCCGCCAGGGCCTTCACTCTTAACATGCACGCTGGTCTTTCCCCTCTGTAGAGTCCTCTTAGAAGAAGCAAGTGGATCTAAAGAGTGTGTTTCTTTTAACGGGGCATTGCTTCCTGACCGTAAATGGGAAAAGTGCCCCTTGCCACAAAAATAAGCTAAAAAACCAGAAAAACTGCGTTATAAAAGGAAAGGAGGAAGTGGCAAACAGTGTGAAAGACCTGTCAGTACCTAATGGAAACATTCTCTCTAGTTTAATCAGAAAGCTTGACGGGTTTGGAAGGAGAATTCAGTCTCAGTGAGAGGCCAGCCACATACCCACCTAGCGGCTGGCACCCGTGGGCACACCCGGTGCGCCCGGGCCTCCCAGCAGAGCCAGACTTACTTGGCCGCTCTCAGAAGCCGGCCAGCGCCTCAGCGGCCGGGGGGCGCCCTGAGCCGCCTTCTCCTCGCTCAGCCCCATCCGCTTGCCCGCAGTGCACCTGAAGCGGCACTTCATGTTCCGGAACCACCTGTGCCTGGTGTTCGAGCTGCTCTCCTACAACCTGTACGACCTCCTGCGCAACACGCACTTCCGCGGCGTCTCGCTGAACCTGACCCGGAAGCTGGCGCAGCAGCTCTGCACGGCGCTGCTCTTCCTGGCCACGCCCGAGCTCAGCATCATTCACTGCGACCTCAAGCCTGAGAACATCCTGCTCTGCAACCCCAAGCGCAGCGCCATCAAGATCGTGGACTTTGGCAGCTCCTGCCAACTTGGCCAGCGGGTGCGGCCCGGGAAGGGGCTGGCGGCATGGTGTGGCCGGGCTGGGGGGCAGTGTGTGGGATGGCGGCTTCAGCGGGTGCAGAGAGCGGGACCAGTGGGCAGAGGGCTAAAGCAGAGGGCCAGGGTGCGCCCAGTAGGACAGGAAGGCCCGTTCTGAGGCCGTCAGCTGGGCAGGGCCCAGCCGGGCGAGCTCTGAGCCGCAGTGGCCTCGCTAAGTGCCGTCATCCCAGCACGGAGACTGCGGTGGGGGCAGCTGTTGAGTGAGAGACACTTTGCTGGCCATGGCAGTCGCCAGAACAGGGTCTGGAATGGGAGAGTGGGCAGGGCCTGGGCTTGCGGCTGCCGACCTCTGACTCGGGACCAAGAGGAAGCCCAGAGTAGGAGAGCTCGGCCAGCAGAGGCTCCTGGAGCTGGAGGCCCAGGCGGTACCGGCGCCTCGAAAGATGGAGCTGAAGCCCTCAGCCCTGGTTTTGAGGGCAGGATTCCCCAGTTCCTTTGGGGTGTTGGTGGCACAGTGGGTGGCTGGAACCTCTGACGTTGCCCGCTCTGTCTGCCAGATCTACCAGTACATCCAGAGCCGCTTCTACCGCTCGCCCGAGGTGCTCCTGGGCACGCCCTACGACCTGGCCATCGACATGTGGTCCCTGGGCTGCATCCTCGTGGAGATGCACACCGGCGAGCCCCTCTTCAGCGGCTCCAATGAGGTGTGCTCCGAGGGGGTGTGCTGGGGGGGAGGGCCTGGCTGGCCGATGACCCTGACTGCCCGCCTGCTCACAGGTGGACCAGATGAACCGGATTGTGGAGGTGCTGGGCATCCCACCAGCCCCCATGCTGGACCAGGCACCCAAGGCTCGAAAGTACTTTGAGCGGTTGCCTGGGGGTGGCTGGACCCTACGAAGGACAAAGGAACTCAGGAAGGTGCGGCCCCCGCCCCATGCCGCTCCTCCTACCCCGGTGGCCCCTCACTCTCTCACACTTGGGGCTCCCTCTCTCCCTGCTTCCTCTCCCTGTGTCTTTCCCCTCCTTCCTCTGCCCCGTGTCTGTCTTTGCTTCCAGCCCTGCCCGCCCCATCTCTCCTGCCCACCCCACAGCTCTTCCTAGCTTCTCTCTCTCCACTCTCTCTCTTGTGCCTCTGTTTGCCCGTGTGTGTCTCCCTGCCCCTCCTGCCCACTGACGGCCACTCTCTTGCCCCCCCTCCCACCCCCTCCCTGCCAGGATTACCAGGGCCCCGGGACACGGCGGCTGCAGGAGGTGCTGGGCGTGCAGACGGGCGGGCCCGGGGGCCGGCGGGCGGGGGAGCCGGGCCACAGCCCCGCCGACTACCTCCGCTTCCAGGACCTGGTGCTGCGCATGCTGGAGTATGAGCCCGCTGCCCGCATCAGCCCGCTGGGCGCTCTGCAGCACGGCTTCTTCCGCCGCACGGCTGATGAGGCCACCAACACGGGCCCGGCGGGCAGCAGTGCCTCCACCTCGCCCGCACCCCTCGACACCTGCCCCTCCTCCAGCACCGCCAGCTCCATCTCCAGCTCTGGTGGGTGCCCAGTGCAGGTCAAGGTGGAATGGGGGTGGCCTGACCTGAGGGACCTTCACAGAGCTCGGAGACCACCTGGCGCTGAGCTGCCACGTGGGCGGGGGCAGAACTGCTGGTTCGAAGTTCTGAGACCGAGCTTGGGATCAGGCCTCCAGAGCTGGTGCTGACTCTGTCACCCCAAACTGAACTGTGACCCCAAACCTTGAAATTTAGCTGGAGCCTCCAAATGGGCGCTGGGCCAAAGCCCAAACCTGGGCCTGGGCTGTGAACCTCTCAGCCAGCAGAAAACCAGCCGCCACCTCGCCTCACAGAAGGTCTCTTCTCTCCTCCCACTCCCCACCCCACCCCTGCACTTGTAGGAGGTTCCAGTGGCTCCTCCAATGACAACCGGGCTTACCGCTATAGCAACCGATACTGTGGGGGACCTGGACCCCCCATCACCGACTGTGAGATGAACAGCCCCCAGGTATGGGGTCTTCGGGAGACTTTGGAGCTGGGTGGTGGGTACTGGACTTTAGGGCCTGGGTCTCCCTCATCCGCTGTTCCTTTTTTCCCATAGGTCCCACCCTCTCAGCCGCTGCGCCCCTGGGCAGGGGGTGATGTGCCCCACAAGACACATCAGGCTTCTGCCTCGGCCACGTCACTGCCAGGGGCGGGGGCTCAGTTACCCCCCCAGCCCCGATGCCTTGGCCGCCCCCCATCACCCACCTCTCCACCACCCCCGGAGCTGATGGATGTGAGCCTGGTGGGCGGCCCTCCGGACTGCTCCCCACCTCACCCAGCGCCTGCCCCCCAGCACCCGGCTGCCTCAGCCCTCCGGACTCGGATGACAGGAGGTCGTCCACCCCTCCCACCTCCTGATGACCCTGCCACTTTGGGGCCACGCTTGGGCCTCCGTGGTGTACCCCAGAGCACAGCAGCCAGCTCATGACCCTGCCCCCTTCCTGGGGCCCCTCCTGAAGCCATACCCACCCCCCCATCTTGGGGGCCCTGGGCTCCCATCCTCATCTCTCCCCTTGACTGGAATTGCTGCTACCCAGCTGGGGTGGGTGAGGCCTGCACTGACTGGGGCCTAGGCAGGGGACTGAGGAGAGAGGGGTTCGGGCGCACCCTCCCCACTAAGGACTGAACCCTTGGCCCCTCTCCCCCCTTGTTTTCTATTTATTGTACCAAAGACAGTGGTGGTCCGGTGGTGGGGAAGACCCCTCTCACCCCAGGGCCCTAGGAGGGGTGGGGGCAGGTAGGGGGAGATGGCCTTGCTCCTCCTTGCTGTACCCCCCAGTAAAGAGCTTTCTCACATGCCTGCCTGAGCGTTTGCAGGGCCTCGGCTCCCTTCGCCCAACCCTCAGAGGCATGGTGGGGAGTGGCGTTGGGGGTTGGGGGTGCTGGGACAGCCTGTCATGTGGGATGTGCCCCTGGGGAAGTTATGGCTATTGGAGGAGACCCGGCTGCAGGAAGTCTGGGGCTATGGAACCCTAGACAGATCCTGGATAGGATTCTAGCCCACCTTGCCCTTTCCTGGGGTAAACTGAGGCCCTGAAAGACTAAAGGCCCCCGTTCTGGCTGTCTCTGGAAAGTGTCAGATTCTGCCCTAATAAGCCAGGGCTTCCGCAGAGCCCATGCAGGAACGAACGGCTCCTGACGCCAGGCAGGCAGGCAGGCAGGCAGGCAAGGCATGCATCCATCCAGCAGGTGCTGAACGTGTGTAGTGGGCCTCCCGGGGGCCGCAGGGCAGGCGGTGGGTATACGTTACCCACACACGTCTGGTCCCACCCCGTGGAGCCAGTGCGGAGCAAAGCGTTTTGACCTACTCAGGCAAAAAGATTGTCCTGGGGGTTCCAGGTAAGTGAGCTTGTTTCCATGGCAATTTGGAAACTTTTGTCTCCCAGCCGGCCAATCAAGAGCCGTCTGATTCAAAGGAAGCCGTCTCCCACCGCCGGGTCACGGTGCTTCCTGGGAAATGGAGTTCCACTTAGTGCTCTTCTTCGCCTGTTTGCGTTGGGGAACTACAAAGACCAGAATTCTGTTCGCCCAGCGCTTGGGGGCGGGCTCTCGGGCCACCAGTTGACTGTTGGAGGAGGAGGCGGCGGCTGTGATTGGGCCGCTCGGGTCGGGCTCTGCGCAGGCGCGGGCCGGCGGCGTTCGTGGTTACCGGGCCGGAGGCTGGCCTCGAGGCCCAGCTGCCGCGTCGCACAGCGCATCGCTAGCTGCCGGCTCGCGGGGGACCCCCACGGTAGGACGGACAGGCCCGGACTTGGTCACGGCCCTGCGTCTGTCCGCCCGCGGAGCAGCGTGGAGCGCGGAGGGGACCCTTTGGAGCTGGGTGGGAGAGCCGCGGAGGGGGAAGTGCTCGCCTAGCCAGGCGTGGGGCCGGAAGGCTGTTTGGGGTGGCCTGGCGCGGAGGAAGCGCAGGTGGTCTGGTGGCGGCCGGCGTCCAACGGATAGCGCGCTGGTCAGGTCGTGAGTTCCGGGTCAATTGGGACGTGGAAGGTTTTGTTGGTCATCTAGGGATCTTGGGTTTTGCCCTGAGGGCAGTGAGGGGCCGGTCGGTATTTCTGGAAGGGTAGGGCAAGGTCCAGTGTACTGCCGACTGGAAATGGATTGATGGGGCGCCCGGGAGCCTAGGGTCAGGGTCTTTGGCAAGAGATGTTGGGGATGGATCAGGGCAGGGGTCTTCTGGGGGAGTCGGTGGGGGGCTGAGGTGAATTGAAGGCTAAGCTGTCAGGCTGTGCGTTAGGCCTCGTGCGAGGGGGCCGAGAGAGGCTGGAAAGGGGCAGATGCCTTCAGATAGGGTTAGTGCCTGGCAACTTGAAGGTGCTTAATAAGGATTTGTGAGCGAACGGCCCTTAGAGGCCTGTTGGGGTCTCCCTTCTGCAGACGAGGATGCTGCGGGCAGAGAGAGTTGGATAACTCAGGTACGATCACATAGCCGGGAAGTGCAGGGCTCAGCGTGTGTGTGTGTGTGTGTGTGTGTTTCTGTGTGTGTGCGTGTGCCATGGTGTAGCAACATGCCACATTGTGCAATTCCTGTGAGGAATTTGGGATACACTTGGGAACGTACATCCCCAGACCTGCGCAGGCTATCTACATGGTATTTCTTCTTGGGTGTCCAGAGATATCTTGAGCATCATCTCTATCACATTGAAATTACTCCACACCCTGTCTCTCCTGCATTCTTCTCAATAGAACCTCTGTTTTGCGGTTGCTCAGACCGAAAGCTTTCCTGTTGTCTTGACTCTTCTCTTTGTCTTACACCTGTGTTTGGCCCATCAGCAAATATCTTCAAAGTATATTCAGAACCCAGCCACTTCTTCCCACTTCCACTCTTGCCCCCTTGTTCCTGTCCACCCTGTCTGCCTAGATTGTGAGTCTCTTCAGCGGTCTCCCTGCTCTGCACCATCAGTTCCACAGCCACAGCCCGGGTCCTGTGAACACCTGCGTCGGGTCACGTGTCCCCTGCCGGTACCCTCCTGTGGCTCCATCTCACAGGGGAGGCGCCAGCATCCTGCCGTGGCCTACTAGCCCTGTGTGGTGTGTCACATTCTGACTTCATCTGTTCCTCTCTGACTCATTCTGCTCCAGCCTCACTGGCCTCAGGGCCTTTGTACTTGCTGTTCTCTTTACCTGGAGCTCTCTTCTCCCAAATAGTCAAGGCTCACCTTCACCTCCTTTAGGTCTGTGCTCGGATGTCACCTTGTCCGTGAAATCTCCCCTGTTCCTTTAGTTAGCTACCCTTTAACGTTCCCTCATTAATCCTGTCACTATTTAACAGCCATGTCATTACTCTTCCTGCTTAGTGTCTGCCCCCCACCCCAGCAGACCATCAGTTTCATGAGGGCAGGACTCTTGTCTGCTTCACGCTTGTCTCCAGCTGTTGCCACATAGTTGGCACAACTGTGTTTTGAATGGTTGGGTGGATGATTCCAGAGCCCAGATCCTAATCCCAGCATCCTAGACATTCTGTCCTCTTTCCCCAGAACTTTAAGAGACTGCCATAGAGTGTTTGAGGACTCACACATTAACAAGTATTTCACCTTGCTTCTACTTTGTGTTCAGCATGGAAAAGACAACAGAAAACTAGATAGTTCCCTCAAAGAAATCAGTCTCGGGTGGGTTTTGAAATTATCACATAAAAATGAAATTACAAAGGAAAATAGAGTATAGAAGAGCACAACAGGAAATCCAACCTGGACCCTGGGAATGAGGTTGAAGGTGATGAACGAGTAGGACTTCACTGTTACGAGGGAAGTTGGTGGGGGCGGGGGTAGAGCCCAGAAGGAGCCGAAGGCCAGACGAGTAGATCCGTAAGGAGTTTGTGTCCTTCCCCAGGCGCACGAGGAGAATCTGAAGCAATGGGCCTGTGGGTTAAGAGGGGATCTCTGACTGCTGTGGGGGAAATTGTAATCGCGCGTTAAGTCCTGAAGCCAGGAGACTGATGGGAGCTAGAGATTCACGGTGCCGCTACTGAGGCCACACGTTCTCTGCCGTTTCTCCGGCAGAAGTGCACTGGAGTCTTCTGTTAATCAGGCTGGCCTGTGCTTGATTTTGACCAAGAGCGGAGTGGGGTGGCCTTTGCTGACCGGGGAGCCTGGCGGTGCTGCTGCGCGGCGAAGTCCCGTGGGAAGGGAGAGGCCAGCCAGCGCCCGGCACCAGCTGGAGCTGGGAGCGAGGTGCCTGGGCTGTCTGCCGACTCGCGGCACCTCGAGGAGCAGGGGACTGAGCCGCCCGCCGCGCCTGGCCCAGGTCAAGAACTGTGAGCCGGTAGAGGACTGCTGCTTCACGCCCGCGTGTGTGGGGGCGTAAGCCTGTGAGAGCTTACCATTGTATGTATCAGCTGACTCGACCCTCGCCATCACCTTGTGGCCACGTGGCCATCCCCACTGTCGGGTGAGGACGTGTGGCGGGGCGTCCGTGAAGGCCCCCGGGGCGGCCGGCTCACCGTGAGTGCCGCTTACCTGCCCCGTGGTGGCGCGGTCAGGACCTCTCTGCTTGCTCAAAGAGCACTAACAAGGCGACTGGAAGCACCATTGCCCCACTCCCCGGGGTCTGACGATGAACAGGGACTTCTACTCGCTGTGGAGTGGGCATTCGCCTCGGAGGGTGGTTGGGAGCGGCACAGGGCCAGGCAGAGGGCACAGCCCGGTCTGGCACGGGGCACGCGGCGGGGATCCATCGCTGAGAGGCGGGGCAGCCAGGTGTCTTGCCTGGTGGCGCGCTCGGGGCTGGGATGCAGCATCGTCTCCGGCGGGCCGGCCCAGCGAGAGTCAGGGAGGCCTCAGGCCCTTGGTGACGGCCGGACTTGCGCATTAGCTGGCCGAATAAATGCTTTCATTACTGAAGCCGCATTGAAGAGTTTTCTTGAGCTTTCTACCAAAACCAGCGTCCTAACTGACCCCAGGAGTCACTCACTCGGTGGGGGGCAGCACGGGAACTAGACACTTGGGGCTGGGCCCGCTGTAGCTGCCGCGCCCAGAGCCCGGCGGGGCTCCCGCTGCAGTGGGTCGCTGGGTGCTGGGTGCGGGGGCAGGCCGTGAGGGCCCGGTGGGGGCGGCATGGAAAGGGACCCCAGCTGCTCTTCTGGGTGGCGGGGCCACACCGGGTCTTGGGGAAGTGCCAGTGATGGCGGGGCCTGGCGACGACAGGAGGATTTTTCTAGGAGGAACAAAGCGCAAGGCTCGCGCGGGGAGCAGAGGGAGCCGCCGGCCAGCGTGCCCCTGGGTGGACGGAGCAGGAGGGCGGGCGTGGCAGGCGTGGCCGGAGTAAGATCCCCTGGAGCCACGCGGCCCCCAGAGAGCAGGCGGCGGCTGCAGGCCAGCGAGGGGGCAGCTGTGGCTTGGGGCGTTTGCAGAAAGAGGGGTGGGGAGGTGAGACTGAGGGTCAGCAGCATCCTGAGTCCTAGGTGAGCAGAGGGAGGCGGGGAAGGCTGCGCCGGGGTGGCAGAGCTGGGCAGGTGCGGGCAGCCCCGGGGGCTGAGCAGACTCGGGTGAGACCTGGGCTGGAAATAGAAACTTGGGCGTCGCTGACATTCTGTGCTGCAGAGGCCCGAATGAGGGTCCTCGAGGAGGAGAGTAGATGGAAGAGCGGCCTGGGGAGAGGGCGGGACCCATGAGGCGCTCGCTGCACCCCTGGCACCAGAGTGCCGGCGGCACCGTGGGCGGGCCTCTGACTGTTCCATGGCTGCCGCACTGATGACGGGCCACGGCCGGGCTGCTGCGCCCCCCGTGGCCCTGCCGCTCCCTCTGGCGTCTCTGTTGCAGGCCTCAGCCGGCCCCGGTGGGGTCTTGCCCCAGCCCCGTGCCCTTCCAGTGCAGCTCCCACGCCACTGCGTCCCTGCTCCGCCCCCCCACGGGGTCGCTGGGCCCCCACAGCGCTGTCTGCTGGGAGCGGGGCTGGCGGCGTGGGGCCCCTCAGCCATGCCAGTTACAGCGTGTTCCTGACAGTGGTGTGGGAGGCCGGGGAGGGGGAGTGATTTACCTGCTTCAGTAAGCAGGCGACTGTTTCTGTAGCCTCGGCCGTGCCGCACGGGGTGGGGAGCCAGGGGAGCGCGGCCAGGCAGGGTCCTGCGGCCGAGAACAGGCAGCGCCAGGCCAGACGATGGGGCGCAGGCTCAGTTTCCGCCTGGCCCCCTCCCCGCCCAGGGAGAAGCAGCTCCCTGCTCCCCCCTGGGGCGAGAGGACCGGGACCGTGTCCACACCGCCCTCAGCAGCAGGGTTTGGGGGGGGGGGCGCCCGACCCGGCCCAGGATCCGGAGTGGACGCCACGGCGGAGGACAGGAGAGTTAGATGAGGCTGGGGCACTGCTGTGGCTGAGAGCCAGGCCCCCAGCGCCTTGGGGAAATGCTTCTTTCAGCTTTGTTTTCACTTAGACGTTTTTCAGAAAAGGTGCAGAGGGGTCCAGAGGTTCCCTCCACTGCGCCAGCTTCCCCTGCCGGTGGCTGTCTGCGGTGGAGGTGCGTCGGCCGCCAGGGCAGGGCCACCCAGCGCCTGCCCCCCCACCCCGCCCCCATTTTGCCACTAAAGTTTTTTTTTTTTTTTTTTAAGGATTTATTTATTTGTGCATACAGAACTGGGGTACAGGCCAGAGGCTCAGGGGCGGCGAGAGGCTTCACCAGAGACAGAGAGGGGAGCAGAACAGGCAGATCGACGAAGTCCACCGCTGAGGGGAGCAGCGGGCGGGCCAGGAGAGGTCTGCCGCGCCCTGTGGTCACCTCCGGGGCAGGTGGGAATCGAACTCGTGCGGAAGCGGCTTTAGCTTCTCAGTGCTGTGCTCTAACCCGCTGCGCCACCAGGGAGGGCCCCCACTAAAGTTCTTTGTCTGTTCCAGGACCCAGTCCTGGACGCCGTGTTGGCAGTCATTCATGGGGTCTCCTCCAGCGAGGACTGTCTCTCGGTGTCCGGGCTGGCGCCGCCTGCCCGCGGTCACGCGGCCCTGGGCTGGGGGCTGGGCCTGGGCCGCGTGCTCGGGCGCCCGCAGGACCCCCGACCTTCCTTCCCTGAGAGGCAGGCGCTGGGAATGCGCCCACACTCCCGGGGGCCGGTAGCGCCAGCCCTGCCCAGGGGCCTGTGGGCGCGTCGCACGGGAAACCCCCGCGGTCGTGAGTGACAAGGGAGGGCGCCCGGGCGTGGGCGGGTGAGCTGATTCTCGGGGAGGCCCACCCACCCGCGTGCTGCCCACTCGGTGGCCCTGTGGCCCGAGGGTGGTTCTCTGTTCGCTTCATTGCTCCCAGCCGTCACCTGGCGTTCTTGCGGTGGGTGTTCTTCTGCCTGTGAAGTCTTGGTTTTGTTCCACGCCCTCTTGGCCCGGCGCGATATTCCTGTCCTGACCTCTCCTCTTGCTCAGGCCTCCCCTTGCTCCCGGCTGCAGGGCGCCAGGCTCAGCCTGGTCTGCCCTGGGCACTCCCGCAGCAGCCCTGGCCCCGCTCATGGCGGGTGATGCCGGGCGCGCCGTGCCCCGGAGCACGCGTGTCCAGACCCCAGAGCTGTGCCCCGCGGCCGCCCTGTGTGAGCAGGCCCTGGGCGCCGGGCGCGTCCGGCCCCAGGGCCCCTTCTCACGGCCCCGCTGTGATGGCTGCAGGAGAAGCCTGGCCGGGCCGCCTTCCGGTGTCCGTCTTACTGGCCGCCTGGCGTGCTGGCCACACTTGCCTTGATGCTCAAACTCCGCCCGTGGTTCTCACGCTGCCGCCCGACTGCTCTCCTGTCTCCCTACGGCGCGAGAGCATCCACTCTGTCACCCGCCCCTTGAATGGGGGTCCTCCGCTCCTCCCACCCGCCTGGGCCATCTTACCCTCTCCTGTGGTCCGTGTCCATCTCTGCTGATGACACCCACTCTCTGCCCTTAACCCTGACCTTGGCTATGAGCCCAGACCCAGGTCCTGGGCCACCCCATCCCACCCCCAGCCCCAGGCACTCCCTGGGGCCTTACCATTCGCTGTGCCCCGAGTTGCAAACCTGCCGCTCTTGGCCCGTCTCAGGAGTGGCCGAGAGTCCAGGCCGGCCGCGATGCGCCCTCCTCAGCCCCCGCCCCCATGTGTGGACAGCCCTGGCATGGTCAGGCACTGCCCCTCACGCCTGTCTCTGCTGGGCCTCCTGGCCCCCACCTCGCCCTTCCTGGCGGTGAGAGGGGTGTCCGTGAAGCACAGTCTGGCTGCTGCCCCCTGGCGCTTAACACCCTTGCGACCAGGTCCCAGTTCCTTGGCCTGGTGCCGAGGCTTCACCTGTGTGATCTGGGCGCGGCCCAGCCCGCCAGCCTGTCCGGCGCCCACCTCTCCGTTGTCTTCCCACGTGTGAGACTGCAACAGCCCCAGCCACGTCACATCAGGACAGAGGACCGATGACCATTAGTCGTCTCTGGGTGTAAGAAACTAGGGGTCTTCATTTTAAGAACCGCTTGTCATGAACACATTTTCACTGAGAATTTACTGACCCGGGGAGCCGTCGCGGGAAAAAGTGATACGGAGAATCCCAGCGAGCACGTGTTTGGGGGAGCGCGGCAGGGAGAGGCCTGGGGGTCCTGAGTGTGTCTGAGCATGCTCCCCCACGTCAGCCACGTCAGCCCAGGGCGCTTCCTCCCGTCCACTGTCACACTTATCACTGGAGACGACTCCTGTTTCTCCAGACGGCGCCTCACGGCCGTGGGAGCAGGTGACCTCGTGCAGGGGCTTGGTGTGGGTCGGGAAGGCGACTGCGGACCAGCCCCGCAGGGTCTGTGCCCACCAGCGCCCCGCCCTTCCCCACGGGGCGGCGAGGTCGCCATGGCCGGGCCTGGACACCTTGGCGGCTCAAGTCCCGCCAGCTCCAGCCTTCACAGCCGCCCCCCTGCGCCTCAGCACCCCCCACCCCCGGGCTCAGGCCCCTCACACTGCGCCCCTCGTGCCCCGACTTCAGCGAGGCTTTGAGACCTGGGTGAGTTGCCACAGGGCAGGAGCTGGGCCTCGCAGCCCTGCCCCCCGACTCCGTTCTGAAAGGGGGTGCTCGCGTCCCTGTGAGTCCAGGCTCTTTCCAGGAGAAAGGCTGAAGTTTCTTCAGCAGCTGCTAAAAACGGTTGACCACATCTCCAGTTGTTTATAAAGAAAAACACCGTGGGCGTCCTGTCCTGGGGAGAACTCTAAGCATGGAAAGAGCAGAGAGAGGAGCGCAGGGACTGCCTGGCCACCCTAGCTCCAGCCGGCGCCGCAGGCCCGCTGGGCCGGCCCTCGGGCTCTGCCCCTTCTCCTCCCTTGCTGGGTTGTTCTCAAGCAAACCCAGTGTGTTTTATTCAGACTTGATTTCAAGACAAGGGCGCCTGTAACTCCTTGCCCCGGGTTCTCCCCCGCTGGCAGCCCGGACCCGCTTGCTGATTCTGCTCCGCTCCCCCCTTTCCAGAGGCCTCCGCCGCTGGCCCCTTTCCCGTAACCCTACCCTCCTGCTCACTCGGGGCCTGAAGACGATCTCCATGCTGGCAGCTGGCTGGCCGGTGCTGCCCCAGGCCGCCTCACCGTGGGGGGTTCAGCTGGGTGCAGTGTCTGGCCAGGGCCTGTCCTCGACCCTCACCTGGGCAACTCCCTGGATGCCCCCTGCGGGGATTTGGGTACCTGACAAGGAGCCCCAAGGGCAGGGGCGAGCTCTGCCGGTCCCTGCGCTGTCCCTGGCACCGCCTGGCGTGAGTGAACGAGTGAGTGAACGCGTGATGGCCGAAGTCAGGGGCATTGTCCAGAGGACGACGGGAAGTCACAGGTGTCCTGGGAACAACTGGTCCTGGTTTTCTCGAACTGTTGTGCAGATAAATGCCCTGGTGTCTCGCAGTAGTGCAGCCGGACCCCGAGTCCACGGGGCGGGGGCCCCACACTTCTAGCAGGCTCCCGAGTGGTGCCAGCACCCCGGCGGGGAGGTGCTGCCGTGTGCGGAGCCGCGGGGCAGCGAGGCCCGTGCGGCCCAAGACGTGCTAAGGCGTAAAATCCCCCACCGATTTCAAAGACTTAGTGCAGAAAAGAGAATGTAAAATGTCTCCATCATTTTTATATTGATCACATGTTAATACGGTAATATTTTGGATTTATCAAGTCAAATAAACTATATTATTAAAGCTACTCCCTGTGTTTTTTTAATATGCCTCCTCGATAATACAAAACTGCATTTCCGGCTCTCCTGGTGTCTGGCGGCTTGTACTGGCCGAGCACGCTCCAGGTTCTCGCATCGCCAAACACGGCTGTGGCCTTCCTCACCGGAGCACCTCCCTGCACAATTTCATCTATGTCCCAGGTCTCCATTACAGTGCGGCCTCCTCCAGGAAGCCCTCCTTGACCTCAGGGCAGGCCAGGAGACTGCTGTGGGTTCCCCTCATCCCAGCCTGACCATCGGTCACACCAGCGTCTACACGTGAGTCTCCCTCTGTGGACAGCCAGCTCCATGCGGACGTAGAGGAAGACTGTTCTCGGCACTCCCGGATCTCCCTCTGACAGAACCCTTTCTTTCTTTTTTGCGTCTTAACCTCGTGGAACCGCTCCTTAAAAGGAAAACAAATAGCCACTAAGCCAAGGTATGGTGGCTTTTCCCTTTGAGAATCTGCTAGCACTTCAGCCATGGCGTGATCGCTACAGTCGCTCACCGCCTCTGGAAATCAGGCAACCTGCAGGGCCGGCCGCCCTGCGGTTGCTGTCAGGTGCCCCAGTGGGGCCTCTCTGCTCTCCACAGGGCCGGAGACCTGGTTCCCATTGTCCCCGCTTTCCTCACCCCTGCCCTGCCCCCCACACTTCCCGCTGGCAATTCCTAACCGCCCCTCTCTGCACCTCTTTCCTCTATCTCTGGTTTACACACGTCTGACAACAAAACCAGCCCTGAGTGATTTCAAGATCTCGCCTGGAGCGGGGAACAGTTACTCAGAAAGGATGTTCCTCACCCTCACATTGGCAGAACTTCTGATGAGCCGAGGATGAGGGTTGACAGGGCGTTCGCACGCACTGGCCGGAGAGCGCCCGCGTCTTCCTCGGGAGTGGTTGTCTCCGTTCAGAAGCTAGAGTCCTGTGAGACAGAAAAGATGTGTTGGTCTCCGCCCCAGTTCCAGAAACCCTGGGAGTCCCCTTTGTCCTCCTGGGTGGGCTCCTGGGTGAGGGCTAGTCACACAACAAAGAACAGGCCGTGATGAGAAGTGGGAGTTCGGCCCCCCGCCCACCCCTCCATTCTCTAAAGAGAAAGGCCGGCAATAGAGCTAGTGATCGTCCATGTCTGTGTGATGAAGCCTCCACAAAAATCCCAAAGTCTGATCAGGAAGCTTCCACGTTGGCCAACACATCCACACTGGTAGGGGGATGCACCCCGAATCCACAGGGCCAGGGTTCTGTGCTCTGGACACACCCGGACCTTGTGCAACGTTGCCTCATCATCTGGCTGTTCATCCATATCCTTTCTCATGTCTTTAATGAACCATTAAGGTGTTGCCATGAGTTCCAACAAATTCATTGTCCTAACAGATGAATGAAACCTGATGTGGGGTTCTGGAAACTTCTGATTCATAACCAAATCAGACAACAGCTGTAAGCAATGTGGAGATTAGGACTTGGAGTTGACGTCTGAAGTGAGGTGGGGTAACACTGTGGGACTGAGCCCTTAACCTGTGGGAACTGACATTCTCTCCAGGAAGATGGTATCAGAATTGAGTTAAATCATAGGGCACCCAAGTGGTGGTGTAGAGGATTGGTCGGTACGGGGACACCCTTCACACATTTGGTGACCAGAAGTGAGGTGGTTGTATGAGTAGTTAAAGGACCACACAAAAAGCATACAGGCGAGGAAAACTGGGTTATTCCCTACACAGAAAGTCCATCAGCATCTCCACTGCTAGATACATACCTGAAAAAAATAAAAAAGCATTTGGACCATGAGACACTTCCAAGAAATTCTGTGAATTAAAGTCTGATGGCAAAACAGCCACTAAAAGGAGAACAGATAAATCAGTCGTGATAAATTTGAAGGTGGTTGAATACTATACAGCAGTGAAAAGGGATTAAATGCACAAAGAAAAGAATGGGTCTTTAAACATAATGTGGTATAAGGCAAAATTCAGAAGACTCCATATAGGTTCATACAGTTTTTATAAGACTCAAGACCAAGCACAAGGAAATATTGTTCAGGCTTACAAAATATAGGTGCTAACCTTGTGTCTGTGAATAGCCTAGGGATTAGTTGCATTCCTTATTTAAAATGGGTATATTTCATTGCATGTAAATTATATTCAAAGCTGAATGAAAGAGTGAGGTGGGCAGACTCTGTCTTGCCTCTGGATATGCTGTGTAAGGAGGTGATGCTGGGGCAGATGTCACCCTCTGGTGACGCAGCTGCCAGGGGAGGGTGGCTGGACAGGACGAAGGCCCTGTGTTTTGATCACGTCATGTCACCTCAGGGGTCTTGCTGTCTTCACTCAAGCGCCAACAACTCTGTGTGGCAGTCAGCTAGCACCTAACAATTTGGAGGACTTGAGCAGACACTGGTTGCTGGTCTTTCCCTTCCCCTCAGAGTGGTGCTGCTGGCCCAGGGGGCCCCATTTGAGAACCACAGTCCAGTGTTCCCATCCCTGGCAGCTGGGCTGTGCCATCACCTCAGGTGCTCTGCACTCGCTCTTCACGCTGACTCAGCCTCTCTTCTCCCCTCCCTCTGGCACCAGTTTTGATCGTTGGCTTCTCTGTGCTCGTAACTGGAGCCCTGAACCCAGCTTTCCGAGGAGAGTAGCCACCACCTGTTCATGGCACCTGATTGATGGTTCCTTCAACCACAACCGCTCCTTTTTGGGCAACCTGCAGAACCCTTTCCAGCTTTCTTATGTAAGCAGACACCTTTCCTCCAAGTCACCAGAGGCCACGCCCGCCACGGCGCTGCTGACCCTGGCCGGCCTCTCCACCCCAGCACACGCACTCCCTGGGCCGGGCACAGGCATGTCTTTGCTTGGCTGGTACAAGTGGTTTTAAGCGCAGGACCAATGAGACCCCTCCAGCGGACATGACCTGCTAGCTAGAGCCCGGAGGCCTGAGTGCCGGGGGGGAGGGGGGGGGGTATTAGGGAGAGAGACCGTAAACATGGCGAGTCTTCTGAGGCTGAGGTAGAAATCCTGTCGTCTACTGTGAATTCGTGTCTCAACACATTGCAGGTTCACTTTGCGAATGTTTGACTTGGAACTTTGCTTCTGTGACCATGAAAACCACTGGTCTGGTTTTTGGTTTTCTTCTGCTTTTATTTTTCTAGGCTTGTATGGAAATTATACCATGTAAAATGATCTGGGTAGTGTCCCTTTTTGTTCTCTGATAAATGGTTCCTTGAGCCAAACTCTCCTCTCTGGGCCACCTGTAGAACCATTTCCAGCTTGCCTGCTTTTTTTTTTTTTTTTTTAAGATTTACTTATCTATACATATAAGAGCTGGGGTGCCAGACAGAGTATGGGGGATGAGAGGAATCACTGGGCACAGTGGGGAGCAGAACAGACTGATCTACTGAAATCCACTGCTGAGGGGAGCAGTGGGGAGACAGGAGAGATGTGCTACGTTCTGTGGGTCACCTCCCTGGCCGGGGATCGAACTTGTGCTGCAGTGGTCTGGGACAGCTCACAGTGCTGTGGCTTAACTTGCTGGGCCACCAGGGAGGGCCCCTCACCTCTTCCCCCCCTTTTCCAGCCTTCTTACATAAACAGACACCTTTTCTCCAAATCACTAGAGGCTGTGCGCCAGTGTAAAAATTCTAGGAATTCTTTCTTTGAATGCATAGTAA
Organism: Condylura cristata; assembly: GCF_000260355.1. NCBI lineage: Eukaryota > Metazoa > Chordata > Mammalia > Eulipotyphla > Talpidae > Condylura > Condylura cristata. Next base: position 41,511 of record NW_004567142.1, on the reverse strand, counting down.
AATGCACTATAAAATTATTACAAATGCCAATTCTTAATTGCTTTGTAACTTCTTCCTTGCTTTATCAGTCTATTCAGAGTTTATTACTTATTGGTATTCCAATTTTTGTCATTAATACTTCTGCGGAGAGTTCTTTTCATCTAAATTAAGTTGTTGGTATAAGATAACATAAAATATTCCCTACCCAGGCTGGGCCATCAAGACATCCAGCCCTAACTTCTGAGCCGACATCAAGGGAATAGCCTCTGAGACGTTGCTGGAAATACAGAAGGAAACTTGGGCAGAACATCGTCATGGAGAGCAGAGCGGGTGGCCGGCCTGGCAGCCCGCGTCCACTCCACTCGTGCCAACGGACCAGTCTGCGGACCTGGGGAGCCGCAGTCCCCACAGCCCGGGAGCGGGCGCAGCACGATCTCGCAAGTGGTGCGCGGGTGGCGCCCCCTAGCGCTGGAACTTGGTGGCGACCTTGAACTCAGACGTGGTGGCCCCCGCCCGGCGCATAGATCTTGGCTACATCCGCTGCCCCTAACTCACCGGCTATTGCTCGGGTCCGAGGCTTCACCCTCCCGGTCAGGTTCCACCGGCCCGACCCCTGCGTGGTTACGGGATGATGCACAGCTCATCACATCCTACAAGGACGGCCCCTCCGCCCATGTAGGCAGTTGTCTTAATAACAACATGAAGTTACCCACACGCGCTCGCGACCCCCAGTTTTTAATGCCTAATTGTTCGTAAACGTCTCCACAGCAGATAATAAGGTAAACGCCCATGAATCCACCCCTCGGTTTAAGAAATACTGTTACATTTCCGTGATCGTGCTCAGCATAGGCAGTATCACGTTGCAGTTGCATAAAATCAAGCCGCCGCTAGGGGTCGCGCCTGAGACCAGGCTGCGGGGGGGTTCGTGCTGGAGAACCCCGGGTCGCTTAGAGGCAGGGACTGGCCGGGTCAGGGAAACAGAGCTCCCCACAGGCGCACTTGGCTCCAGGCAGCCAGGTGAGGCTTTAGCATTTCCCACTATAACGGCCTGGAGTCAGACGTTCAGAGAGCTCGCAGTCTCATACATCCTGCGTGCCTAAGCATTTCTTCTAATCAGCAGCTTACTATTTTTTTAAGATTTATTTATGCGGGCCCTCCCTGGTGCTGCAATGGGTTAGGATGCAGCACTGCAGGCTAGCTGCAGCCACCTCAGTATGAGTTCAATCCCCAGCCAGGGAGATGACCCACATGGCGCGGCAGACCTCTTCTGGACTTGGTTGACAGGTTGTTTGCAGCACGGGTAGCAAAGTGTCCCCAGCTGTGCAGAAAAACACTGCAGCGGGGAGACACCCGTCATAACACAAGCCATCTTAACCCTCCAGCTCCTGCACACCTTAGCCTGAGGTGTATGTCCTCACATGTGCTGGAGTCAGGCGGGGTGTTCTGATGCGCCAGCTGCCAGAGCCCCCGTATCAAGGAGTCCTGGAAACTGCTCCTGTCCTACCCCTGGTCATTCTACACACTCCTGTGTTTCCCTGGCAGGTGGTCAGGCCAAGAGACTGACCCTATAATCCACTCTTCTGGATTCGTCTTAACTGACCACGCTGGGATCAAGGCAGGTCAGGATTCAGCTTGTAAGATGACTCCACACTAGGTTGCCCTAGAGCAGCAAACTTACTTCGGCCTCTTAAGGTTGGGGGGGCCTTTAGGGGGCTGTTTGTGCCCACCTGAGCTTTGGTAGTACTGCATGTAAGCCTCTGAACCCCATCATTGTCCTTTGCATTGTGTCGTTCCTTAATAACCCCAACCATCCACACACAGGGTTCCTGTGACCATGTGGGGCTGGGTGGGAAGCAGGGGTGAAGTGGGGGAGCGGGAGGGGGTGAGGCTGGGGTGGTGGCATCAGCTGCTGCTCCATCAGAACCATGAGGCTCCTTGGCAGCAAAGGCTGGGGGGTTCTTGGCCCTCTTCTGCCTGGGGCAGGAGGGACCTCACAATGGACGCCGTCTCCTGGCACCGTCTCCTCAACACGTCTGTCACAGCTGCCAGTCCGGGCCTGGGCTCGGGGTGCCGCTCCTGACTGGGCTGAGCCTCTAGGCGGTTGCCCCAGTGGCCCCGGGAGGTCCCCGGGAGTGTCCCCGGGAGTGTCCCTGCGGGGACCAGCAGCTGGCATCTCAGATATCTGTCTCCTGGATGCATTTTGTTTGCAATTTTTGTTTTTAGTTTGTTATTTTCCAGGGGGAGATTTTCTTTGTGTTTTGTACTTTTTTTATTATCTGCAGTTACACAGGGCACGATCACTCCTCCAGCAACAGGCCAGTGGCCCCCCAGCGCCCGAAGGGCAGACCCCACAGTCAAGTGGTCACTGTGCAGGAACCCCTGTGCCCTCCCTGCTCGCGGTCACCACCAGGCCCCTTCCCTGACCTTGTCCTGGCGGCGTGGACCCCCAGGGTTAGCGGGTCAAGGAAGGAGCTGGGGGAAACTCGGCCTCCAGGAGCCACCAGGCGAACCATCGTGGGGGGTGGCGTGAACCCCGAGCTGCAGGGGCTTCCCCGCCAGGAGTCTCCCGGTGGCGACGCCCGAGCGGGCTTGGCTGCCCTGGGCCTCCGCACCTGGGCAGCTCCCCGCCCTCAGAAGGCCGCGCCGCCCTCCGCCCCCCGAGAGTCACGAGAGTCACGAGCTCTGGCTGCGCCGCGCCGCCGCCCCTCAGGCGCCTGGAGGCCCCGCGCCTGCCTGCTGCGAGCCGCCAGCCACTGGGGCCCCCCGAACGACGACTGGGGTGTCTCTCCCAGCTCTGCTGCTCTCAGGCCCCGAGCAACTTCGCTTTTTTTTTTTCCTGTGGTTTTGGTTTCCCTTTGGATTTTGTTTTTTTTCAGGAGCCGAAGATGGCCTCAGGGAAACCGCTGAATTATTCAAGGTGTTTTCTGAACAAGGACCAGCCAAGTCCCGAGTAAAACTATCTAGAGATTGGAATTTCTCCGGATACATCCTGTTACCGACCTGGATACCGCACTTGGTGGCCGAGGCCCTGGGGGGGGGGGGCAGCATGAGGAAACGGGGTGTCCTTTGGCCCGCAGTGGGTATATGCGACGACTTGTGCTGCTTGTGCTGCGTCAGCCCTTGAGGGGTGTCGAAGTCTCCTACGTGGTCAAGGGGTGTCTCCCGGAGATGGGGGTGTCAGCTCCAGCGGGAACTTCAGGGACCGGCCTTCTCCCGCGTCAGAGCCTTCTGGAAGAAGATACTGGTCGAAGCAGCTGGAGTCGTCATTCCCAGGTAAAATGTAAAGTTCCATGAACTCACTTATGGTACCCTGGCAGGAGGCCCAGGGGAGGTCTGAGACCTGCAGGCATATATCTTGGATGTCTGGAGGCTGAGCGTCCCCCAGGGTGTTCGGCTGAGAGGCACCGGCCCCCTCAGGGTGTTCAGGCCTGGAACCTCCCAATGCCCCAGGGACAGTGTCTGCAGGAGCTGTAGGTGAGGGGGTGACCGCCCCCCCAACTGCGCTGGGGTGGTGGGGTATTTCTGGCGACTCGCTGGTCAGATTTTGGGGGTGATTTTTCTTGGCTTTTGCGCGCTGATTCTTGAACCAAGTCTGGGGAGAGACAGGTCAGTGAAGGGGGTGAGTTCCAAGTCATCTGCCACTTCCCTTAATCATTGTGCTTTTGCACTGTGTGAGAAAGTGGGTCTCACATCTCTCCCACTGTCTGAACAAGAAAAGCTCTCTGGCCGCTGCTCTGCTGGTTGCAAAGCAGGTGTAGAATGGGGCTAACGCAGGGAAGACAGCTGAACACTCACACCCCAGAGAGGGGTGAGTAGAAGCCGGCTCAGTGTTGCTGGAGGTGTGGTTTTCAAGAGGGCGAATGGTGGAGACTTTACTGTGGTCTAAAATATAAATGGGCCCTCCCTGGTGGCGCAACCGGTTAAAGCACAGCCCTGGGAAACTAGCCCCAGCAGAGACCTCTCCTGTCTCCCCGCTGCTCCCCTCAGCAGTGGATTTCAGTCAGTCTGCCTGTTCTGCTCCCCACTCTGTCTTTGGTGAAGCCT
>NW_004567142.1:35275-37268 GCF_000260355.1 Condylura cristata | reverse complement strand
CCTAATCAAACTCTTCAAAAAAAGCAAGAGTGGAGAACCCCAACACATTCTATGAGACCACATTGCCTGATCCCAAAACCAATGAAAAACAGCATACACACACACACAAAACCTATATGCCAATGTCCCTGATAAACATGGATGGATGCAAAAAATCCTAGCAAACCAGACACAGCAGGATATTGAGAATCATCTAGCGTGACTAAGTAGGTTTTATCTCAGGCATGCAAGGCTGGTTAAACATACACAAATCAAGGTTAGTCTGCTGAAACTCACATGATCATTTCAATGGAACCCACAAAAGCAGGCCCCCCTGGTGGCCTAGCAGGTAGGAGCGCAGCCCTGTGGGAGCTGGCCAGGGGCACTACAGGGCGAGTTCGGTCTGCAGCCCTGGAGCTGACCCACAGGGCACAGCAGACCTCTCCTGACCGCCTGCTCCTCCCCTCAGCAGTGTATTTCAGTCTGTCCACCTGTTCTGCTCCCCACTCTGTCTCTGGTGAATTCTCTCACCTCTGCACCTCTGGCCTGTGCCCCAGTTCTGTATGCATAAATAAATAAATCTTTAAAAAAAGAAATCACAGCACAACAACAAATTTTAGATGGGGAGCCGATATTTCCACATGAGACTAACCAGGGGATTATTTCCAAAGCATATGAAGTACTTATACAATTCAACAGCAGAAGCCCAGACTATCCAATTTAAATAAGAAAAAAGGTCTTGACTAAACCCTTGTGCAAAGAAGACATGTAGTTGGCCTACAGCCACCAAACCTGAGATAACCTCCCCCTGGGAGCATGTTGGGTATAAAAGAGAGTGGGAACAGAGGTGGCAAGGATGTGGCAAAGGAACCCTGACCCCTGGTGGTAGGAATGCAGTCTCTATGGAAACGGTCTCTATGGAAACGGTCTCTATGGAAACGGTTTCTGGAACCGGTCCCCATGGAAAGTCCCAGGTGCCTTACAAAAAATGGAAATTCAGGCCTCCCTGGTGGTGCTGGGGTTCAAGTCAGTGCATCAAGCTATCAGCAGCAGCTGCAGCACGAGTTTGATCCCCGGGCAGGGAGTGACCCACAGGGCACAGCAGACCTCTCCTGTCTCCCTGCTGCTCCCCGCAGCAGTGGGTTTCAGTCAATCTGTCTGTTCTATTCCCCGCTGTCTCTGGTGAATCCTCTCACTCCTGCACCTCTGGCTACACCCCAGCTCTTACGTGCATAAATTTTTTTAAATAATTTTTTAAATCCTTGCAAAGCATAGCAAACACTATCCTCAGCCTGAAAATGAAACTGGCACAGTAGACCCCTCCTGTCTCCCCGCTGCTGTCTCTGGTGAAGGAAGGAAGGGGGCAGGGGAGAGAAGGGACCTACCTGTATTGTTAAATCGTCCAGGCCGGTAATTAAAGCGAGTTGCGTAATGGTACTCCAGCTGGGATACACGGTCTTCTGGAACACGTCCCTCAGTGCCCCAAGGTGTTCTGGGGTAAACTTGGTGCGGCGCCTGCGGACAGATTTTGGTGTTTCTGCAGGGACACAAACCACATGGCATCAGGAGACCCCCTTATCAGGTCACGCCCGCACCCGGCCCGGAGCCAGGGGCATCGCAAGCCCAGCTCCTGTGTCTCCACCTCGCTTGCTGACCCTAGATGGGGGTGCTCCCTCCTCTGCCACCCCTAGAGCCCCAATGGGCACCCTGAGTCTTCTAGCACAGTGTAGAATGAGGACACCAATTTCACCGCTGTTGCCTCGGGAAAGTGAATCAAGCACCATTTCACACTGCTGGTCAAAAGAAGAGCGAAGGAGAAGCTGTAAAAAACGAGGTGCCGGACCCCCCTGCTGGCACAGCGGGTTAGGACGCAGCACTGCAAGCTGGCAGCAGCCGCCTCAGTGCGCGTCTGATCCCTGCCCTGGAGGTGACCACAGGGCGCAGCAGACCTCTCCTGGCCCGCCCGCTGCTCCCCTCAGCAGTGTACCTCCATCTGCCTGTTCTGCTCCCCACT
>NW_004567142.1:34104-34910 GCF_000260355.1 Condylura cristata | reverse complement strand
GGCCTCAGCATCTGGTCTGAACCCACCGAGACTTCTGCAGGGCACAGCCCAGAGTCACGTGTTTGAAGGGTGCAGGCAGCAAAAATTCACAGTCCTGGCAGGAATGCAGTTACCAATTGTGCTTCAGATGACACCTCTGGGTCTCCTTGTGACCCCCTTGGGCACCCCCTGCAGAGCCCAAGACTGCCTCAGATCTAGGCCTCAGCCCCTGGGTTTAGCCACACTCCAGCCATCATCTAGCGATGCCTCGCCCTGACTTACCTGCCGTCGCCATGGGGTCCAGGAACGGCTCAGGAGAACGAGCCCTGCTCCTGCGGTCATCCGGGCTCAACATCAGTGTGAGCCAAGGGTCGTTGGCACCAGACCCCTTCCACAGCCCTCCCTGACGCCACACCCAGGCATAATCCATTCAGCATTTGCTAATTGAGGCCCCTGAGTGGGGCCCTGGGAATCAGACTTAATCCAGCTCCAGACTTAATCCAGGACCCTCCCCAAAAGAGGAGGTAAACAAAAGAAAGTTGCAAATAGAAAATGGAGAAAATATTCCAAACACTGAGACCCTCCCTGGTGACCCACTGCAAGCCGGTCACAGCAACCTCGCTGCAAGTTCAGTCCGCGCCCTGGAGCTGACCCACAGGGCGCGGCAGACCTCTCCTGCCCCGCCCGCTGTCCCCCTCAGCAGTGGAGCTCAGTCCATCTGCCTGTTCCGCTCCCCTCAGTCGCTGGTGAATCCTCTCACCGCCCCCCAACCTCTGACCAGTACCCCTGTCCCTGAATGTGTGACTAAATCTTAAAAAAAAAAAAAA
>NW_004567142.1:8017-8855 GCF_000260355.1 Condylura cristata | reverse complement strand
AAAACAACAACACAGGAGAAACTGGACACTGCGGCGTTAGTGAGATGCCCAGGACGGCCGGCACCAAAGTCCAGGTCAGCTGTGCCGGGAGGGGGAGCCGTGTGGCCCCCGATGCTGCTGCTGCGCCTGGGCCCCGAGGGAGCTGCTGGGTGGCAGAGAAAGGCTCCACCGGCGGGCAGGAGGTGACAGCGTCTCCCGGGGGCGGGGGAGTCGGTCTGCGGGGTGCTGCTGCCCGGAGCTGTGTCCAGGCCTGCAGGGGCCGTGGGGATCATGGGTACGCTGGGACCTCAGCCGGGCGCGGGAGCAGACAGCCAGGGCCCCACACCCTGTTCCCGCGTCATCGGGGGTCCCTGTGTCCCAGACCTTGGGGAGTCTCCTTCAGGCTGAATATGGGGCTGGAGGCGCTTGGAGCCGCCAGGCAGCTGCCCTGTGCAGTGGACTGGGACTCACCTTTGACCCACTTTTCTGACTGACCCCCGTCCTCCCCCACCCCAGAGGCTTGTCTGCAGTCACCCTCAGAACCCTGAGTCTCTGGTCAGGGCTGTACCTGTGCTGGGAGCACAGTTTCTTTCCGTGCTGTCTCCTGGCCGCTGCAGGGCTGACCTGGCGCTGGGGCCTGGTCTGGACAAGGCTCCTCGAGTCTGTCCCTGAGGCCCAGGGTGCCCGGGTTTATTTTGCTGTCTGAACTGCCAGGCAGAGACAGGGCAGGGTCCCAGGCCACGGCAGCATTTGGGGTCCAGGGAGGATGTGGTTACTCTGCCTGGGGCTGATCAAACACAACTGCACAGTGACAGGGACAAGATTTATTTTTCAAAATGATAAAAAGAAAAAAAAAAAA
>NW_004567142.1:5795-7917 GCF_000260355.1 Condylura cristata | reverse complement strand
TGTTAACTTCTCAGGTTCTGCTTGCTTCAGGTGACTGCTAGCAAGTGTTTATAACTCACTGAATTTCTTTAAAGAACATTCTCCTCTTTCTTCAGTATTCTCCTCTTAGCATCTTCTTCTTTTTTTTTTTTTTTTTTAAAGATTCATTGATGCATATAGAACTGAGGTACAGGCCAGAGATGCAGGGGTGGTGAGAGGATTCACCAGAGACAGAGCGGGGAGCAAACAGGTCTGCTGCTCCCTGTGGGTCGCCTCCTGGGCCGGGCTTGCCTGGCAGCGATGCACTTTGACCGGCTGCGCCACCAGGGCCTGGCTTTGCTTACCGATTATGCCGTCTTGCCTGGAGAGGAGAGGCGTCTCCACCGGGAGTCTCTGGGCTCCCCAAGTCCGGATTCTGAGCCAGTCACTCGACCTGGTCTTCTGCGTTCTGCAGACTGGGCCTCACCTGGGCCCTCCCCTCCCCCACTACGCCCAGGTGAGTCTGCTGAGGCCGACTTCTGCGAAGAAGTGGACACTCAGGTGGACTCTGAGGTCATGTGAGGATAGGGGCAGTTTTCCCAGGCCCCTCTGACCTTGGGCAGGGCGGGGCAGTCATGGGAACTCAGGAACGGGCAGCTGAGCCTGTCCGGGGGCGCAGCGGGCACCCTGGCCAGGCCGTAGTCCTAGGTCCTCCTGTCCTTCAACTTTACCCTCAACCCTCCTACGTTTTGTTCTCCCCTGTCCTGTCCCATCGGATCGGTGGGACACGTAGGTCAGGGTTTATGAGCCAGAGGACTGGGGAGAAGGCGGAGCCCCCGGAAACTTCAGTGGGTCCAGGACAGCAGGGAACCTCGTTCTCCTTGTGGTGACTTGACTGGGCAGCTCACATCAGAGGTGTAGACTCAGCTGGCGGGGCACGGTGGGAGTTGGGGGGCAAGAGGGACAAGGCTCCCCCAACACAGCCAGCGTGGGCACAGGCGTGTCTCCCTCCCAGGAGACCTGTCTTTGGAACATGTGGTAAAAGTCATTTTGTTAGCCCGCCCCTTGGCAAACACAAAGGTCTAAACAGGCTCCTCCCTCCGCGCCCTGCGCAGGGCCGTCCATGCCTGCCCAAGGCGGGGTCCCTGCAGGGGCTGGGTGAAAGGGGGAGTCCAGAGGACAGGCCGGTGTGCAGCAAGACTGTCTGCAGGGCGGTTTCTGGCGGGTGCTGGAGACCGGAGGCGCTCCCGGTCGGGCGAGGTCAGACACCGCCGCTCTTACTACTTTGCAGTGTTTATTTTGAAAATATTTGTCGCAGTGAGATTGCTGCCAACAACTAGAGCCCCGGGTGCCAGTCTCCCTTCTCATACAACTTTATAGCATCTTGCTCACGTCCCTGTGCGCTCTACCACGACTTGTGATGGCCGCACGTTAGGTGAATTTCTGACCCCTGCCCCGATTTTGGAACGGTCGGAACTGCCCATTTCTCCCGGAATGATGCGAGTCCAGGGGCTGCACCCCCCTGACCCATATCGTCCACCCTCTCCCCAGCCTCCAACCTGCACCCAGCTCTCTGCCCTGGTCTGTCTCTTCTCTATGAGAAGATTCTGGCCTCCAGGGGTACAAGGCCCTGCCTCAATCCCCGCCCCAATATCAGCTGCACCCCACAGCATGGAGCTGGCCCCAGCGGGTGGGCCAGGTGAGATGAGCCCCACACCTGCCATCACGGCCAGCGGGCGAGTGTACTGGTCCCTGCCCATGCAGGGAGAATCCGGACTTTCTCTTTGCGCCCTCTCTTGCGGCCTCCGGGCCTCTTCCGCGCCCCAGCCCCGCCCCCTGGCTCAGGTGCGCCCACTCTGCCTGCTGCATGAACTCTCAGGGCGCAGGTGGCGCGGAGGCCCGGCGCTCCCCTCCCCACAGCTAGTCCGTGGCCTCGTGCAGTTCCTGCGCCCCCAACGGGAGGTCGCGCGGCGCCCTAAGTGTGTCCTGGGCCAGGGCACACGTGCCCACGCCCGCTGCACGTGGCACGCGAGGGAAGGGAACGCCCCTGGGCCCAACGCTACAAAGGGCGGGCGGGAGGCGCGCGCCGGGGCGGAGCTGCCGGGTTCCCGCGCCTGCCGCACCTGGGCAGCGCGAGCTGAGCCGCACCTGAGAGCCGCCTGGC
>NW_004567142.1:0-5515 GCF_000260355.1 Condylura cristata | reverse complement strand
CTTCCTCGTGCCCTCTCGCTGGCTGGTTCTCCCGCCCCCCGCTGCCCGCTGGGCGCCGTCGCCATGTTGCTGGCCCCCAGGCCCAAGCCTGACTCGCTCACCCTGTTGCGTGGAAGGGGGGGTGTAGTTCTGGAACCCAATGAATGCCCATGGGCCCAAGGCAGGAGTTGGCCCTTTGAGGTGCTTTTTAATCCGACACCCAGTGATTTGGAATGGTGCTCAGCGCCCTAAGGAACCGAGGCCGCAGCCGTGGGCAGGGCCAGCTGTTCCGTGTGAGCGTGAGGAGCCCTTGGACAAGCCACGGGGTCTGTGCCTGGAGTCGCCGCCCCTCCCTGGGCGCCAGCTGGGTTTGAGGGTCAGAGCACCTCCATCTTTGGGTGTCTGGGTGGGCCCAGAGGTAGTTGCGAGCCAAGCGGCAGTGGGGGCATTTTCCCAGCCTCCGCCAGTGGTCCCCCTGGGGTGCAGGCCGACAGTGAGCTGCAGCGGGCCCCCTGCCACGGCCCCACAGGGCCCGCAGCCACCCTGGGGTGCAGCGGCCAGTGCTGTGCCAAGAGCCCTAGCAGAGGAGGCCACAGCTAGCCTGGGGCGTGAGGGTCAGGGCCGCAGGTAGGTAGGAGCCCGGGCCGCAGTGGGCGGGGCCCGCTGCAAGCAGTTGAGGCAGGCGGAACCCTGCAGGTGCCCAGAGCCTGGGCGGTGTGACCCGTTCTGCGAGCGGATAGCTCCAGGCCGCCCACGGGCCTGCCAGCAGGGGCTGCAGTGCTGCAGGGCGTGGTTCCGGGCGGCCTCTGACAACAATCAGCAGGCTCTCTGGGCGAGGGGTGCAGGCGTCTGTATTCAGGGTGCTCCTGAGCCCGCAGCTGTGCTCTGCGTGTCTCTGCAGACGTCTCTTTGAACACTCGTCCCTTTCTGCGCCTGTGTCGTCCTCTCCCTTTCTTTTCCATAACAAACCTGCCCTTTTAGATATAAAGCAAGTGTTCCTGTGAGCCCCGGAGGGCACTTTCCTTATAGACAGGACAGGCGTCAAACTGGTCCCAGAGCCCGCGCCGGGCTCCCCTGTCGGGGTGGCTTTCGAGTGCGTCGGCACCTCCCGCCGCTGGGGGGCGCTGCGGGGCTCGCGGGCGCTGAGCCAGGAGCATGCGCAGTGCCCCCAGGTGCAGCCCGGGTCTCCGCTCGCGCGGGGCCGGGCGCACCGTGCGCTCTCAACCCGCGGGGCCCCGCACGGGCACTTGCGTACACGCGGGTTTTCTGGGCGGGCGCGGCGGAGCCGGCCCCGCAGTTCAAGATGTCGGACACTGCCCACAGACGGCAGTGTCCCACAGGTAGGCGCGGCGCGTGGCCATGGCGACGACCCACCTGCCCAGGTGGGCGGTGGGCGGCAGCGGCCGTGGTCGCCGGACTGCTGGAGGAGCCGGCGGTGGACGAGGGTCCCGGGGGCAGGCGCAGGTGGTGGACGAGGGTCCCGGGGGCAGGCGCAGGTCCAGGCCCGGGAACGCCAGTACCTGCGCCCCCGGCTCCGCTTAGCGTTCTGGGCATCAGTTACCAGCAGTTCCCCGGCCACAACCTGGAAAGCGCCAGGCGGGGAGCAGGAGCTGGAGGGGCGGCGGCGGCGCTTCGTGGAAGCCCGCAGAGCCCGGGAGGCCACGCTGGACGCGAGTACCAGCGGAACCCCCAGAGGAAGGTCTTGGACTCTTGACGTTCGCTTTTGCCCTGACTGCGCAGAGGTCGTCCACCCGAAGGCCGCGGAACCCGACTTCATTTTTCGGGCAGTGTATGGGAGGAGAGCCGCGGACAGCGGGAAGCCCGGCGCACTGCAGCGTGGCCGCTCATGAGTCCAAGCTGCAGCGTCGGGTTTCCGCTGGCTCTGCCCCCCGCCCCGTGGAAGTGTCTTTCAGAACTGCGCCCTGAAAATGAGGGGTTGTTTTTATGAGACTTGAAGGTGCCCAGTGTAGAGCCGCGATGCCGGGACCTGTACTCTGGGCTCGGGCTCACGCGTTTTCTGCGGCGTTTCAGGTGGAAAGTGGTGTTAATTATGTCTCGTTTGTGATAAAGCGTGCTCAAAAGCTGCTAGAAATTCTGGTTTTTCAATTCAGCTCTTACGTTTTTGCTGCAATCTACTCGTGAGCCCAGGAATTTAACATCCATAGGGAACCGGCTACTAAGCACCCCTGCCCCCTTGTGCCCAGGCCCTTCGACACCCACCAGTGGGGACGGTTTCGTGCACCCTTTTCTTTGCAAGCGTTGCCAGTCTGTAGGGTTTAAGCCTTAAGTTAGCCCAGGTGTGTCTTGAAGACTCCCCCAAGCGCCACCACATGCCCTCATTGTGTTGTGCTTAGTTTTTCTCCACGGTGGTTTTCTGTTGCAATTAATGGAATCATATTGACGGGTGTCCGGGTCATTGGCTGTTTCTCTAGGGGGCCCCCCCCAAAGTATCATCCTCGGAGTTAATCTTGGTCACCACACTGGACAGGGCCCCGACAAACCCGCTACTGCTTAGATTCTAAACGCACTTTTCCTGATCTGACAGCTGACAATGTGGGTGCTGTCCCACACCACCTCGCCCCCTTGTTTTTGTGAAATGGTGACCCTTAGAACCAGCAGCTTCTTAGATTGTTACCTATGACCTTAGAGGAGTTCCCAAACGTGAGAAATCCTGGCCAGGTGCGGCTAGGAAACTTTAAAGCTCCCCCAGCCACTCGACCCCCCCACTCCCACCCCTCAACCAAGCCTGCACATGCCTGGGTTCTGCCAGTCTGTGCAACTAACGAATAATACCCGGTTTCGCATTTGCATTTTTCCCAAGTCATGGTCACTGTGGTTATGTCCTTGTCTCTGCTCCAGGGATTATGGGTCAACAGTCTCAGCCTGCCGAGCCCCCCTCCTCTCCTCCCGCCGCCAGCGTTTGGCGCTCAAATGTTTTAATTATGGGTTTGTTTTGCGGGCCTGTGTGGTGTTTCTCTGTACTCTGTAAGCAAGACCCTCTGGTAACACTTTGTCCTGACTTATTTTTGCTCAGCATTTCCCTCGGCAGTTCCAGCCCCGTGGACGGGGGCAGGTGTGATCCTCAGCGCTGACCGTAAGTACCCCGCCTTGCGGGCACGCGGGCCTGTCCTGGGCACTGCCCGCAGTCCGTCCTCCCTCCGAACTGCCTTTCGTGTGGCTGTGAAGTTCAGTGTTTACGTGGAGCCTTTCCACGGCTGCTTGCTCCTCTGGGTATGGCTGCGGGCTCCCCAGTTGGCCTGAAGGCCTCTTCGTCCCGACCAGGGGCCTGGTCATCGCGTGCTGAGCCACGCCTGGGTGCTGCAGCCTAAAACGCGGACTTGCCCCCAGGACCTGGGTGTCTGTGCGCAGCGTGCGGTACTTCAGATGGGTTTCACCTGAGGGGAGCGCCTCATTGGAGTCACCTGAGGGGAATCAGGCATTAACTCTGGGTGTCTGCGCCAGAAGACGAGTCCTCTTCCCAAGTAACTGCAGTGTTCCCAGGTTTTAAAAATGTTCCCGTGTGCCCTTCTGAAAAGTGTTGAAGTTTGTGAGTTATTCAGGTTTTTTTTTTTTTTTTTGGTCTTTTTTTTTCTGTCACAAATGAGGATTGCTATTTTACTTTCTAAAGGACCAATTTGAAATATCTGCATTTTGTCCAGATAACCTGTTCACGAGCCAGCCACTGTGGGTGGGAAGCAGAGACAGGTGCGACTGTTGTCTCTGACATGTGTTTTATTCTTTTAAGATTTATATATGCATACAGAACCGGGGAACAGGCCAGGGGTGCGGGGGTGAGAGGATTCACCAGAGTGGGGCACAGGACAGACAAATCGAAGTCCACTGCTGAGGGGAGCAGCGGGCGGGTCAGGAGTGTTCTGCTGCGCCCTGTGGCAGGGGCCCTTAATTGCTTGACCTTCCACCAGTGAAGTCAGATGCTCTTAATTTGATGAGCAGATGTTTTCAGTTTCACTAAGCCATCACACCCTCTGGCTCACCTTCTATCAGCTGCATCGGACTCTACCCGGGCCCATCCCTCAGAAAGGGTGTTTGAATTTGGCCACCGGCCTTTGCCTTTTCAGAGTCTACGAAAGCGATGGGTTACCGTCCACGCTCTCTCGGGGCTCCCAGAGGCTGCAGTAAACGGCAGCTGACAGCAGCTGGGCCTCTGCGCCAGCCTGCCGCTGGGCGCCTCCACGTGAGGTGTGCTCCCTTGGGAGCAGCATGGCCGTCCGGTCCGGCGGTCTCGTGGCTGCACCGAGGCTCCCTGGGCTGTGCTCAGTGACTTGCTGTGCTCACGTCTGCCTGCTGGCTCTGTGCTCTCCAGTCGCCTTGCCTTTGTGACCCGTTTGAACCTTTCACATCCGCTCCCCGCTGCCAGCAGAGCGCAGTCTCCACTCTACAAGTCGGTGTAGGGGTGCTCGGGGCGCTCCTCGCTCACTCGGCTGCCCGCCCCCTGCCAAGCGCACACGCCAGCATTGCCGCCCTGTGTGCTGCTGCTCCCTTTGCTCAGTGTCTGCCTAAGTCTGTTCCTGGGGCGGTCCTCCCCCAGGGGCGGTCCTCCCCCAGGGGCGGTCCTCCCCCAGGGGCGGTGGCCCGGACACAGGGCCCAGCACTCTCAGCAGGGCTGCGAGGAGGTGTGGGGGGGCGGGGTCCCCCACGGGCGCCTGGGTGGGGCGGGCCTGCACAGCCTGCCTGCTGACTCTGGGCCTGCCCGCCCCTGCTGTGCTAGGTCTGGGTGGGGGGCTTGGCGCTGGCTCTGGGGGGTGGGAGCAAAGGCGGGTCCCCTAGGGGAAGCGGCCCAGACTGGAGGCCATGCCAGAGGCCAAGCGGCCCCAGGGCGGCGAGCTGGGCACAGCAGGCCCTCAGGGCGGTGTCCAGGCCGCTCACGCAGCCCGCTCCTTGGGACTCTGGCGCAGCCACGTGGACTGAGGGGTGCGCCCCCACTTCCCAGACGAGCCACTGAGGCACAGAGCAGAGGGACTTGGCAGAGGCAGCAGAGCCCAGACACACACCTGGGCAGAGAGCTGGCCCAGGGTCTGGGCCTGCAGGCACCGGGTTCAGGGAGTCTGTGAAAGGGCCGCCACGCCCACTGAGGGCCCACGCGGGCGACCCGGGCCGGGGACCCCTCCCCTCTGAGGCCTCCCCGCTCCCCAGAGTAAGTTCCGGCAGACTCGGCTCTGAGAAAGGCCGTGACCCCCCTCGCCCCACTCGTAAGGCAGCGTGGTGCCAGGCGGTGCCCACTCGTGGGAAAGGAAGACAGCAGGGGACCCAGGCAGGTCTGTATTGCTCTCGGCTGCCCCCAGCCGCCATCAGAGAAGGACCGGGCTTGGCAACCTTTCAGTCCTTCTCGTCATCATCTGAGGCTCCCGAGCTGAGGGGAGAAGAGAGAAACACGTCAGGGCCGCTCCCCCAGACAGCTGCCGCCACACACACCCCGCCCCTGCCCAGGCCCGAGCGGGCTCGGCCCTGCCTGTGGCTGGGGTCACCGCCTGGGGGTGCGGCGGGTATATTTCAGGCGCACAGTGGTGTTCCCAGG
>NW_004567141.1:9293656-9309182 GCF_000260355.1 Condylura cristata | reverse complement strand
ACTAAAGTTCTTTGCCATTAAAGGTCTTACACGCTTTGTCTTGATGCGGCGGATGGCAGAACCTATTTAGAGCAGGACCCTAATATGGGAAGGTGTTGGCAACCAGACATTCCAAAAGGGGAGAGAGGAGCGGGCGCGAGGAAGACGCGGGAGTCAGGATCGGGTGCAAGTTTTCCTGCCATTCCCTCAGCAGGTCTTTATTTATACTGTGTAGCAAGTAGTTAATTGTAATAATGCATAGAGTAAGTTAATGAGATATCTCCATAAAACATTCTCAAGACGAGGTGAAAAAGCATTCTCCTCTTAACAATTTATGGTTAATAGATTATACGTTTTGTGATAGTTATCATGTATACAGGTGTCTAGTTATCACTCAAAGGAAGAGGGGTCTGGGAAAGGGTGAGCTTGTTAGCAAAGGTTGTTAGGGGTCTTGAGGTAGTAATAAACTGTGTTAGCAGTGTTACCAGTGATTGCCTAAAGAAATCTAGTGGCTAATTTAAGGCTACCAGAGAGCAGTTAGTGCTTATTTTAAAAAGGAGTAAATTACGAGAAAGTTGTACAGTTGTATTTCAAACAACACCTGTGTAGTCAAGGTTAAAATTTGTCCATGGGTCCTTATGCTCTGGAAGCCTTATCTGAGGTTTGCTTTTTTATTTAAAGAAACCAAGGAAGCTTCCCAGGAGTTTTTATGTCCTGGGGTCTTATTTCTCATGGGGCTTGCCTTTTGTCTCAGAAGACAGGAATTTCTCCTCCTGGGGCAGCTTGCCTGAACCTGGCAGCCGCCTGTGCGGCTAAGACAATCCAGTTGTAAACTGAATGTTGCTCAGAATATTTTGATATTATGATTATACAAAAAAAGGGAGGTCATACCGTAAGATGTACAACATAAATGCCCAAATCTAAAGATCTGACAAATCACATCAAAAATAAAAATCTAAAGAACACAGTGGCTGCCAGAGGGAAATAGGAGGGGAAAAGCATCAATCTGATGGTGAGATGCCGTTAGAATCTCTTTGGCTGGGGGGAGCGGGTGGGTAGGAGGGGGTGCGAGTGGTGTCAGATTCATACACATAAAGAGATATCCTTTATATATGTAGTTTATGTACATTTTTCTTATCTATAGTGTCTATATGTATATATAGTTTTATCTATCAATGTAAATCAAAATCTGATAAAATAAAAAAATCAAAAGTACAGGGATCAGCCTCAGTTGGTACAATCAGGAGGGGCTACACAGTAGCCCATCACATTGTGAGTAGCAGGAACCCCCAAACAGCACATACTTCTCCCTCACGCTATCAAAGACAGCTCTCCAATCAAATAGAATGTCCACATTCGCTCTTGGGAGGAAATGCTGAGTAAAGGTCAGAGGGCAACTGGGGCGAAGTCACTGAACCATAAAGACTCAGTGAAGCAATGTATCTGAACAAGGTAAAATCCTGTGATAGGCAAATTGCTATATTTCTTGGGACTATAGCTCATGTCATATATGACATTGAACAGTTACCATGTTAACCTAACCAACAAAAGCTGAAATATAGATAAGCCTATAACATCCTTAAAGAGGTGCTCAGTCTTTGAATATAGATCTGCTGAGTCCAGGTGCAATAGACCTGCTTTTTTTTTTTTTACTCTGGTTGTCCTGGTCTCCTTATGCAACATAACATCATGACTTGTGAGGGCTATGGGGTCTGCAAGTACCAGCTTCTTTGGTACCAATTTTGACATAGTCATACAATGCAATGACAGATGGGAAAGACTATTTTTGTTTCCTCCTAAGTCCTGACATTTCTAAACCATCTAGAAAATCACAAAACATAAAGCATGAAAGGCAAAACAACTTCTCTCTTTAGAATACTGTGATGAATAAGATGAGAATCTGCCCACTTGCTTGTGGATAATTCACATGTGCAGGTGACACTAGTAGAGAGGAAAGAAAGGAGTGGACACAACCAGTGTTGTTGCAGACATGGTGGAACTGCACATACTCATTCCATCATTGTTCAGAGAACCCATTAGAGTGAGCAGGAAGCTCCAGATATTGTACGCAGGCATCAGGAGTAGGAAAAATCAAGAAGCAGGTGCAGAGGTAACATGCCCGAAGCCACATAGTAGGAGCATAGCAGGGCCACCAAGAAAATGATGGGCTCCCAAGTCTGTTTCCCTGCCATACCCACTGAAATCTGGTTGCCTGCTGAGGGGGCTGCCCCAGGTAAGATCACCTTCCCCAAAAGTCCTACCACAGAGTCACAGCTTTCAGTGGAAGGGCCTCCTAGGCTAGAAGTCCTCTGAGATAGGTTTACAGAACAGACAAGGGAGAACTGAAAGCTGTATGTGCCTGTGGAGTAGGAAGAGTGAGGGAGAGGAAGCCTGGGGCAGAACACTAAACATGGTGTTTGAAGGAAGGTAGAGGCAACCAGGAGTTGAAACAAGTCTGTTGAACTTGGCAGTCTGGAGTTCACAGAGAAGATAAGGATAGCAGTCACTGGGTACTCTTGAGTTCAGCAAGCCTTGCGAAGTAGGTGGGTCAATGTGGATGGAGGCACACATGTCACAGTCATGTGTCATCAGAATCTGATCCAAAGACCTGGGAAGAATATGGAGAAAATGGAAAGGAGGGGAGGATGGCAGCAAGGGATTTCGGAAACTCTGGCAATGACAACATAAAAGAAAATTAACAGAGAGGAATGAGCAACACTGAGAACCTGAGCCCAGTGCTCACACCAGTACCATATATAGTAAAAAGACCAAGTATCCATCCCTGAATCAGTGAGCCCAGAAAGCTGCATGGGGAAAATTGTCTGGGTCTGGAACTCTACACAGACTGATACAGGCCTGAAAGATGTAGATGTAGAAACTTAAGTGACATAATTATTATATCAGTGGGATCAACTCTCAATTTTAAAATTAAAAATCAAGAGTTACTTCTATATGTATGTTGCTTGTTATTTCCCCAATTTTTTTTTTTTCTTCCTTGCATCATTGGCAATGGAGTAGACTTTATTCTAAAGGCTTGTGGTTTAAATACTACTGTATCTTTGTAGCTCTGGGAGGTAGGAAATGTAGTCACAGCCAAGGTTTACATATAAGCACAGGAACGGAAAGCCTGTGTGTCTGCTCCGGGAAAGGGGCTAATTAGTAGAGTGACCACAGGAGTAAACTAAGGTTTGCTGCTCTTAAGCCCATTCTTTGACCCAAAGAACACCTGAGAGCAAACTGTTTTCCACACATAAAAGTCCATCTACATTCTCCTGGTCTAGTTATATCTCTCTTGAAAACCTCAAGAAACTGGGCTAGTAAAAATAAAAACTTATTTTTAAGGATGTTTAAAAAGGTATGAAATTAAATATTTAATAAACCAGTTCTGTACAAAGACAACAGGAATCCCTGAGCTATGGGATTCTCTATTCAAAGACACCATGACCAAGTGTCATACACTATTATCACACAACAAGTGAAGGACTGAATTGGGTTTTCATGAGTTGTTTTTATTATCACAGATTTTTATGTCACCAAGAATCTTTCTTCCACACTCATTAGAGGTAAACTCTTAAGCAGAGACAATAACCATGTACTTTAAAAGTACATTTATGCCATTAGCACATAAATTAAGAGGATAAGCAGAGGAAACACCATGTAAGGCCTAACTAACCCTACCTGCAATGATGATCTGAACACCTTGTATCTCCAGCTCTAATCCCACTGAATGTCACATACACTAGGAAAAATATGAAGTTATCTCCTATCATTGTCATTTATCACTTCTTTGAACCACATTCTTGCAACAGAATCTGAAAAACACTTTTGCTGAGCAGTTTTCAGGCATGGGTTTATTTCCTGCTAACAAGAACCAGAACATCCTACATGCTGAAATTACATTAGATTTGAGTTGAGTTCTATTGCACTTTCTCAGATTTTTTTTTAATTTTAAATATCATTTGTAGTAACTGAAAATTCCCCAAAGAATGTTCTTACTTAAACCATCTCCTGAGCTGCATTGATTAGCAACAAATTTCCAGCAATGTGATGAGAAAACATAGTACCCTGAGACTGAGAGAGGTGAGAAAAGCATTGATTAAGTGTGTAGTTCAGGCAACAATTAATGCCACTGATTGAAACTTACACCTTAAAATATAGGAATTCACAGACTTAAACTCTGATGACTAAACTATATTCCTTCTTTAGAATTAAATTGTTAAAACACAGTGAACTTCATTTCCTATACCCCTTCATCAACCATTAACTGGCTACAACTGCATTTGTGAAGACCCTGATAGAAAAGACAAATATATCAACTGCTGTCCCTACATAGCTTCCCTTCTGGACAAACCAGAGGCAGAGATGCTGTGGGCAGGATGTGAGGGTCATCTGGTTGTGACATCTGTCACCCCATTGATCACCAGGGTTGATTTGGCTGATCTGGCTGGCTAGGCGGGTGTCCCCTTCCTCCCTCACCGCTCCACGTGCATCCCTCCCGAAGCTGCACGCTCGGTCGAAGAGGACGGCCTTCCCCAAATAGAGATGGACCGGTCTTCGGTCGAGGGTATACGAGCAGCTACACTCCCCTGCTAGAACCTCCAAAGCTCTCAAGATGCTGTGGGCAATCTGTAGCAAGGACCAATGTTGGGTCCCAGCCAGGATGAGCCTCCCCAACCACTCCAGGAGCTTAAGCACAAGATCATAACAGGAAGAAAAACATCCTGTTTTTTCTGCCACCTGTGTGAATTGATCAACCTGTGAGCGGCTGGTCAATATCTGCCCTGGTCGCAGTGAGGCATGTGAGGGAGACTTCCTCTGGCCCCAGGCTAACACCCTGGTACTAAGGGTATAAAAGGGAGGCTGGAGAGAAAAATAAAAAGACATTTTGCTGCAACCATCTTCGTGAGCTGCTTCTTCAACCTCGACGTCCCCCGCTCAGACTCGTATCCCTGCCGTCCGGGGGCGGCAGACCAAAGATGGGGATATGGAGAACCGTGAGTCATTACAATGACACAGTCCTTACAAGTCAACCCAAACAGACCTTAAGAAGTGATTGATTTCACAAGAGATGAAATTCCATTAATTAAAGAATCCCCTTCCCAAAGAACACTGTAACAGAACTCCTACCCTGGCAAAATGTAGCTCTATACCCAACTGGCAATGCAGGCATGCTTTCCCAAATAAATCTACCACTTTTAAATATAGCCTTTATATGTTGTCGAGACACATATCCATTTTAAAAGAATATTCATCCATGTGTCCCTGAATGGAAAATAGCCCAAACATTTCTAAGCAGTAAACCTAGTACCCCACTCATTGAACTGCAGCATCTGAACCCCATCACCACTGATTTTGACTTAAAGAGTCAAGCTTCTCCTCACAATTTCAAGTACCGCCTAGCAAGTTTCCTAAACATTGGGATGACCAGGGGTCAGTAATAACCTAATACCTGGTGGCTTCACTCCACTTTACCAGTTACCTTACAGGAGTGGCTGTAATGTGCAATAGCTCGTGTCTACCACCAGGGGGAAGCAAAGCTCTGAAATTCACAAGGATGGCTGATTTCCTCCAGGCACTCCCCAACAGGACTGTTGAGACATGAGAGGCATATAAAAAAAAATACTTTTCACAAAAGGCACCCTTTCATTCTTAAGTAGTGCAAGTGGGTTAAGAAACATGGTACAAGAACAGGGACTGCTTATTAACAAGGCTCCAAGAATATAACTCTTCATGAAGAAATCAGAAACTTCTTAGTGGACTAGGTCCACAGTGGGACTACCCCCAAGAGCCCATAAATCTGTCCCGAGGCTGTCAAGAAACCCTTTGGATTAGGGGTGGAGAAGGGGGAAAGGAGGAAGGGGTGGGAATGATACAAGGCATAAGCAGCACAGTTTAAATGAAGAACTACTCTGGTCCTCAGTCCTCACTCCAGATCCCAAGCTTTACTCACTAGCTGGAGGATGTCCCTAGAACTCCCTGGAGGTGGCAAAAGTGTGATTTGGTTAACTTGTGAGAATTCCTGTAAGAAAGAACGTCCCCCCCGCACCCCATCTTCAACCCATCCCATCCCACCTTGCAAGAAGACTTGGAACAACTGGCGCCTCACCTCCCTGAGAGGTTTCATTAATATCCCAGATTTTTTGGAATGGAAGTTCTGCTGTCCACAATCTCCTGGAGTTCCTCCTGTCTTCCCTTCCTTCTTGTTTGGAAGATGAGAAATAGGATAGCTCTCTGCCAGCCCCATCAGATAATCAGCCCTATCTGTTGCATTTAACAAGTTTGTCTTTTTGCAGTTTAAGGGAAAGAAAGGATATCCCTAAGAGGATAATAAATGAGACATCAGGTGCACACAAAGCAAGCTGGTGCTCACCCAGATCTCAGCATGCCTGCATCAAAAGGACATGCCTACCCTTGCCCATCTCCCTTTTGTTTGACTCCTTTGTATTAATACCCCTGCCCTTTTAGACACAGTCTGATGCCCTCCTCAGTTTGTCGACCAAGTAAGCAACTTTCTTTCTCCTCAAACTGTTTCTTTTTATCGGCTAAGAGAAACAGGCCGGCATTTGGTATCACATACACTTGGGAGGGAAAATAATTACCTAAGTATGTTTTGTGGGCTCCATCAAAAGGCCTAAATATTCAGCCTGAAAGATGGGGGGTGGGGAGTGCGGCTGGGGTGTCTGTACATACATACATACATCCTGCAGTCACTTGGGGCCTGGGCAGGGCCGGGTTCTCAGGCAGGCTAGGCAGTCCTGGGATACCCACCCCTATCAGCTCCCCGCTGCGTTACATTCCTCACTGCCGTGAGGGTGTCACCCGCATCTCTCTATCCCAACTAGTAATTAAAAGAGTAGCAAATGTCCACCGCAGGAATTCTGGAAAGTATCTTTCCAGGCCCTCCGTGACAAACAGGAAAACTAACTGAAGGCAGACGCTGACATCGGCCAGGTTTGCCGCGGGGCCGGATCCCTGTGTCGCTTCCATGACCTGGACCGGAGGTCAGGGTGCCAGGAATCGGCAACGAACAAGGGATCGTGTAAAGTTTCTTTCCAAAATCATCGCTCTCCACGCCCGCCTCCAAGTTACCACGGTCCCAGCCTGGCAGTCACAGGGACCCCGGAGAAGGGAGAGGACGGCCCTTCCCCGCTCCGCCAACCCGCAGCGCGCAGACAGACCGCGGAGCCTCCGCGGGGAGCAGGCGACTGGAGCGCGGCTCACATTTCCGTCCCCACCCCTAGGCCAGCGCTGCGGGGTTAGGGGGTGGGTGTTCTCAAGGTTAAGTTACCCCGAATCCTCAATCAGGCTGGCTAAACTCACGGCCTGCGCAGCGTGGTTGAGCATGGGATTCTCCGCGATGGTCAGGGTGAACGCGCCAACGCGGGGTCCTGGGTGCCGCAGCCTCCGACGGCGAAAGGGGCGCGCGCGTGCTCCACGGTCTGCTGCCTAGGCTGCAACGGGGCACCTCCCGCGCCGGGTATTCGGCGGCGGCGACCGACAGGCGGTTGTAGCAAATGCAGCAAGAGAGGGCCACGGTCTTCACTTACTCGCGAGGGGTAGCTCCCCGCCAGGCTTCAGACCCTGCAGAATCAGAAAATGAAGCCCCAGCACCCAAAGGCAGGCAGAGCAAGTAGGAGGCCGAGCAACTCCAGCGGGATTAAGATGGCTGCAGAACGCCTTCCGGGCCCTCGCCGTTACCCAGCAGCGCCCCCTCACGGTGGCGGTGTCAGGCTGCACAACCCCACCGGCCGCACACGCCAAATTCTAGCCAGGCTCGCCAGTGAGGCAAGCTAGCCCTGAGCATGGCCTCAGCGGCCCAGGGTGTAGGCAGTCCTCGCTTCCCACGGCTGGTCCTCGATCCTGATCTTTTTGTCCGGGCGCTCCTGGTGTGCCAACTGGAGGCGGGTGGATGCCCACAGGAGCCCCAACCCCCACCGCAACCTCCTCAATTGAGGATCTTTAGGCCAGGTGAGGCCAGGCTCCCAGAGGGTCATGGCCTGGTCACATGTGGCCTCCCTTCCGTGAGGCATTTAAGGGCGCGAGTGGGGTGGGGTGCAGGGTCTTGCCGTCTTGGAAACTGCCACAAGCTCCCATTCGGATCGCACCCCTTCCTGTGCGTGGCCCAGGCTGTGGGGGGGAAAAAAGTTTCCCTGAGAGACTAGACTTCATTACCGTGCACGAAGTCCTCACCAACTGGTGAAGTTGAGGAAGAGCAGAGGAGAGGGGACAATGACTGCACAATGCCAGGAAAAGTGTAAGTGGGGGCTTCAGATAAATCTCTCCAATGTAAAGTGGAGAATAGAAAGGAAAGACACAGAAACATAGACATGAAAGTATACACCCGGCCCTCACTTTATAAGGAACTCTAAAATGACTTCAATGACCCAGAAATCAGGTTTTTTGGCTAACTTTGGAAGGAAGCGGAAGTTCCTCATCAAGTAATCCAAGTTGGAAGGCAATTCCTAGACAGCAGCAATTTCTTTAAGGGACTGGGGTTGACAAAAGAAGTTGATTTCTAGATATTTTGAGGCATACAAAGAGGACATGTCAATTTTTGTGAAACTACGTTAAATTGCAATCAAAGGTCTCAGTAAACAATCTGGATAGAGAACTGGGGAGACAGGGCACCATGCATTAATTGACATGAAAACTATGGGTGCCTTGGTATAGGTTGTGGTGTGGTCACACATATCTGAAGCAGCCTGATTTTGTACCCCTAACCACATAAGTGTTGTCAAGTAACATTTCCTCAAAAAAAAAAAAAAAAAATACCTTGGCCCTCCCTGGTGGTGCAGCGGGTTAAAGCACAGCACTGAGAATCTGAAGCCACTTCCGCATGAGTTCGATTCCCACCCGCCTACTGCCCCGGAGGAGACCACATGGCGAGCCAGACCTCTCCGGACCTGCCCGCTTCTTCCCTCAGCAGTGTACTTCGTAGATTTGCCTGTTCTGCTCCCCACTCTGTCTCTGGTGAAGCCTCTCACCGCCCCTGAGCCTCTGGCCTGTACCCCAGTTCTGTATGCACAAATAAATAAATCTTAAAAAAAAATAATACCTTTTTAACAAAAGTTAAACACAGATCAAGACCACCATCCCTGCCCTTACATGTCAGAGAAGGATGATGGGATGTGTTGGTACGTAATTATAAGAGAGCAATCCTAAAGGGAAATGGTATGGTCTTAGTATGCCTCCTCATCTGTACCTATTTTTTTTTTTAAGATGTATTTATTTATTCATACAGAACTGGGGTACAGGCCAGAGATGCGGAGCGTGAGAGGATTCACCAGAGACAGAGCGGGGTACAGAACAGGCAGATCGACAAAGTACACTGCTGAGGGGAGCAGCGGGCAGGTCAGGAGAGGTCTGCCATGCCATGTGGATCTCCTCCGGGGCAGGTGGGGATCAAACTCATGCAGAAGTGGCTTAAGCTTTTTAGTGCTGTGCTTTAACTCGCTGCGCCACCAGGGAGGGCCCAGACACCTGCTTTTAACTATGTGTGATTTAGGTGATTCAATATGTGATGGTAATGTGGTCTCAGTGTTGGGATCTTACCCATTCAAGGTGGCATTTTCTTTGTTTTTGGTATGATAGGTGATACTTTTTATTATATTCTGGACATTCAGTCCCTTTTATCAGAGGTTTCTGGGTTATAATATAACCCTTATTCATCAGGCAGTGTCCTGTGAAGGGACTGAGGTCCATAGCAGTTCATTTTCAAAGTCTTTGTGGGTTTTCTTGGTCTATGTAATTGACCTGCACTGCTAGGCTCACAGCTGTCCTGCAGTGAAGGAACAGCACCTTCTCAGTCCAGCCACATGGGCTCTGAGTGAGCTGAGGAGGTGAGAGGACTGTAGATGATTTCCATACAGTAGGTTTTCAACTATACATGTGTTTTATCTATGTAGGGTATGATTTTAGGGCTTTGAGTGACCCACAGCTACCACCACCAGGAAAGTGTCACCCTCTTAGAGATTGTTGATAAGGACAGGTTCATTTTTACCTTTACCGAAATACGACACATCAATCCCAATAAGATGGAGATGATATATTCCAGAAATACATGGACACTATTGTTGGTGTTTTTGTGTGGCATTATTTTTCCAAATTCCCTAAGATGCCTAATGACTTTACCTTTTCACTGTAAATTGGCTAGTGGGCAGAACAGGTGATTAATGGCCCATTTTGGTGACAGTCCACATAGGGTCTGTCTGGCTTACTGGTGAGAAGTCATGACCCTTTGTCTTGTTTGCCAGAAATCTATATCCACATCCTGGAGTGATTCCTGTTTTCTAGAAAGCAGGGAAATTATGACCCACAACTTGTCTCTTTGGAAACCCCGTCACAGAGCACTTCAATTAAGGAGCTGAATCATGATAAAGATAACACCACTCAAAAATTATGTTTTCCTATTCTTAGAGATTATAACAAGCAAGGAGAACAAGGTAGGGAGTCAGAGAGAGAGAGAGGTAACAAAGCCAGTCAGGTGGGGCAGGGAAAACTAACACAGCAGCCAGGCTCTGGGAATGGACAGCAGGTGACTTTGGGTGAGAGTAATGCAATATGTAGGACTGGATATTCATTTACAGACCTCTGACATATGGACACATTACAACTTTCATATTTTGGTACACAGTTGATTGTTCAAAGAAGATAAAACGTGAGGGGAGCATCCCATGTCTGGGTTTAGATGTGGGTGGGACACTGTGAATGAGTTTCTTGTGCTGACACTTCCCCACACTCAGACACCATGGTGCCAACAGTGGGCACTAGTAGAACTGGGCTCTAGCCATGAGTGTGGCAGCAAGGCTCTGAGAATCAGGTCTATTCTCTTCTTGACTCGGGCCGCTGAAACTAAACATGGGCAAGCACTGGCATCTGGATGACCAGGGGAGAAGCTGCAGTGATGAGAAGTAGAGAAAAGTCTGATTGTCCGCCAACTCACCAGCCTGTGCATGGAAACACAGCAGTCAAAGGTAGACCTGTTCTCACCAGTTGGAGCCTCCTGCTTCAGTGGAACCTGTGCTATCATAGCCTCCACCGGAGGGCCTGATGAACACCTTAATTTGTGTGATTTTTTTCAATAATTTCTCCATATAGTTGCTTTTTTTCTGCTTTGTAAAGTTACACAAGTGGACTTTCTATTGCACTCATTTTCAAAAGTTGTCCTAGGAGACTGTGTGATGAGATATCAGGGAGTAGAGGCTCTGGACAATAAGACACAGACCTGAGGCAGTAACGGTTACCAGTAACTGGCCTGCTCTGTGGCCCTCAGCAGGTTATTACTTGTCTCTGAGCCCCCATTTCATAGAAAGGAGTACAAGGTAATCTACCCCATCTAATTCTTTACAGGTGGCGTACATGCCCTATATGGGAAAAATAGCTGAAATGCTACGTAGTCCAATGTTGGCCCTGTTGCAGGAAAAATATGTAAGTACCCTTGTATAGTACTTATTATATAGGAAGTAACCTTTCTATGAAAAATAACTAAATGTTCCCTAGACCTCTGCCTGCCCTGGTGCAGGTAAAATGCCTGATGTCATCAACACCTGACACCATCAGAACTATTAAATGGCAACCCTGCAATACAGACATAGAGGTCTCACTTCTATGCCTAACACCTCATCTGTGGTGAAGACCTATGACCAAGCGGCCAAACTGCCCTTTACCTGGACCACCCTCTCTGAACCTCATGTTCCTCCTACTCCTGTTTGCACATGGGCAGGGCATTGGAGCTGAGCCCATGTGACCTCAAGGACTCTTACCCTCAGATGCTCAAGAGAAGAACAAGGACCTGTGGCACCAGGGTGGCTGGGGCCAAAGAGCTGCTCTTTTAGGATCCTTATGTTGCAGTGGAAGCTTGAAAAACCTTTGCTATCCATCCTCCCCTGTTCTCCTGAAATTCCAATGTGCATCTGTTCCCAAGGGACTTGGAGAAGGGCTGTGGCTCAAGTTATGCTGGGTGGTTGGAAGTGGCTTCAAAGCTTTAAGCACAGCAAAATCCCTGCCAGTGCACCAGGTCAGGGGCTTGATAAACTGAGAAGTTAGTTGCTGGGAGAAGGAGGGCTGGTTATGGGTGATGTGCTGGACTAAAGGACATTGACTACACAGGGACCCAAAAGTCTGGCTGCCACATCCGCATCCACACAGCAAAAATGCACCCTCATACTTCACACACAAATCACTTATGCATGCACATTCATTCACACCCCCCACCCAAACTCACACCCACATTCACATCACACTTGGTCCTCTGGTCTTCATCCTCCTCAATCTGTGATGTTTCTCACTCATTTTTGTTTTCAACCTTTGCCATCATTACAAAAGTTGCTCAGGTTTTTTGTGGAATGTCTTTCAAGTTGGGATTGTCTGATACTTTCTCATATTTGACTTGGGGATGTAGGTTTTGGGGAGGAATACTTTATGATGCTGGGCCCATCTCGTCCCATCATGTCATGTCAGTCAAAGTTCACAGACATTGTCTCCACTTAAAGTGACACTGTCATCAGCCTTGGTAATGGTGAGGCACCATATCCCCACTGTACAATCATTGTTTAGCTCTTTTCATGTCCAGTTCATTAGCAGCATGTCCCATGTGCACCTCTTCTCAAGTAGCAGTGTGGTGGGCTCCACTCAGGAAGGTGGCATAGGTTCCTGCACATGTGCTTAGACCATCCCAAGACGTGAAGGGCATACGGGGAGAAAACTTGAGACTTTGAAAATACTTTGTTTCTACTAGAGTTTTTCAAATAAATTCTAACACTCACCTGAGGTGCTCAAGTCCCCAACGAGGACATTTTGCCTTACCTGGGCTTGCTTCATGAAGGTACATGAAGGTAAAGGGAAGGGTGGGTGATAAAGATAGCTGGCAGCACATATGGTCATCAGCTCAGCATTCAGCCTTCCGGTTTTGGCCCCTCCAACGATCTGTGTGGGAATGGAGCCCTGTGCTCCACCAAATGTTTGCTTCCACCTTTCCTGTTTTTCCAGGAACTTGGGCCATTTCCCTGGAAGCCCCAACCTTCTGCAGGGCCATGGGCCTGGAAACACACCCCATGGCCAGCAGGGGGCACAATAGGACCGCTGGTGAGCCTGTGGCCTGCTAGTTCCCCAGGTACTATGCTGGCTATAGTGTGGGTACAGATGAAGTCAGGCAGAGGTGCAGAAAGGGAGTCTGAAGCAAGGCTGGAGGTTGGGGGAGCCCTCCACTGCCACCCTTCTTTTTGCTGTACAATATATCCAACACTTCAAGTGTGTTCCAATTAATAGGTCAGTCCTTGAGGCCTATTTGATGGATGGTGAGGCAGAGGCTCAGGTGAGGGTAGGACCCAGGACACAGCTGGCAGGTCCCTGAATGGAAGTTGTCCTACCTTTTCCCTCCCATTGTCCTGTTGCATCAATTATACCTAGGACTCTGACCTTCAGCTTTTCTCCCAGGCTGAGGGTGTACATAGTGTGAGTGTAAGTGTGAGTATGTGATATGCACTCAAGGGTATGTGAGTGTGTGATATGGATATTTTGACTCTATGATGTATGTGTGTGTGATAATAAACATGACAATAAACATGGGGGTGCAGGTATCTTTTTGAATCAGTGTTTTTGTGTCCTTTGAGTAGGAGTGGGATTGCTAGGTCATGTGGAAGCTCCATATTTAGCAGTTTGAGAAACCTCCCAATAGTTTTCCATGTTGGTTGTACTAGTTACTAGTTTGCATTCCCACCAGCAGTGCAGGAGAGTTCCTTTTTCTCCACATTCTTGCCAACATTTGTTGTTGCTAGTTGTCTGAAGATGTGCCATTCTCAGTGGGGTGAGGTGGTATCTCATTGTGGTTATAATTCACATCTTCCTTATTACAAATGATGTTAAACATATATTTTTTTTTTCATATGCTTGTTGGCTGTCTGCATTTCCTCTTTGGAGAAGTGTCTTTTTAAATCTTCTGCCCATTTCTTGATGGGGTTGTTTATTTTTGTTGAGTTTCATCGGTTCTTTGTTTATCTTTCACAAAGTGAAATAATTTTTTAAAAAATAGTGGGCATTAATAAATGAAGTGATGATTAGCTGGTTAATAAGGAGGAGGAAGAAGGAAGAAGAAAGGAAGAATAAGGATCCCCTTGATGGGGGGAAAACAGCTCATTGTTGCTGCTGCCAATGTATTAAAAAATGGCTTTCTTGACAATAATGATCCTTCTGATTTTTGAGTACACAGTATTTCTTCATTTATTTGTGTTTCTTTTCAGTTTCTTATAGTTTTTGGGCACCTAGGCTAAAAGAAACCTTAGGTAATTTGTTTTTGGATGTGATTTTAAGTGAAATTGTTTCCTTCTTCTCTTTCTACTAGCTCATTGTTTGCATAAGGACAACCAACAGATTTTTCTTTTTTTAAAAACAAACTACATGTCATTTATTTTTAAAAACCTTGTTTAGTATTTCTTAATATAGGATATCTCATCTCACATGTAGTCACCATTGTTTTCCCACCAACAATGTGCCCACATTATACCACACTCCATTGTGCTTCCCATTCCCCCAAATTCTCTACTCCCCCCTCTCTTTCTCCTTAGTGTCTCAGATCTATGGTCTACTTTCCAGAGTCAGTCTTAACAGTTTGTATGTCTGAGACTTTTCATAATTTCTTTCGTGATATCTTCATTTGTTTTAAATTATTCATTCATCATTGTACTTGGCCTGGGTAAGTTCTATTGCTCTGTTAGCCAATTTATTATTTATTTTCTGCTTTTCCAGTCTTTTGTTGGATGCATCTAATGTGTTTTACAGCTCTAGCACTGTATTCCTCAAGTTTGGAGGTTGTTTAACTTTTCTAGCTATTCTATCATTTTCCAGAGATCACTGAATATATTTTTAAACATAATTCTGAATTATTCCTCCATGGGTAGTTTGGTCTCTTCCTCCCCCTTATTCCTCAAGTTTTCACTTTCATTAAATACTTTTGCATTATTTTATTTTTATGTAAGTGTAGGTTGTATTTGCTTACTTTCTTTTTGTTTCCATTGCCATTCCTTGTGCAGGGGCCATGCTAATCTTCTCTGTATCATTCCAATTTTAGTATATGTGCTACGGAAGTGAGCACTCCATTAGCATTCCTTATACCCCTTTGACTGTTTCTCCCTTGGTATTCCCAATAAAAAATCTCAGAAACCTCACTTTATCCATTTGTGTGTAATATTTCTTTAAGCATTTGGATTTGTTAAATAGCCTGCTATGTGAATTTCCACAGTCTTTTTCATCCTGATGCACAAAACTCTTCACAATTTGCCGCGCCAGCACGACAGCAGAGATGGTCTGAGCGAAGGACGTCAGGATTAAAGCACACACTCCTTGGTTAGCAAGCAAAGGCACACTTTATTCTTCTCTCCTTCCCTATTTATCCCCTTCAGCATGGAGCCTGGGGCTGGGGGTAGGCGGAAGCTCTCAGCATGTGCATCAATAACATGCAACAATAACATGGGGGTCAAAGAACACAAGGTAGCAAACACAAGGCAGGAACACTTCCTGCCTCCTGTTTTTCTGTTCCAGCACCCATGGCTCA
>NW_004567141.1:9246174-9291906 GCF_000260355.1 Condylura cristata | reverse complement strand
AGTTTTTCCTGAGTTAAGGGCCACTGCTCCACCCAAATTGGCTTATTTGATTTCCAAGTTATAGGGAGTGGGGCAGGCTCCGGAACAGTGACCCTGATTAAAAATGGCCTCTTAATAAAATAAATCACAATATGTGCTACAAATATATGTGAATTGTGGCACATCAGTAGATGAAGCATTATGTTACATGAAAGTATCCAATTGTGAAAGACCTTGCATTGTATGATCCCATGTGTATTGAAGGGCCAGAACAGGAAAACTTATAGACACTAGGTTAATGAGAGATAGTTCAGGGCTGTGGTGAAGATGGGAGTGACTGCATATATGGGCATAGATATTTCTTTTGCTGTAATAGTGATTTAAAACTTTGATAATAGTTACATATTTTGAACATCTTAAAATCATTGATTTGCACACTTCAAGTAGATGCATAGTGTGGTATGGGACATGAATTACATCTCAGAAAAAAATTTTTTTTTTAAGATTTATTTATTTGTGCACACAGAACTGGGGTACATGCCAGAGGCTCGGGGTGGCTTCACCAGAGACAGAGTGGGGAGCAGAACAGGCAGATCGAGGAAGTACACTGCTGAGGAGAGCAGCGGGCGGGCCAGGAGAGGTCTGCCATGCCATGTGGTCACCTCTGGGGCAGGCGGAAATTGAACTCTTGCAGAAGTGGCTTTAGCTTCTCAGTGCTGTGCTTTAACCTGCTGCGCCACCAGGGAGGGCCTCAGAAAAATTTTTTAAACTTGTTAATTAAATTAGCAAAGAGTCTTTCAATGTTCATATAATCTCTGTTCCAGTGTAAGTAGTAATAGATAATCCCAAACTGAAATAATCCAAAAGGATTGGGTCCAAAGCTCCGCAGATGGACTAGGAGAAGATATGTTTGGGGGAATGAAGAGATTAGGGATGTTGAGGACAAGAAGAGTGAGTGTCAATTTGCTCCCACCAGCATCATAGATATGAATGCATTTATTTTCTAAGACAGAGATGGAACATATATGGCTTAGAATATCGTTTAGCAAGAGGCAGATGTTTCATTGTATTTAATGGAGTAGGATGGAGAAAGTTTTATGTTCTGAGTACCAAAACATCTAGAGATGAAATTGTAATTGTCAAAAATAAGTCTTAGGGTTTATGGATGTTTATGAGGGGTAATAAGCACTAACTTACTGTTCAAGTAATGGTGCTGAAAATACTCCCTCTTGATGGCATGATCCCCAACTGACAGTTGAATTTTTATGAACCAGTTTCAAACACATATAGGTCAGCTACTGAGTTTGATTTGTCCTTATATGCAGGTCTGTATCAACATGGAGCAAATACTATAAGAATGAAGGCTGGAAGTCAATAAATCATTAAAGCACATACCTATATCATTTAAGCACACAAAACCCCTCAATTGAAATAATATTTTGGAATCTACTAAAATTTGGTAAGGAAAATGAGTTGAAAACCAGGGAATTTTACACCTTTCACACAACAGGCAGTCCACAACATTCAAATGCTCTTTTCTATCTTTCTAACACCCAGCAAACAGCTGATGTTAAGGGATGTTCTCTATATCTCAGTCTCTCTTCCTGGTTGTGTAGACAGTCCCTATTTCAACATTAAGAGCCTGGAAAATCCACTAAAGCCTCCAAAATTCGTTTATTCTGTGAGAAATGACAACAAACCTGTCCAGCCTGAGATTGTTGTACAACAAGTAATATACCAAGAGAACAACTCACTACTACTAGGTAGGTTTTACTGTGTCTGAGAGGGAATAATACATGTTGTTTAATGTCTATTGACTTTAATATACAAATAGTAAAATGAAAATGAGACTGTAACACACAAAGGAAAGATCTTTCTCTCCTTACCTGAAATACAGTATCTCACTTCAAAAGGAAATCAATCACTGTCTCTTTTCTGTCACACAGACAATTTTGATAAACTTAAATATTATTACATTTTAATGTTTCAAGAACTCAGAGAGAAAATATTACAGACACTGCAAAAGGATATTAATAAAGTATCATGCTCCATGTTGTCAATGTCATCTCTGTTTTTCATAGTGTTTTTGAGGATGTCCTTTTTGACCCTTCGCTTTCTCTGCCTCAGTTGCAAGGCTGTCTGCAATCAATGCTCTTGCCAGTCTCTCTCTTGCCATCTTCACTTTACTTTCCTGTGTCCTGATGATTTCCTCAGTTACCAGTTGTCTGCAGGGGAAATGTGGGATGCGCAGACCAGACCCTGAAATCACTCCTTCCAAATCTGAAGTCTGGCAGGAGTCCAGACTACCAGCAAGAACATCTGAAAAGGACTCACCTCTGCAAATAGGTGAAAGTTGTTGGAAGGTTTTGATAAGATCTAAAGTACTTAACTCTTCTCCTGTGCTGCTGTAGGCCTGCAGTCCTTGTAGTCGCTTCTGCCACCAGCACTGTTGGGGCTTGTCCAAGGTTTCTTCCCAGTGGTGATATCTGACCTCATTGTCAGGATGAGATGTGATATTAGTAACCGGTCTCTTGAATATGTAACTGGACATCCTCAAGGGGTTGGATATGCTTAAACCAGAATTTGTTTTGAAATGCTTTCCACAATTATGAGGCTTCCTCTGTGACGTCTTGACCATCCTCCTCCTTTTCCTTTAACCTATCAAATAAATTGTGAAATTGGATCAACAAGGAATGAAACCTACCTTCTGAGGACAACTGTCTAAGCTGTCTTGTGATTACACTCTCTATCCCTCTGGGCTTGGATCTGTACATCATCACATAGATTTGGGTCAAAAGCATTAAAGCTCAAGGACTAAACTTAAGACTCACCCCAGCTTATTTCTCCTGCTTTCTCATAATGTCCCCTTGTTATGTATATAATTTTGTTCACTTTTTGTGTTTGTCACTCTCATTGGCACAAGTCCTAGTACTCCCTCTTGTGACACATTGTTCCCAGTCTTTTCATAAATCCCAATTCCTACTATTCTACTCTCTTCTTTGTGTAATCACTTGGTTAACTTAGTGACCTCTTTGTTTGCATAGTTCCTTTGGGGTCTGAATCAGTAGTTCCTACTGCTCCTCTGTTGGTGACCTATTCTCTTACCCTATAAGTTTCTATCAACACAAGTGTTAATGATTAAAAACAAATAATTCAGAAAACAGGTTCACACATCATATTTCCGATTTTAAATATTGTGTTATTTGAATACTCACACGATAGATACCTCTTCTCAAGACCAGAAATTGTGCCAGATCATCACGGGCTCATTTTCTTTTCTTCCCTTCTATTCTAGTCAATCCTGGATTCCATGCCCTGTGATGTCAGCAATTCCTTTGGAACAATCTACAATTTAACACTGCTTTGTGAAAATTCAAATCCAAAAAGTCCCAGTGATCTTCTCCACTATAGCTACTGTACTCTTTCTCAGGATTTGTTTTTATTTATTTATGCATACAAGAACTGGCATGTAGGCCAGTGGTGAAGGATTGGGAGGAGAGGATTCCCCAGAGACAGAGGGAGAAGCAGAACAGACAGATTTACAGAGATAGATACAGAGGAGCAGTGGGGGCATAGGAGAGGTCTGCTGTGCCATGTTGATCACATCTCTGGTCAGGGATGGAATTCACACTGCAGCTGCTGGTGATAGCTTGATAGCATTGAGACTTTAACCTCTGAGCCACCACAGAGGCCCAACTACTGTGACATTATAATAACTGCTAAGGAAAGTGCACGCGGTGTCTGCATCAACTAGCAAGACTTATACAGTGCCTGACATTTAACTTCAAGTGCTGGCATATTTATTCTATTGACCCCTATTTATCTGATATTTCACGAATTGCTAACTACTAGATGAAACTTTGATGTATATAGTTGTGAAATTTACTAATATCTCTGATAAGCTTTTTTTTCCATCCAAATTTTCTCTAATTATTTTAAAAGAGATTCGTATTATCCTTTGGTGGTGATTTGGGCCTCCTCTCTTATTAGTAGCTAACTCCATGCTGCAGTACTCCTGTAGTGCCTCTGAATTGTCTAATTCTTTTTTTCCGCTGAAGCTTTCCTTTAACACTTGAATGTCTTTTAATGGCTCTTAATTTCATGCATCACTCAATTAAGATCTACTGAAATACACTGCTAAGAGGCACAGTGGGTGAGACAGGAGATGTCTGCCACACCATGTGGATCACTTCCCTGGCTAGGGATCAAACTCAGGCTACAGAGAACTGCATGTGCTGTGCTTTAACCCATCGCACCACCAGGGAGGGCCATGCAGACTTTATCTTAACTTGCATTTTGATTTTGCTCTTTGCCTTCCAGATTTGCCTGACTCCTTCTACCCTGTTCCTATGCATCCCCACCAGATGGTACCTTAGACTTGTAGCAAACTTTTAGACCTAGTGGCCTTGCTTTGGGCTAATCCTTTTTAGCTACATCTACCCACAAGGCATAGGTAACTTTGGTTGCTCCACTTGAAAATTATATTCCTTCTCTACCATCTATTGTATGCTAATTCTTTTAAAGTTCCTTTTTTACTGAAGTTCTTAGATGCTTAAGAGTGTATTTTGTCTTTATGGAGCAGATGGAAAAAACTATTTACAGTGCACTAACAAAAGCAGAAATAATATTATTTTTATGAGTTGAAATTTAACCTAGTTTTTTAGCTTTTGTAATATGCCTTCTTAACATATATTAAGGTTCCCTAATATAGAATACTTGATGCTACTTAGATGGTGCTCATCAAGCTATGAATAAAAACAAAGACCATACCAAATCTCTCTCTTTCACCTACACACACACAAATGAAGTAAATTAGTATAAATGAAATGGACATGAGAAAACATAAATACCATTATCATTATTACTGAGCTAGTAAGTCACATAGGAATCATACAGAAATCATAATATTGGATTAATTTACACCCATTAAGATGATTCTGATTTTATTATTGACATATGGGTTTTATCACCAATATATGGATGGTATTATGGTAGAATCTCTGAAATGTGCTTGCCACTGAACAACTTAGCCACCAAGATCCCACCAGTGTTGCTGACATAACACAAGACTCACTCTTTTTGATAATTTTCCCAACATACTACTCTGTGTCAATCCTCTTCTAGACCTGTAAAAGGTCATAGAAATATTTTCTCCAAGTCACATTTTCTATGTGCTCAAACACTCAATCCC
Organism: Condylura cristata; assembly: GCF_000260355.1. NCBI lineage: Eukaryota > Metazoa > Chordata > Mammalia > Eulipotyphla > Talpidae > Condylura > Condylura cristata. The sequence goes on along the minus strand of NW_004567141.1, from coordinate 9,286,736 downwards.
AAACAATGAATCTTGGGGGTTGCTTCTGCAGTCCTTTATATTTCTTCACCCCAATTCTGGGGGTGAAATTTCTCCCTAGGGTTCAGATAAGGCCTATGGAATCTGGAATTAGGAAAAAGAATGGAGTTTGCTGGATTACAGGTTTCAAGAAGCACTGTTGATTTCTTGACAGAATTAAAGAAGGCAGGTATGAGTAGGTATGTTTCCTGTGATTTTACTTATAAATCTCTGTAACTTGGTGTGTGTAGGTGACACTTGCAATTCACTCAATAATGTCTTCATTAATTTAAACATGGTTTGTAGGTGTTTTCTACTTACAGCCATGCCCAACCTAAGGAGTTTATACATTGTGTCAGATTAAATTCCAAATTTCATTATAGATAGATAGATAGATGGATAGATAGATAGATGATAGATAGATATTGATAGATATTGATATATAGAGGCAGAGAGAGCAATTGTGATATGACTGATGACCCACATATTTTTCAAACATACCTGTAAGTTTGTCCATAACTTACAAAGTATGTATGCTTATAATTATTGCCAGTTGATAGTTGAAGAAACTGGGCCAGGCATACAAATTAACCCAAGGTCAAATATCTAGCAACTGGAAGTTGAATATAGGCTGTTAGGCTCCATAATCTATATTCATGCTATGATATTTATTTTCATTATTTGATGTCTTTGGACATTCCAAAAGATTTTTAAGAATTACTTTTTCTATTGCTATAAAAATATCTTTGAAACAATAATGGGGACTATGTTGAGTCTATACATGTTTTTGGGATAGTATAAATATTTTAACAATATGAATTTTCCCACCCATGGATACAAGTTACTTTCCATTTGTTTGTTTCTTCTATTTTATCAAAATCTTACCCTTTTTATGTCGCAGGTTAAATTTTGGAAAACACTTAATAAGGTACCTCCTTGGATTGGAAAAACATGGAAGCAGACCAAATGCCCAAAAGTAGATGACTGGATAAAAAAGATGTGGTACATATATACAATGGAATATTACTCAGTAACCAAAAAAGAGAAACACATGTCTTTTGCAGCAACTGGATGGAGCTGGAAAAGATCATGCTTAGTGAGATAAGCCAGAAAGAGAAAGAAAAATACCAAATGGTTTCACTCATAGCAGGAGTATAATGAACCAGGCGAGAAAATAACCAAAATAATGAACAACCATATACCAGAGACATTTTGTGGGGGTGGAGTGGGGAATGGGATCAAAAATGGGGGGGGAGGGAAATGCACAGGATTATGGTGATGGCACATGGGTGACTTGTAAAAATAAACTTTTGTAATAAAAAAAAAAGATACCTCCTTGGTAGAATACATTACTAAGTATTGTGTTTGTTTTGATGCTCTTGTGAATCCTGAACACTCAAGCTCAAACACTCAATCCCAAACATTGAATCTTGGGGATTGCTTCTGTAGTCCCTTATATTTCTTAACGGAGTCTCCACCCCAAATGCTATACTTGTTTTCATTTTTCCTGGGAATATCTATCCTCACCACACCCCCTCTAAGGTGTGCCACCTCTATCAGCCTTTGGCTTCAGCCACTGGTTACAAAACCACAAAACATGCCACAGATTTCTGGCACTAGGCCCAGAAACACCCTGAAGGCTGAGGTGGAGGCTGTGACTTGGCTGAAGAGGTATTTCCTATTGTTTCCTTTAGACTAACTATTCCTTTTCAGCAACAAAGATCTTTAGGGATTTAATAGCAATTACATTAGAAATGTAGATTACTTTAGGGAATATGATCATCTTACATTACTAAGTATTTTAACCTCTAACCATTCAAGCCTTTAAAAAACTTATTTATGATTTATATTTTTCCAAGAAATATTGTGTAGTTTTCAGCATCTGGCACCTAATAGGTAAAAAATATTTTTAAATACTTTATTTTACTTGATGTTTTTAAAAATGGAATTTTTTCTCAGGTGGATCACAAATATATTTATGTATAGAAATTGTTGTAAAAGGTTTTAATCTTAATATGTTGACAACACATCATTATTTAACTTTATGTCACATTTATGAACAATGTTTGGATTGTAGTAAACACTGAAAGATGTTTTCATATATATAAATTATAACATAAAAGGGTGTTTCTGCTTCTCATGATAGCACCTGGGAAAACATTTTAGCTACTACCTCATTACAAAAGTTGAAAGACTCAACTAAAATTCCTTCACAGTATATTCTATAAGTCATCCTGCCTTATGGCAATTCTGGGTTAGAATAACAACGTTGTTCTTTATAGACTCTTGCTAAGTTCTTGAGCTATTTTTTAAAAAAAGATTTATTTATTTATGCATACAGAACTGGGATACAGGCCAGAGGTGCAGGGGTGGTGAGAGGATCCTCCAGAGACAGAGTGAGGAGCAGAACAAGCAGACTGACAAAGTACACTGCTGAGAGGAGCAGTGGGCAGGTCAGGAGAAGTCTATCACACCACACAGTTACCTCCAGGTGGGAATTGAAGGGATGCTGATGTGGCTTTAGCTTTAACCTTTTGAACCACCAGGGAGGGCCGAGCTACATTTTTTTAGTGTTATAGTAGTTTGATCAATCCATTGATCCCTTTATAAAAAAGATTTTTTAAATTGCTCCACATACCAGATTCTTTTAGGATTTGGTATACCTCTGAACATCAGATATAATAAAACATCACACTATAAAATCTTATGACTTGCATTTTGTTATCTGTAAAAATGGGGTTAATATCTTCTTCATGATCAGTAGTAGCTAAAGATTTCTCACATTAACCCTAGGGAAAGAGACTGCTTTACTTGTTTACTAGCATATTCTTCAGGACATTATGGTTTGTACTGGGGGATCACTCTTTGTGATGGTTCAGGAATTCATAACTACTATACTTACAAATGGTGGAAGACTGAAGTCTTACATCATTGTCCTTCCTACATTTTCTTTGCTTAGTTATCAGAGTGTCCCTTGCTGAGAATAGTAGGAAGATGTGCAGCCACAGACACTTGACCTTACTCCTGAGTAGATATTTCTGCAACCTGCAGTTGGGCAGTTTCATTCTCTTGGACCACATCTTCTAATTACATACAGAAAATACCAGTTTTGATTGATTAAGTGGGACTCTCAGAGAGTCCCAGACCCAGAGCTGGTAATCTTATGTATACAATGATAGCGTTAATTCTCCATTGTGAATGTCTTTGCAGAGAACAGATGCCAGTTTCCCCCCACATATAGATCATGGTCTATTTTTGTTGCTATTGTTGGGAGCTAAACACCACCACCTACAAAATAGAGGCCCTCATAGAGAGAAAAAGGGGGGGAATGAAAAATGGGAAGACTACTAAGTTGTGCCACAATTCTTATAACTTAGTTTACAACATTTTATAGATGTTAAGTTACACTGTTATTTTAGTAAAATACTCTTCTGTTTTGGACACTGACTCCATCTGGACTAAGATTGTGTGCCAAGAAACAAGCCTGATATGTTCCCAGATCCTAAGGCTGTGACATCAGCAAAGGAACCCCGAGTTCTCCTATCAGCTTGAGGACTCTCTGGATGGAGCAGGGCAATACACGCAGAAGTGAAAGAGAAACATTAACAGCATTTTTTTTTCTCAAACTATAATGTTTCCAAAGAGATGGTTATACTTCATCTTGGGGATTCTTTTATTCATTGTGCCAATTAATATTGAAAGGAAGTTCATATTCAAACTGTTTATTATATTGGCACATATAGTATGTGTTAAAATAAGAGCAAAATATTCTAAAGCTAATAAATAAAACAAAACAATATTAGGGCCAAACATCAAGTAATTTTAAAAGTCTTCAGAAGAGATACTAGGCTTACTATCAAAGGCAGAAATGACTTTATTGAATGATTTGACTGCATGAGACCTTTTTACTGAAAAATAAAATATACTGAAAAGGTGAGCACAGAAGTGGAAAGGTGAATAAAAATTTAATAACATGAACAAGATATTTGTCAAAGGTTACTTCACATGCACACACACATACACATAACATAGACATAGAAAAGGGAAAAGTAAAAACTATGAAAAAATGATCACTAATGGACATAAAATAATAAAAAAAAAACCCTAATGTTATTTTCTGAAATGATGGTTTGTTTTTTTTTTAAAGATTTGTTTATTTGTGCATACAGAACTGGGGTGCAGGCCAGAGGCTCAGGGGCGGTGAGAGGCTTCACTAGAGACAGAGTGGGGAACAGAACAGGCAGATGACGAAGTACACTGCTGAGGGGAGCAGTGGGCGGGTCAGGAGAGGTCTGCCACACCATGTGGTCACCTCCGGGGCAGGCGGGAATCGAACTCTTGCGGAGGTGGCTTTAGATTCTCAATGCTGTGCTTTAACCCGCTGCGCCACCAGGGAGGGCCCTGAAATGATGGTTTTTTTTAAAAACGAAATTAAGTAACTGTGAGGAGGTAAATTTGGGCACTTTAACAGTGCTGGTGGAAGTGTAAACAGAGGCAAACTTTCTTGGGGAACTCTTGCTCATTTCACCAAAACTCTTGTATGCATCTATACTTGTGAACCAGCAATTAATATTTTAGAAATTTACCATTAAAAAAACAAAATTAATCAATCATTTATAATAGTGGACAAATCATAAATCATCTAAGAAATATCCATTTTGGAGGTATTAAATATATTATTAGTTGATGATTAAAAATTATGACATCTTGGCCCTCCCTGGTGGTGCAGCGGGTTAAAGCACTGCACTGAGAAGCTAAAGCCACTTCCGCATGAGTTCGATCCCCGCCTGCCCCGGAGGTGACCACATGGCGAGGCAGACCTCTCCTGACCCGCCCGCTGCTCCCCTCAGCAGTGTACTTCGTAGATCTGCCTGTTCTGCTCTCCACTCTGTCTCTGGTGAATCCTCTCACCCTCCGCAACTCTGGCCTGTACCCCAGTTCTATATGAATAAATAAATAAATCTTTAAAAAAAAATTATGACATCTGTATTTATTGACATCAAAAGATCTCAATGATACATTATGCTTTAAAACAGCAGTTTAGGTCGCTCCATCATGCATTGGTTAGTGTATTAGACTTCTAAATAACAACTTACATGAAGTATGAGCCACTGTCCCTATATATTATGATGTATAGAAAAAGATCTGGAGTGACACATACAAAATCTTGAGGATGAGTATTCCTTTATATAGGAAGCAAGGTAATTCTCATATTTTATTTATTGTTTTCTATATATAAAATTATGAAACTGTGTGTATGTTTTTAAAATGGGGGAAAAGCCAATGAAGTAATTTCAACTTTTAAAACAATATATACTGAGAAAGGATATAATTGTTATACAGAGTATAGTAATTAAGTACAGACTTAATTGAAAATATGCCCCATGTTGTACAACTGAAACCTATCTAATATTAACAATCAATTTCACTTTAGTGAAAAAAAATAAATGTGGTCCAACTTCAAGAATAGGAAATTGAGAAAATAGAAGAGCAAAGGAAATTTACACAGGTATTTAAGTGCGTTAGATTCACTAAAACAAAAATAACATCTACTGGATCACTACAACAACAAAACTTTCTTTTACATAGTACTAGAGTCTTTAAACGCATGAACAAGGTCTTAGCAGATTCAGTGACTGCTGAGAACCCACTTCCTGGTTCATAGATGATCATTGTCTCTTTGTGCCCTAATATGGCAGAAGGAACTCTGCCAATTCTGAGGGAATTTTAAAAAGTATTTATTTTTACATATTTTACATCTTTTTTCATTTTACTTTTTATGAAGTTTTCTTTCTTTTCTCTAGTGTAGTCCCCATAGAATTTCTCCACCAGTTTTCCCATGTACTATCGCCATAGTCCCTTGTGTTCTTCCTTCTTTCATTTTTTTTTAAAGAGTTATTTATGTATACATACATACAAGAATTGGGATACAGGCTGAGGTGTGGGAGGTGAGAGGATTCACCAGACACAGAGTGGGGAGCAGTATAGGCAGACTGACTGAAATACATTGCTGAGGGGGATAGAGGGTGAGACAGAAGCGGTCTGCTATGCCATGTATGTCACCTCTGTGGATCACACTTGTGCTGCAGTGTCTGCAGATAGCTCCATAGTGCTGCACTTTAACCCCTTTAATGCTTTGCACCACCAAGGATACCCCCTTCCTTTGTTTTGATGCCTCTTCTTCCCTCTCTCCAGCAGAATGTCTCTGACTTATAGTTGTCTTGCTTGTTATGGTTACTATTTTTCCCCCAATGCCTCATTTGGATCCTTATAATCTTTATAATCTTCATAAATTCACCATTGCTAAACCCACACTCCAAGAAACTGTTACAAGAAGCCTTAAAATCCAAACCAACAGAGGAATGGACAAGGAGAGCTAAACAAGGTACTGAAAAATTATAAATTGAACAAAATGGCAATAACAGACTTCCATGTGCAAATAATCACCCTAAATATAAATGGGCTAAACTCACCATCAAAAGAAAGAGAGTAGCATGTTGGATTAGAAAACAATACAACCTAGATTAAAAGTAAGGAAATATTGGAAAACAATTCTAAAAACAAAATGACTCCCAAATGAAGGTAGGGGCATCCATACATATATCAGATAAAATAGACTTCAAGCTTAAAAAGATGACTGATACACTTCAAAATGACCAAGGGGACAATAACACTAAGAAGACATAGCATTCATTAATACATAGTCACCAAATGAAGGAGCACCAAAATATCTTAGACAGTAATTGTTATCTCTGGAGACAGACACTAGAGAAATTGCATATGTGGGAAGAGATTTCAACATTCCTTCACACCAATGTACTGATTGATGGAACATAAAATAAGCAAGGGCACAATAGTCCTAAATGGAGATTTAGATCACATGGACTTGAAAGACATATATAGGACACTGCACTCCCCCCCCCAAATGAATACACATTTTTCTCAAATGAATACATATAGATCATTCTCCAGGTTCAACCACATATTAGGTCACAAGACAAATATCAACAAATATACAAGATTGAAATCATATCAAGTACCTTCTCTGATCATACATTCATCAAAATAGAGATCATCTACAAAAAGACAGCAAGAATCCCTCCATTACATGGAGATTGAGAAACACATTACTGAAAGACTACTGGATTAACGAGAAAATCAAAGAAGAATTTTTTAAAAATACCTTCAGATAAATGGCAATGAGTATACAACTTTCCAGAATCTATGGGAAACAGCAAAAGCAGTAATAAGAGGAAAGTAAATAGCAATGCAGACCCACACTAAGAGCCAGAAAAAAGGAACAGTCTAATGTGCCATCTCAAAGGACAACAAAACTAAAAGCCAGTAGAAAAAATGAAATAAAATTTCAAGCAGAAGTAAAAACATCCAAGATATGAATGAAATCAAAAGATGGTTCTTTTGAAAAATAAAACAATAAAATAGATAAACATATAGTCAGGCTCACATAGGAAAAAAATAAGGAGAAAAATAAATATGAACCAGATAAATAAGATCATAAGTGAAAGAAGAAATTAAAACAGATATGCAAAAATCGAGAGAATAATTACAGATGACTGTGAACATTTGTATGCAAGCAAGATCAACATCTACACGAGGTGGACTAATTCTTAGAACTATACAATCATCCAAAGCTGAATAAAGAAGAAAAGAAATCTATAACTAAACTAATTGTAAGCAGTAAATTAAAACAATAATAAAAAATCCTCACCAAAAACAAAAGCTCAGTCCCAGATGGTTTCACAAGTGAGTTTTATAAAATGTTCAAAAAACTAGTTCCTGCCCTACAAAAACTCTTTCAAAACACTATGGAAGAAGGAATCCTACCAAATACATTATACAAAACAAACACTACTAATACAAAAAACCAAACAAAAACAACAACAACCATAACAGAAAGCAACACACCAACCTCCCTAATGAACACAGGTGCAAAAAATCCTCAGTAAAATCTTAGCAAACTAAATCCAACAGTGCATCAAAAGATTATAAGACATGACCAAGTGGGATTTATTCCAGGATGGTTCAACATCTGAAAATCAATCATTGTTCAATATATAAACACAAAGAAAAAGAAAAACTACATGCCCATATCAATAGATTCTGAGAAGGTATTTGATAAAGACCAACATACATTTATGATGAAAACCTTTGAAATACTCAGGATAAAAGCAACATGCCTTAACATTATAAACATATGCCATATAACATATGTTTAACATTATAAACATACACAGCAAACCCACAGATACCATGATTTTTTTTTCTAGGTTTGAATTTTTTTCTTTATCTTTTATTTTATTGATAAATACTTTTTTAACATTATTCTTCATTTTGTACATTTTTTTCGTCTTATTTGGAATCCCCATGGACTTTCCACCTCCATTTCACCCATTTGCCATCACTATAGTCCCGTGTGCTTTTCACACCCCAGTTTTGATCTTGTTCCCTTCTCCTCTCCCATAGAATGTCTCTGGTTTATAGTTGTTAGGTGATGTTCTTTTTTACTTTTATACAATTACTATATGTATATGTGTGTATATATATATATTCATTCCCCCTGATCCTTACACTCCTGCTATGAGTGAAACTATCTGGCCCTCCCTGGTGGCGCAGCGGGTTAAAGCACAGCACTGAGAAGCTAAAGCCACTTCCGCATGAGTTCGATTCCCGCCTGCCCCGTAGGTGACCACATGGCGTGGCAGACCTCTCCTGACCCGCCCGCTGCTCCCCTGAGCAGTGTACCTCATCGATCTGCCTGTTCTGCTCTCCACTCTGTCTCTGGTGAAGCCTCTCGCTGCCTCTGAGCCTCTGGCCTGTACTCCAGTTCTGTATGAACAAATAAATAAATCTGTAAAAAAAAAAAAAAAAAAAAAGAAACTATCTGGTATTTTTCTTTTTCTTTCTGGCTTATTTCACTAAGCATGGTCTTTTCCAGTTCCATCCATGTTAACACAAATGGCATCAGTTTATTATCTTTTTTTATTGCTGAGCAATATTCCATTGTGTAGATCCAGTCATCTATTTTTGGGCATTTGGGTTGATTCCACATCTTCCCTATTGTAAATAGGTCAGCAAAACATAGGGGTACAAGTGTCCTTTTGAATTATTGCTTGTGTGCCCTTTGGATAGATACCTAGAAGTGGAATTGCTGGATGATAGGGAAGCTCCATTTTTAGCAATTTGAGAAACCTCCACTTTCCATAGTGGTTGGATCAATTTGCATTCCCACCAGCAGTGTAAGACATTTCTTTTTTCTCCACACCCTCGCCAATATTTATTGTTGCTTGTTTTTTAAATCTGTGCCGTTCTCACTGGTGTAAGGTGGTATTTCATTGTGCCTGTTGGCCATCTGCATTTCCTCTTTGGAGAAGTGTCTTTGTAGCTCTCCTGCCACATGGGGGTGTTCATTCTATATTTGTTGAGTTTCATCAGTTTTCTGTATATTGTTGCATAGGGCAACACCACACTGACAAAGAATTGATAAAATATTTGTCAAAAGGGGAAGTTCAAATGAAAAGGGAGAAGTAAAAGAAGGAGGGGTAGGGCAGTTCTGTATTTCTCATCTTAGTATTTGGGTACAGCCCTGGCCCCCAGTCAGGATTTCAATCCTATTAATAAGGCATTCCACTGATCAGCTTCTGGGGTGCTTTGTCATATATCCCTTATGATGTATAAGTCAGGAGTAAGTTTATGCGTCCATCCTCAGCCATCTGGGTGTTCCCAGTCATACCTCTTGATGCACACCCTTCCCAGGATGATCTAGCTTTATGTTCTTAATTGACATGAAAGTCATCTATAGGGTTGGGCTCTTACGAACAGGCATTTCTGACCTTGCTTTGTTACAGAACTGTAGGGAACAAAATGGAGGCTGGATAGGCCGCTTTGGTTTAGCAGACCTACAGTATATCTTTGTGAGCAGTCCTTTATCATTTGTATTATGTGAGAAGATTTTCTTTCAGTCAGTGGGGTGTCTGTTTGTTTTATGTAGTGTCTCTTTTGCTGTACAGAAGCTCTTCAATTTGATGTAGTCCCAGCTGTTTATCCTTTCTTTCACTACCCTTGTTTTGGATGATGTATCTTTAAAGATGTTTCTGTGGTGTATGTTGTGTAGTGTTTCACCAATATTTTCTTCTAATATTTTATGTTTTCAGGTCTTATGTCTAGGTCTTTAACCCATTTTGAGTTTGTGTGTGTGTGTGTTTGTATGGTGCAAAATAGCAATTTAGAGTCTTTTCTTTCTTCTTTTTTTTTTTTTGGCATAAAGCAACCCAGGTTTCCCAGTATCATTTGTTGAACAAACTTTCTTTGTTCCACTGCATATTCTTTGCTCCTTTGTCAAAACTGAAGTGTCCATAAAGCTGTGGATTTATATCTGGATTCTCTATTTGATCCCAATGGTCTATATGTCTGTTCTTGTTCCAGTACCATGCAATTTTAGTTAGGATAGCTTTTTAAGTATAGTTTGAAGACTGGGTGTGTGGTACTTCCATTTCCTTCTTTCTTATTCAGAAGAGCATTGGCTATTCAACGTTTTTTGTAGCTCCATATGAATTTCATCAGTGTTTTTTCTATTTCTTTGAAAAATGTCATTGAATTTTTTTTTTAAGATTTATTTATTTGTGCATACAGAACTGGGTGCAGGCCAGCATTGCAGGGGCGGTAAGAGGATTCACCAGAGACAGAGTGGGGAGCAGAACAGGTAGATCTACAAAGTACACTGCTGAGGGGAGCAGCGGATGGGTCAGTAGAGGTCTGCCATGCCATGTGGTCACCTCAGTGGTGGGCAGGGTTTGAACTCATGCTGAAATGGCTTTAGCTTCTTAGTATTGTGCTTTAACCCCCTGCACCACCAGGGAGGGCCCACTGAAATTTTTATAGGAATAGCATTGAATTTATAAATTGCTTTTGGTAGGATGATTTTCAGTTATTGTTAATTCTTCTAATCCTTGAGCAAGGGATCTTTCTTTTCTTGGTGTCTGCTTCTATTTCTTTGAACAGTGATTTATACTTTTCATTATAGAGGTCCTTCACCTCTTTTATTAGGTTTATTCTAAAGTATTTGACCTTTTTATTTCAATTATAAAGTGAATGGTTTTCTAAATTTCTTCTTCTTCAGAGTGATTATACAGGAAGACTATTGATTTTTGTGTGTTGATTTGTATCCTGCTCTTTACTAAACTGGTTTAATATTTTGATAAGTTTTTCTGTGGAGAATTTAGGATTCTCTATATATATCATCATGTCATCTGCAAACAGTGATAATTTTATGTCTTCTTTTCCTATTTGGGTTCCTTGTATGCCTTTTTTTTTGTTTTATTGCTCTAGGTAGTACTTCCAGTATTATATTGAAAAGCAGTAGTGAGAGTAGACATCCTTGTGTTTAGGATTTCAGCTTTTTACCATTGAGAATGACAATAACTATGGGTTTGTCCTATGTGGCCTTTATTATGTTAAGGTATGTTCCTTCTATCCCAAGAGTTTCAAGTACCTTTCTCATGAATAGATGCTGGACTTTGTCAAGAGTTTCTCTGCATCTATCGATATGATCATATGGTTTTCATTTTATTGATGTGTTGGATTACATTAATTTACTTTTGAATGTTGAACCATTCTTGTGCCCCTGGGATAAATCCCACTTGGTCATGGTGGATTATCTTATTGATGCATTGTTGGATTCTATTTGGGAATGTTGTAAAAAGTAAGTTCTCACTAGACAGCTCCAGAGCCATTTTTCCTAGAAGGTGCTGGCCGGGTGGGTTCCCAGAGATATGCCTGCTTGACCAAGATAAGTTTCCAGCGCCTGCTGTGTCACTAACATCTGGACAAACAGGAATTTGCAGGCACCCACCACCAACGGACATACTCAGTGGAAAATCCCCAGCCCACTAACTGCCCTTATAAACCCCACTCTGTAGATCTTTGGGATCCTTCCTTGAGGGGTGTTCCTGCTGTGACAGGGCATGTAAAGGAAGGATCCTGGCTCGAGCTGGCCTAATAAAGTCTCGTTTGTTTTTGCATTGGACATGGGCCTCGGTCGTTATTGAATGCGGCAATATTTTATACTCCAACACTATTAGCTAGGATTTAATTTAGGAACTTTTGCATCAGTGTTCATGAGAGAGATTGACCTGAAGTTTTCTTTTTGTGTGTGTTGTCCTTGTTTGGTTGGTATTAGTGTAATGTTGGCTTCATAAAATGTGGTTGGTGGTATTCCTTCTTTCTCAATTTTTTGAAAAAGTTTGTGTAGGACAGGCACTAGTTCATTTCTGAACATTTGGTAAAATTCATTTGTAAAGCTGTCTCGTCCTGGGCTTTTGTTTTTGGGGAGAGATTTGATTACTGTATCAATATCGCGGCTTGTAATTGGCCTGTTTAGATGTTCTATTTCTTCTCTGGCAAGCCTTGGATGATTGTAAAGTTGTAGGAATTTATCCATCTCAAATGAATTGTTGAACTTGGGCAAACCCACAGCTACCATGATTCTTAATGATGAAAAACTGAATCCCTTTAACTCTGGAATAAGACAAGGATATCCACTCTCACCACTGTTTTCCAATATAATACTGGAAATCATAGCAAGAGCAATTAGGCAAGAGACAGATATACAAGGAGTCTACATAGGGTGTGGAGAATGATCAGGCAGCTGAACTCCAAGGTGAAGGTCCATATGACCTGAATGCTAAGAACACTTTCATGATAAAGAAGCTATAAATAGCCTCCAAGTCTGTGTGACTGGAACCAGGAGGATATGCTAGCCCTTGAGAAGACTCGGCATTGAAACCCAGCCAGGCACACAGGAAATAATAAGTACATATGTTAGCGAAAAGTAGATTAGATAGTAAACACAGTAAAAGGGAGGTCTGTATATTATAAACAGACCATCTGTAATTAGTAGACATGTTCAGTACTAACTATCCCTGGTGATTAATCTTCTGCATGTAATCACCTCCAAAAACTGTATAAAAGCATGAGAAAAATAAAGGACAAGGCTGATGGATTGACTCTTCAGTCCCCCATGTCCCAATATTATTGTTTTCAGTTTTTCCCATGCTCAGGTACCTGATTGCAATAGTCCACAGTAGGGAAAGAAATAAAACTATCATTATTTGCTGAGATGATAGTATATAGACAGAGCCCTAGAAATCCCTGGGAAAACTAATTATTTCTATAATCTAGTTTTGCAAATCAATAGGTTACAGAATCAATACACAAAAATCAATAACTTCCTATATGCAAACAATTAGTTGTGAATAAGAAATTAAAACATCCGTTTACAATTGTACTCCTCCAAATTCAATACCTGGGAATAAACTTAACAAAGGAGGTGAAAGACCTATACAAGGAAAATTATAAAACACTGTTAAAAGAAATACAGGAATACATAAAGATATGTCAAGACATCACCTACTCATGGGTCAGAAGAATATTACAAAGCCATAATAATAAAACCACCATGGTACTGGAATAAAAAAACAAACACCAGTGCAATCAAATTGATAGCCATATATATATATATATATATATATATATATATATATATATATAGTCAATAAATCTACGACAAAGTAGTAAAGAATATGCACTGGAACAAAGTCTTTTGAATAAATGGTGCTGGGAAAACTGGACATGTAAATGAATGAAAGCAAACTACTATCTCTCACCATTTACAAAAATCAACTCAAAATGGATAAAAGATTTGAATGTAAGAGCTGGACCCATAAAATATATAGATGAAAACACAGGAAAAACACTTCATTAAATGCACCTCAAAAACATTTGTTAACTTATCATTAGGAACAAGGGAAAACAAAGGAAAAGATAAACAGCTGGGACTACTTTAAAACTATAAACCTCCTCTACACATAGAGATAGTAACCAAAGCAAAGAGACATCATTCTGAATGGGAGAAAATATTTGCACACCATAAAACAAATAAGCAACTGGTATCAAAGCTCTACAAAGAGCTTACATAACTCAGCAAAAGCAAAGCAAACAACCCAGTCAAAAAATGGGCAAAAGAGTTAAAAAGATAGTTTTCCAAAGAAGAAATGCAAATGGCCAACAGGAGTATGAAAAAATGTCAGCATCACTTCTCAGGAAAATATAAATGAAAACCTTAATGAGATAACACCTCACACTGATGGAATGGCCCATGTTAAAGAAAAAACAAAACCTGAAAACAATAAATGCCTATAAGGAAGTGGGGAGTAAACCTTCTTACACTGATGGTGGGAATGCAGACAAGTCCAGCTGCGGAGATCTCAGCTCCAAACACTAAAAACGGACCTACCTTATGATTGACTTATTCCACTGCTAAAAATCTACCAAAGAACACAAAAATGTAATTCAAAAGGAAACATGCACACTTATGTTTATGGCAGTGTTATAGTAGCTAAGACGTGGAAACAACACAAATGCCCCAAAATAGATGACTGTATCAAAAAGTTCTATATATGTGCAATGGAATACTACTCATTGGTCAAAAAAGACAAACTCAGGCCATTCTGACAATCTGGGTGGAGATGGAGAGGAACCAATTATTCTAAATGAAATAAGCCAGAATAAAAAGACAAAAATCAATAGTTTTACTAATATGAGGAATATAGAGAAATTGAACAAAATGTCAAGAAAAATGACAAAGTTTGCAAGATGACTATCTCAGGCATGCAGCAAGGGAGTGGGAGAGATTGGGGACTCAAAACAGGGGAGGGAAGAGCACAAGAGAATATGATGATGATAATTTATGTTGATATGATGGTGGGAGAACTGTAAGGGAATACTCTTGAGGGGAGAAACCAATTACTCTTGAGGGGAGAAACCAATTACACAAAAATTCACAATGTAAGAAAATTTTAAAAAAGGAACAGGGTTTTCCTAAGTTTTATAAAGGGACTTCATTTAATTTTAAAGTTTATGAGCTTTTAAAATTTATTTTGGGTTTTAAAAATATATATACATATTTATTTATCAAATCATCCTTCATTTTTGTACAATGTTTGATTTCCCCATGAAATTCCCACGACCAATTCATCCATGCACCATCACCATAGTCTCTTGTCCTCTTCCTATGCCTGTCCTTATTCTTCACCCTCTTCCTCCCATACAGAATGTCTCTGATTTATATTTGCCTGTTGATTTCGATTTTTAATTTATTTTAGTTATTCTTTTCCTGATTGCTTATTTGGTTCCTCTACATGTCTCCTATAAGTGAAACCACCTAATATTTTTCTTTTTCTTTCCAGCTTATTTCACTGAACATAATGCCTTCCAGCTCCATCCATGTTGCTGTGAATGACATGAGTTTGTCCTTTTTGATTGCCAAGTAATATTCCATTTGTATATATAGCACATGTTCTTGATCTAGGCATCTATTTTTGAGCATTTGGGTTATTACCATAGCTTACTTATTGTAATTAGTGCTGCAATAAAAATAGGAGTGCAGGTGTCCTCCTTAATTAATGTTTTTTTTTTGCCCTTTGGGTAGGTGCCTGGGAGTGGAATTGACAGGTCATATGGCAGATTCATTTTTAGTAGTTTGAGGAACCTCCACACAGCTTTCCATACTGGTTGGATCAGTTTGCATTACCACAGAAGTGTAGGAGAGTTACTTTTTCTCCACACCCTTGCCAACATTTATTGTTGCTTTTTTTTTTAAAAGATTTATTTAGTTATGCATACAGAGCTGGGGTACAGGCCAGAGGTGCAGGGGCAGTGAGAGGACCCACCAGAGACAGGGTGGGGAGCAGAACAGTCTGAGTGAAGAAGAACACTGCTGAGGGGAACAGTGGGCGGGTCAGGAGAGGTCTGCCACATCATATGGACCACCTCCGGGGCAGGATTGAACTCATGTTGAAGTGGCTTTAGCTTCTCAGTGCTGTGCTTTAACCCATTACACTACCAGGGAGGGCCCGTTGCTTGTTTTTTTTTTTTTAATATGTGCCACTCTTACTGGTGTAAGGTTTTGATTTGCATTTCCCTTATTATAAGTGATGTTGAAAATTTTTTCATATGCCTGTTGACTATTTATATTTCTTCTTTGGAAAAGTGTCTTTTTAGCTCTTCTGCCCACTTTTTGACTAGGTTGTTTATGTTTTTTTGTTATTGAATCTCATTAGATCTTTGTGATTAGTCCCTTATCATTAAGATTGTGTGCAAAAATTTTCTCCCAATCAGTGGGGTATCTTTTTGTTTTGATTAATGTGTTTTTTTTTTCTGTACAGACACACTTTAGTTTGATGTTGTCCTAGCTTTTATCTTTTTCTTCACTTTGCTTTAGGTAATGTCTTTAAAGATGTTATTGAGATGTATGTCATCTAGTGTTTTGTCTACATTTTGTTCTAGGTATTTTTTAAGATATATTTATTTATTCATACAGAACTGGGTACAGGCCAGAGATGCAGAGGGTGAGAGGATTCACCAGAGACAGAGTAGGGAGCAGAACAGGCAGATCTACGAAGTACACTGCTGAGGGGAGCAGCGGGCAGGTCAGGAGAGGTCTGCCGCGCCATGTGGATCACCTCCAGGCCAGGCGGGGATCAAACTCATGAGGAAGTGGCTTAAGCTTCTTTGTGCAGTGCCTTAACCCGCTGCACCACCAGGGAGGGCCTATTCTAGGTATTTTTATGGTTTCAGGTCTTATGTCTAATTATTTAAACCATTTTGAGTTTTTTTTTTGTACATGGTGTGAGGTATTAGTCTAGCTTTATTTTTTTGCATGTAGCTGTCCAGTTTTCACAGCACTACTTATTGAACAAACTGTCTTTGTTCCATTGTATTTTCTTTGCTCCTTTGTAAAAGATTAGTTGCCGATTAAGCCTGTGGCTTTATTTATGGGCTTTCTATTTGATTACATTGGTCTTTGTGTCTGTATTTGTTCCAGTACAATGCAGTTTTAATTATGATGGCTTTGCAATATAGTTTGAAGTCTGGGAGTGTGATATCTCCACTCCTTTTTAGTCAGGAGAGCTTTGGCTATTTGAGGTATTTTGTGGCTCCATGTGAATTTCATTAATATTTATTCTATTTCTTTGAAAAAATGTCATTGAGTCTCTCCCTGGTGGCGCAGCGGGTTAAAGCACAGCACTGAGAATCTAAAGCCGCTTCTGCATGAGTTTGATCCCTGCTTGCCCCGGAGGTGACCACATGGTGTGGCAGACCTCTCCTGACCCGCCCGCTGCTCCCTCAGCAGTGTACTTCATCGATGTGCCTGTTCTGCTCCCCGCTCTGTCTCTGGTGAAGCCTCTCACTGCTCCTGAGCCTCTGGCCTGTACCCCAGTTGTGTATGTGTATTTAAAAAAAAAATCATTGAAATTTTTATTGGAATAGCATTTAATCTGTAAATTACTTTTGGTAGGATGGCCATTTTGATAATACTAACTCTTCCAATCCATGAGCAACAGATATCTTTTCATTTCTTTGTGTATTCTATTTCTTTTAACAATGTTTTATAATTTTCTTTTATAGGTCCTTTACCTCTCTTGTTAGGCTTATTATTTTGGGGTATTTTTATTGCATTGCACAGGAGCTGAGGAATATAATGTCTATTAGTAAATTATGCCATATGTAACCTAAAAGAAACACTTTAAATCATGTGTTTTAGAAACTATGAAAAGTAACTAAGTTTTTTAATCTAAGAGGTTGATGATATAATCGTTATTGCAATTCCTTACAACCTAGAAGTTCGAAAACTAAGGTGGACTTTCATGCAAATAAAATAAAGTGTTGTTTTTAAAAGGAGAAATAGGTATTTGAGGCATTAAGGAAAATTTAGGGTCAAATGAAAAGGTTATTTTTGAAATGGAATAGCATAAGCAATAGAAAAGCCAAAGAAAATGTTTAAGGTCTTAGAATAGTGATATAAGAAAATAAGTTGAAAAAATAAAGTATAAATTGTTGGTGACCGTCCCGATCACGGATTGTTGGGGTGCAGAACAGGCAGGGTCTCAAAGGTGGGAGCGGCATTGGTGAGCGGAGATTCCTAAAAATGGGGGGAAAGGAGAAAAAGAAGAGCGGGCGTGAGGAAGACACGGGAATCAGAGTTGGGTGCAAGTCTTCCTGTTCTGCTCTTAGCAGAAGTTTATTTTATACATTAGGAGCAAGCAGTGGGATGACATCAGCACATGAACTGGGTTGAGAGATTACAATCATCTTTTTTTTCTAAGAACAGTTTAGTGTCATATTAATCTTTAGCTGAGATATAACATTCATTATTCTTAAAAATCAATCTATTAAAGTTAAGATAGGTACATAAATTCATAAAATTTAAGGCTAACGTTGCTATATATACCACAGTGATGATTGGCTAAAATAAAGTCCCTTTAAACCTTAAATGCTACTTAATGATCTTCATTCTTATTGAGATATCTTAGAGGGTAAAGTAAATTCGAGGATTAGGGTGGAGACTGGGCTGGAGATGTGAAGGGGGATAAGGTGAGGTCTCAGGCCAAGGTGAAGCTGTGAAAGAGGGTAAAGTCAAGTCGAAGATTAGGGTGGAAGAGTTTTCTGGTACATAAATCACTAAGGGAGATAGTAGGATTCCTCATTTAAAGACTGAGCAATAAAAGCTTAAGTAAGAGAGTTAAAAGATTTGGATTCTCATGTGGGCAATAAAAGAACTTTAATTATTTTTCATCATGTTCTAGTACTACCTTGTCTGACAATATTGATTTTGTTATAATTGCTTTTATTAATCAGCCAGTTGTAATATTATTTTTTGCTTTCTAGAGGAATTTCCTGTCTTGGGGCAGCACTTGCTCACCTGAGCCAGGCAGTGCCTTATGAGGCTAAGGCAATTCAGTTGCAAGCTGATGGCTGCTTAGAATATTTTGATATTGTAAAACCCTGTTGAAAGGGACTTGACCATTGTAACGCCATTTTTTTTTGTACCTCCCTGAACAAGGCCCCATACCCCACCCCTGCTGTCACAAAACAGGATGCCTGTGGCCGATAGCCCGTATCGGCAGCCTATGCCCCCGGCCTGCATTTGCAGGAGATGAGGTCCGTGACTCATTTCCAAACAAGCCAGGAAAACAATCAGATGTTCCGGATAAGACCAAACTGAAACTGGGCAAGGGGTCCCATGACCCGGTTGTGTCGGCCCACCAGGAAGATCATGGACTATTCTGACTCCCCTTCCCCCTCGCCCCATCCAACGAGCCAAAGAAACCCTGTAACTATGCGTCTGCTTCTGTAACACCGCTTTTGCGCTAGGTAAAAAAAGCCCCAGAAACACAGAAGGGGTGCGCTCAGTTACCGAGGACTGATGCGCCCACGAGCGTTCATGAATAAACTGCCTCTTGCTTTTGCATCCAGAGACTCTGACTGTTGATTTGGCCACAGGGGGTCTCTACAGGGAGATACCCCACCGATCGGGGATCTTCAATATTACAAAAAAGGGAGGTCATAACATAAGTTAGTGTGGAAATTCTGATTTTTCAGAGCACTTCTGTCTCTATCTGGAATATGTCAGTCGATAGAGGTTGCATAGCTTGTGGTTGTTTATTTTTTAATGGTGCATTACAAATTTACTATCAAATTTAAACTCAAAGGTAATAGGGGTCCAATACAAAGCATATAAAAGAGAATAATATTAAGATTTAAACTGAGAAATTCAAAATTTTATCAGTCTTCAGTTATTAGAAAGCCATTTGTGTATGTTTTCCTGTAAACCTCAGCGATCAAGAAAGACCATAAAGGACTAGTTTGGATATTGAGTGAGAGTTTATTGAGAAAAAGGTTTGTGTAGCTCTTGGGCAGAGGCCAGCGCACTGGTAAAGCCAGCAGGGCATCTGCAAGAAAGGGGGGCTCTGGGCTTATATAGTTTCTGAAACTGATGTGGCTCTAATTCTTGCGTCATGCCCTTTTTTTTGGTCAGGCTGGTATACAAGGGTGATATTGGATACTTGGATACTTAAGTGGTTCAGATACCCGGGCACCAGGATGTCCAGAACATTACAATAATGCATACCAGGATACGTAATTGGTCTGGGTGCCTGGCCCACCCTAATGTCCAGAACAGTGTCTATAGTTTATCTCTGATAGATTTTAATATAGACAATTGAAGAAAACATGATAAAAGTTTTTTATTTAAAAAAAATGCATACTTTACATCATTCTTCATTTTTGTACAGTGTATGCTATCTCCTCTCAGATGTAGCCCCTGCAAAATTCCCACTACCAATTTACCCATGCACCATCACCATAGTCCCTTGTGTTTTCCCATCCTGTTTTGACTCCTTTCCTTCACCCTCCCCTGCAGAATGTCTTTGATTTAGAATTGCCGTTATTTTCTTTATAATTATTATAATTATTCTCTTTTGATCCCTTATTTGGCTCCTCTAAATTCCTTCTATAAGTGAAATAATCCAATATTTTTCTTTCTCTTCCTGGTTTATTTCAATAAACATAACCCCTTCCAGCTCCATCCGTGTTGCTGTGAATGACATGATGTATATAATCAATCCATGTGTACTTGAGAAAAAAAATGTGGACTTGGATTTCTTTCTCATCATCTATTGATATGATCATATGGTTTTCATTTTTCTTTTTGTTGATATGCTGGTTTACATGAATTGATTTTCAGATGTTGAACTATCCTTGTGTCCTTGGAATAAATCCCACTTGGTCATGGTGAATTATCTTTTTGATGTATTGTTGGATTCTGTTGGCTAGAATTTTACTGAGGATTTTTACACCAGTGTACAATAGAGAGACTGACCTGTAGTTTACTTTTTATGTTTCCCTTGTTAGGTTTTGCTATTAGTATAATGTTGGCTTCATAAAACACATAGTAGTATTCCTTTCTTTTCAATTGTTTGAAAAGTTTGTGTATAATAGGCATTAGTTAGTTTGTGAACATTTGATAGAATTCATTTGTGATGCTGACTGATCCTGGGCTTTTGTTTTGAGGAGGATTTTGATTACTGTTTGTATAGTTCTAAGAATTTGACCCTCTTGAAATTGTTTCCATGTAACTGTTCATAGTAATCTCTAATTATTCTTTTGATTTTTGCAGTGTCTGTTGTAATTTTTCTTCTTTTATTTATGATCCTATTTACTTGTGCATTCTCTCATTTTTTGTGAGACTGGCCAGAGGTTTGTCTATTTTGTTTGTTTTTTCAATAAACCAACCATTGATTTGTTGATATTTTAGATTGATTTTCTTTTTTAAGATTTATTTATTTATGCTTACCGAATTTAGGTACAAGCCAGAGGTGTGGTGGGTGAAAGGATTCACCGGAAACAGAGTGGGGAGCAGAACAGGCAGTTTGACAAAGTACACTGCTGAGGGGAGCAGTGGGTGGGTCAGAAGAGGTCTGCAATGCCATGTGGGTCAGCTCCCTAGCCACGGATCAAACTAGTGCTGCAGTGGCTTTGGAGAGCTTCATAATGCAATGCTTTAACCTGTTGGACACCAGGGAGAGCCCTGGATTGATTTTTTTTAACATTTATTTCAATTATTTCTGCTTTGATATTTGTTATTTCCTTTCTTCTATTAGCTTTTTTGTTGTTGTTCTCTTTCCAGTTCTTCAAGATGAGAGATTAAATTCCTTCTTTGAGTTCTTTCTTGTTTCTTCATTTGAGCTTTATTGCTATATGCTTTCATCTTTTATCTGCTTTTGCTGTTTTCTATGTGTATTGGAGGGTTGTGTCCTTATCATTGTTCATATCAAAGTATTTTTTAATTTCTTTTTCATCTCCTCATTGATTCATTGGTCTTCTAGCAGTGTGGGTTTCAATTTCCATGAAATAGGAGGGTTTCTTGCTTTCTTTTCATGATTTATTTCTATTTTAAAGTCTTTATGTTCAGAGAGGATATTTGGTATGATTTTGATCTTAGCATATCTGTTGATGTGTGTCTTGTGTCTCAGTATGTGACCAATCCATGTGCACTTGAGAAAAATGTGTACTTGGATTTTTTTTAGTGCTGTGGCCTACAGTAGTCTGTTAAGCCCATGAGGTCTAGGTCCTTATTTTATTTAGAGCTCTAGTGTCCTTGCCTTTTTTTTTTTTTTTTTTTTTTAATAATCTCATTTATCTATGCGTTGTGAGATTGGTATGTTAAGGTCTTCTACTACATATGTATTTTTCTCTACTGTCTGTTTTTAGAGATGATAATAAATGCCTGATATATTTTGGTGTTTCTTCATTTGGTTAGTATATGTTGATGAGAGTTATGTCTTCTTGACCTATTGTCCCCTTAGTCATAATGTAGTGACCATCCATGTCTCTTTTTACCTTTTTTAGTTTGAAGTCTATTTACCTGATGTAAGTATAGCTGTTCCTGCCTCATTATTTGGTCCATTTGCTTGTAGGGTTGTTTTACAACCTTTTACTGCCGCGCCCGCACGGCAGGGATACGAGTCTGAGAGGGGGACGTCGAGGTTGAAGAATCAGCTCATGTAGATGGTTGCAGCAAACGTCTTTATTTTTCTCTCCAGCCTCCCTTTTATACCCTTAGTACCAGGGTGTTGGCCTGGGGGCCAGAGGAAGTCTCCTTCACATGCCTCACTGTGATCAGGGCAGATATTGACCAGCCACTCACAGGTTGATCAACTCACACAGGTGGCAGACAAAACAGGATGTTTTTCTTCCTGTTATGATCTTGTGCTTAAGCTCCGAGGGTGGTTGGAGAGGCTCATCCCGGCTGGGACCCAACATTTTACTTTCAGTCTATGTTTATCTTTTGCAGTTAAATGTGTTTTTTGTAGACAGAAAGAGGTTGGATTTTGTTTTATTTTAGTCTAGCCTGCAGCTCTGTGCCTTTTTATTGGTGAGTTTAGGCCATTTACATTTAGAGTCAATACTGATACTGGCATCGTATTTGACATTTTGTTCCCTTTTTGTGATTTTATTTCTTACCTTATTCTATTCTTCCTATTCATTGCTCTGTTGGTTTTGGCTTTAGGGCTTCTTGTGATTTTTTTTTGGAGTTGGGGCTTAGTAGTAATGAATTTCTGGAGATTTTGTGTATCTGAGAAGGTGTTTTTTTTTTTTCTTCAGAGAGGAAGTAGAGCTTTTCAGAATAAAATAATCTTAGTTGGCATTTGTTGACTTGCAGTTTGTTAAACATTTCACTCTGTTCTCTTCTTGCCCATAGTGTTTTATTTTTTTGGAGAAGTCTGATGTTAGTTTAATTGGTTTCCCCTATAGGTTATCTGTTTCATCTGTCTTGTCAGTTTCCTTGTCTTGGACTTTTGGAAACTTTATATGTCTTGCTGCAGTTTTCCTTTTATTGTGGTAACTTTGTGTTCTTCTGGCTTCCTATATGTCTATTGTCATTTCTTCTTTTTTTTTTTTTAGTTTTTTTATTTATTCATACAGAATTGGGGTAGAGGCCAGAGATGCAGAGGGTGAGAGGATTCACCAGGGACAGAGCGGGGAGCAGAACAGGCAGATTGACGAAGTACAATGAGGGGAGCAGAGGGCGGGTCAGGAGAGGTCTGCCACGCCATGTGGTCACCTCCGGGGCAGGTGGGGCTCGAATTCATGCGGCAGTGGCGTAAGCTTCCTCAGTGCTTTAACCCACTGCGCCACCAGGGAGGGCCTTATTGTCATTTCTTTCTTCATTCTTGGGAAGTTCTCTTCAATTATCTCCTTGAATATTTTCTTTCCCCTCACTTCTGGGATTCCTATAACTTTTATATTTCCTTTCCTCGTTGTGTCAGAGAGTTCTCAAAAATGTTTCTTCATTCTTTTTCCTTTGTACGTCTCTTTCTTTTTATTTATTTATATTTTGGTTCTTTTAATGTCTGTATGTTCATGAGTACTGATTCATTCTTCAATTTCTTCTATGCTATTTTCATGGCTTTTCCTATAAACCTTGACCTCTTTTTCTAATCTCTGAATACCCTTCAGTTCCTTTACTTTCTTCTTTAGGGATTCTTTGTCATTCCTCAGTTCATTTGACTATATTCTTAATTCTTATATAATTCTTACATAAAACTCTCTTTGGGTTTTCTCTTAACTCTTTAATCATATTCATAATGAAATTTTAAAATTCCACACCTGTAGGTAGAGATATTGTTCCATGCCCATATTATAGGGTTCTGGAGGTTGAATTTCTTTAGTTGGAATATTGCTCCCACTTATATTTTTCTTTCTTCCCATTGTTAGCCTTTGGCTTTGTTCTCTTCAAAATGTTCCTGGTGCTGGTGGGCATGACTTCTGATTTGCACTGAGGTGTGGATGCATCTGTTTAGTGTCTGAGCCACTGTTGCTGGTGGGTAGAATTGTAGGTGAGGGCTATTGTAGCTTCCCCCTTCTCTCTTTTTAGCTGTAACTCTGCTACAGGCAGGTGGTAGCTCCTGTTACTCTTCCATGGGTGTTGGGGGCTACTGGACTTGGGAGTGGGGAGGGGCGGCTTGCAGTTCTCATCTGGGTGCACCTCTGGACACTCTTCAGTTATAGTAGACATTGTCTTGCGCTTTTTTTTTAAAAGATTTATTTATTTATGCATACAGACTGGGGTACAGGCCAGAGGTGCAGGGGCGGCGAGAGGCTTCACCAGAGACAGAGTGGGGAGCAGAACAGGCAGATCAACGAAGTACACTGCTGAGGGGAGCAGCAGGCGGGTCAGGAGAGGTCTGCCACGCCATGTGGTCACCCCCGGGGCAGGCGGGGAATCGAACTCATGCGGAAGTGGCTTTAGCTTCTCAGTGTTGTGCTTTAACCCGATGCGCCACCAGGGAGGGCCTGTCTTGCGCTTTTATTTGCTCTAGGAGTTTCTGGTTTTCTGTTCCCCTCTAAGTAGTATGGGATTCAATATCTCAGCCTGTGGTAGTCAAAAGTCTCATGTAGAGCACTGCTTTTTAGACACATGCGAAGGACAAGTCTACTGGGAGGTATCTTCAGGCTGGATTAGATGTACATTTCTGTCGAACTACTAGGTCCCTCTGGGCATGTCTCAGAAGAATACTGGGAGTGAAAGGAAGGGATAAAAGGAAAGAGAAGGATGATACAAAGATGTGAAAAGAACAAAGGTGAGAAACAAACTAACAGGATGAGGTGGGGGAAGAGGAATGAAAAGGAGACAGAGGAGTGAGTGTAACAGAAAGAGAAGAGAAAATAGCAATGGTAATGCTAAAGGGGAGGAAGAAGATAGATAGGAGAAATAGAAACAGAGATAGGAGAGATGGAAAGGAACAACAGACATCCAACTAACCAATAAAAACACAAACAGATAGGGGGGCAATTTCTTCTCAGGACTCTGATGGCTCAGTGAGCTAGGCGTTATTGTTCTAGTCTGGCTTGCTGGGGAGGACCAAAGGGCTGAGTAGGGGTACTATGTCCCTTGTAGAGTGTTGTGGGAAGAGTAAAAGAAAATGAGCACACAAGAGCATGGATTGAACTGCAGATGTGGGTGTGGGAAGATTAGTACTCTTTCTGGGCCTGTGAAGTAGTTGGGAGGTTGTTGGAGCTCCTGAGACCTCCTTGCACTTGAGGGGTAAGAGTACCAGGAGGCCCTGAAGTAGGGACCAATCCTAGGAGGAGCCCCCTGATGTCCTGGTAAGTGAGACCAGTTAAATTTTCCTGCAGGTTTCCAGGAGGGGGTGGAGAGGGAAGCACAACAAAGGGGCTCACACCCAGTACTGTGTCCTGTGCCAAGAGGCCCACTTGTCTCTGTCTGGACCTCTCAGATGTCTCTAGCTTTCCCGGGTTGGTGGTGGTCTCCAGGCTTTTTCTCTTTTGTTAGATGAAGTGTTTCCAACTATAGTTTTTCTTAACTCCATTATCTCTAACTATAGCTGCCTCACATTGTCTTATTTTTATTCTTCAAACTAGACATTTTATTGGATGTTAATTCTCAGTAATGATATGACTAAGTCAGGAAACAAAGAGTGCCATCCACACTATGCTTTTTTCAGTGATACCTGCATAGTTACTCATCTTTGAGTTCCTTGTAAAAAAGTTGCCAGTGCCCTGCTTAGCGTGCTCGCTCGCACACAGCTTCCCTTCGCTCCCTTCTTTCTGTCTCCCTTCGCATGCTGTCTGGTGACTGTGGTGCCCCGCGACCGGCAGAAAGGCCAGAAAGGGGGTGGTGGAGGACACTCGTCATGGCCGCCTCTAAGCCAATGGAGGCGGCGGTGGTTGCAGCGGCTGCGTCCGGCTCGGCTCGGGTACTGCGGTGGGCGGTGGCGGTGGCGGGCCCGGGCGCTGGGGGCCTGCCGCGATGGCAGCTGGCCCTGGAGGTCAGAGCACCCCTGCTGCTAGGTGTGGGTGCCATGTATCTATGGAGCCAGCAGCGGTGGCGCAGGGAGGCCAGAGGTCGTGGCGACACCAGTGGCCTGAAGTGCAACAGTGAACATACGACCCTGGAGGGCAGAGTCAGTCCAGCACCGGGCAGCGGACACCTTGAAGGCCCCGGTGCTCACCTGGAAATGAATTCTCTAGATAGAACCCAAGCAACCAAGAACAAAGGCAACAAGTATTTCAAAGCAGGAAAAAATGAACAAGCTATTCAGTGCTATACTGAGGCTATCAGTTTGTGTCCTACAGAGAAGAACGTTGACCGTTCCACGTTTTATCAAAACAGAGCTGCTGCCTTTGAACAGTTGCAAAAATGGAAAGAGGTGGCACAAGATTGCACAAAGGCTGTTGAACTTAATCCCGAATATGTGAAAGCTCTCTTTAGACCTGCAAAAGCCCAGGAGAAGCTAGATAATAAGAAGGAATGTTTAGAATACGTCACTGCTGTGTGTATATTAGAAAGATTCCAAAATCAACAAAGCATGCTGTTAGCCGATAAAGTTCTTAAACTTCTTGGAAAAGAGAAAGCCAAAGAAAAATACAAGAATCGTGAACATCTGATGCCATCTCCACAGTTTATCAAATCTTATTTCAGTTTTTTCATGGATAATATAATTTCTCAGCCCATGCTTAAAGGAGAAAAGTCTGATGAAGATAAAGATAAGGAAGGGGAAGCTTTAGAAGTGAAAGAAAATTCTGGATATTTAAAGGCCAAACAATATATGGAAGAAGAAAACTATGATAAAATCATAAGTGAATGCTCAAAAGACATAGATGCTCAAGGCAAATACATCGCAGAAGCATTATTACTACGTGCCACTTTCTACCTACTTATTGGCAATGCCAATGTAGCCAAGCCAGATTTAGATAAGGTCATCAGTTTGAAAGAAGCTAATGTGAAGCTTTGAGCAAATGCACTTATTCAAAGAGGCAGCATATACATGCAGCAGCAGCAGCCTTTGCTGTCTACTCAGGATTTTAACATGGCTGCTGACATTGATCCTCAGAATGCAGATGTTTATCACCACTGAGGACAGCTGAAAATATTGTTTAATCAAGTTGAAGAAGCAGTGGGAGACTTTGATGAATGTATTAGATTAAGACCTTAATCTGCTCTGGCACAGGCTCAGAAATGTTTTGCACTATATCGTCAGGCATATACAGGAAACAATTCTTCACAAATCCAAGCAGCTATGAAAGGTTTTGAAGAAGTCATAAAGAAATTTCCAAGGTGTGCTAAGGGATATGCACTGTATGCTCAGGCATTAACAGATCAACAGTAGTTTGTTAAAGCTGATGAAATGTATGATAAATGTATTGATTTGGAACCAGATAATGCTACAACTTATATTCATAAAGGTTTACTTCAACTTCAGTGAAAGCAAGATCTGGATAAAGGTTTGGAGCTTATCAGCAAGGCAATTGAGATCGACAATAAATGTGAGTTTGCCTATGAAACCATGGGAAGTATTGAAGTACAAAGAGGAAACATGGAGAAAGCCATTGACATGTTCAAAAAGGCTATTAACCTGGCCAAATCGGAAATGGAGATTGCTCATCTGTACTCACTCTGTGATGCTGCCCATGCTCAGACAAAAGTTGCAAAGAAATACAGACTAAAATCACCAACATTTTAAAATAGGGGTGGAGGGAGGAAAATGACCCTCTTTTTAGAAAAAGTTACCCCCTCTTCAACAGAATCCTACAGACACTCATGGACTGTGTTGAATGATGGAACTTAGTATTTTAGTGTGTGCTGTTGTCACTTGTTACATCTGTTTCATGTTTAGGTGTGTAGGAGTGGCTGTTGAAGGAAATTTTAAGTGTTGCAGCTTTTATTTCTTGGATAACAAAAGCATAGAACCTTAAAGGGCTATTAAAGTTGCAATGAGTACAAATGACAGTCAGCCATGCAAATAAAAAACTTTGATTTGTTAAGAAAAAAAAAGTTGCCAGTGTCATGGAAACCCCACCATGCTCTCTTTGTTCATGTTGTACTTATTGTAATACCAGTAGTGTCCATGACCTCTTTATGGCCATTTAGCAGTTGGTACTACCTGGTGTTGGTCATTTGCCTAAGGACTTCCAGTTGGATAGGCAAATGTTCAGTACATTTTGCAACATTGCCGTTACCACACATTTCCTAAGGTGAAATTCTCTAGCCACAGTCTGTAGCCACAGGCCCTGGTATATCTCTCTAGCCATGGTCTGGAGCGATGAGTCCTGGAGTAGATTTACTTTTGGATAGGTGGCACATTCACCTGACACACCATTGAGTTGATCACCCAACCCTCAGGGGAAAGTACCACCCTTACCAGGACTCCTTGGCTACAAAGTGTCCATAGGGTGGATTCTTCCACAGGTCCAGACCCCATCCATCCCTCCTGGCTGGGTTATTTGGCCCTTGCCCTGTTTCAAAGTAAAAGATCATCTTCTTTGGCCCAGCCAGGGTCTACACACAATGGTCTTTAAGAAGCATGGTTTGTGCACCTTACTGGAGAGTTACAGCATCCTCATTTATAACAGTTCTTTATTTTGGACAATCTCTGTTTTTAATCTTACTCTTAGAGCTTTTTAATATGTCTCCTTTTTATATTCTCTCTCTCATATCACTTTCTTGTTTGTTTTTTTATTAAGTCTCTGTCTCTTTTTTCTTTTTTTCATGTTTAGTTTCTTTTTTCCTCCCTTTGTTTTTCTACATCTACTGTTCTTTTTCACTCTGTCCCTCTTTTACTTACTTTTTTTTAGGTTTTATTTTTCTGCTGGTCTGGCAGCCTCTAGCAAATTTATCCACACTTAGGTACCTGTGTCTCTAAGAGGCTTGTCTTTTTTGTTTGTTTGTTTGTTTTGTGTGTGGGGGGGGGAGGGACATCCTTTTCCACTACCAAGTAACTGCTTGAAATTTATTTTGCCCTGGTGATATTTTTTTTGCCTTATCTAGAATAGCTTTTGTCACATCTCCAGAGATTCTGTGAGGGCTTTTTCCCTCAACCAGCTTCATGCTGCTCTCTTGCCTGGCCCTGCTTTCACTCTGCCTGTCTGCAGGGCAGGTGTTGTGCAGGGATGTGCCTGCCACAGCTCACTGGACTGCTGGGTGCAGCTTCTTTCCTGCACAACAGCGTGGCCCTGAGAGTGCTGGGCATCACACAAGACTACTTCAGGCCATCCCTGCCTGCCAGCTACCCCTTCATTTCCATCTCCTGGGGTATGCAAGTGATCCCATCTACTCCCAGGTCTCACAAACATAAGAACCAAGCTGCTAAGGTCCCCACCTTCTGGAGGAATTATCTGTACAAATTTATCAGTTGTATCTTTTGTGTTACTACTGGGTGAATTCCAAATGACAGACTGAAGTCCTCCTTTCCTTCGATGAATCTGCTGTCTTGGAGTAATGGGTCAGTCCTCTGCCTTCTTCTCCACATGAGGTCTCAAGATGCTTCTGCAGCACCCTTGTCCTGGAGTTGGAGCCCACCCTGCTGGAGGATCTACTGGAACAGAGCTATCTGCAAAGTGACTTAACAACTACATGACATATCCATGACTTATCAGGATGTGGGCATGCCTGCCCTCTAGAAACTGTCAGAATGGGGTTTTCCACCTGCCCTGGGACAAGGACCTGGAAGTCTGAACCTCACCTCCCCTTCTTCCCTTGGGCCCAGCTCATCCTGCAGCTCCTGTGCTTTCTGTGGCTTTGCCTACAAAGCTGGGAGGGAGCATGCCCATCTCTACCTTCAAACAGCCACATTTCTGACCCATTGTCTCCTCCACCATGTATAGGGTGGCTCTTGCTGGTCCAGGCCCTGCTCATGTGGGGGCCTTCCTTTTTTGCACTGGTGACCCATCAACCTTAGTCCACTCTGGGAAGTTACCTGCATAGAGAGGAAGCTGTCCACAAATTACTACATGCTCATGGCCAGTCATCTCTCAGTCCAAGTCTTAAGCTCCATACCTGTCTATGCTGCATCCTGTTTGTGACACCAAGTATTTCATATTTATGAACTATGCATGCCATCCTATCCTTGTCACCATGTATAGGGCCTCAGCTACAAGTGTGCCTAGTTCACGGTGATGTTAGATGAAAAAGCAGGTCACAAAGCCCATTTGTGGGAAGAAAGAACAAGACTTTATTGCAGCAACAGGACATACACAGGTAGTAAGAACACAGTCTGTTTGGTTGGCTTGGCAGGAGTAGCCTGGTCCAGTGTCTCAGGTGGCAACAGCCCCATACTGGTCCTGGCAGTGGCAGCCCCTCTGTGCCCCCTTGGGCTCTCTTGGCTCCCAGGGCTTTAATGGGCCCTTAGTCCCTGTTAGCATCAGCAGCAAATGCAGTAATAGTAGCAGCAGTAACAACAGCAACAGCATCCAGCAGTGGTAGCCCCTGGGATCTGGCCACAGTAATGGTCCTGATCCCTGTGAGTGGCCAGTAAGACACCTATTAGCTTTAAAAAAAAAAAAGATTTATTTATTTATGCATACAGAACTGGGTACAGGCCAGAGGTGCAGGGGCAGTGAGAGGATTCACCAGAGACAGAGTAGTTGCAGAACAGGTAGATTGACAAAGTACACTGCTAGGGGAGCAGTGGGCAGGTTAGGAGAGTCTGCCACGCCATGTGGGTCACCTCTGGGGCTGGGGATCGAATTCATGAAGTAACTGCTTTTCACATCATAGTGCTGTGCTTTAACACATTGCACCACCAGGGAGGGCCCGAAACCTATTAGCTTTTATATGATTTATAAAGAAAGCTAGCACAGGGCCAAGTTGGGGCCCAGTTTAGAGAAGTATGTTTCAAGCATGCAAACTATATATCAAGATTACCTTATTATTTCAAGGCTGCATGTTCTCTACTAGGCCACCTGTGCTGGACAGTCACAGCAAAAAACAGTCTGAGAAAATGCTGTTTTCCCGTGGGCCCTACAAAGCCACAGTACCATCTTGCAAGAGAAAGCTTTGTTTTGAAAAACTGTTACAAGGTAGCCCAGAGTGGACTGGGCCACCCATCTGTGGGGACTCACCTGCACGCTCACAACTCAGTTATACTGCAGGCATACACAAAATGGTCAATAACGGGTTTATTTACAAAAAGGGGAAAGGAATAGGAAACAACCCAGGGAAAGAGAGCGGGATACAATGTAAGGCTAGGCTGACTGAATACACGAGATCAGGAGAGTTGCTTCCCAAGTGAGAGAGTGTGAGATCCAATCACACCCTATTTACCCCCCAAATGTCTCAGAATTCCTGCTAGCCTCGCCCTTGGATCCTCACAGTTTTCTCCCTGTTACTGAGGGGAGTCATAGTTTCAAATCACTGGAGTAGTGTGTAGGGTCCAGAAAACTGGAGTAGGCAGTCGAGTCCATAAGACTCTGCAGAGTTCCTTTAGGACATCCTTCCCCTTAACAATTCCCCCCTTTTGATTCATACCACCATATCTATGGTGGCACAGATCACAGGGTGTAGTCTTCATAGATAGTCTTTGTAACACTTCCAGTCTTTGTAAGGTTTCCAGCATATGCAAAAGCAGCAGCAGTCACCAGCAGTGTTCATGAATGCCAAGGATGATGGTCATTACTGTGAAATAGTCCATCATTATAGGTGAAGAGAAAAAAATGTTGCAATATATGTATATCAAAATAACAGGAACAAGCAAAAATCTTCAAAAACTGGTCTAACTTCTGTAAAAACAAGTTCTCTCAACCTTGATTCCAACTTAATCTAATAATGTACTTACAAATTCAAGCTAACATTTAACTGTATTTCTATTTTTGCATAAAATCACAGGGTAGACAAACCAAAGAGCAATTTTTAGATGGCCTTGTTGGAATAGTCCATAGTATCAGAGCAAACAGTCGATGTCCAGTTGATGTAGGCTTAAGGAACAACATCAGTTCCAGTAGATTCCACCTGGGGTCACCTCTTCTCGAGGTTACCAGGGCTCAATATTGTTCAGTCCAGGCTTTCCAATGGAGGCAAGCTTCCTCACCTTCTTTGGAGGCCTCTGGAACCCTACAAACAAAGCAGCAGATGCTGATCTTATTCGTTCAGCTCTGTTTGAAGTTCCTGGAGAATGCCAAGGAAAGCCACTGAAGCACATCGCCAATTTCTATAGTTTACACATACAAAATACCCTGTTGAAGTTACGCAAAAACAGTCTCGTGAGTAGTAAAAATTACTACTACAGTTTTTATATTGTGTTGATATCAAGGGGAGAGAAGAAATAGAAACAAAAATTAGCTCTGTTGAAAAAAAAATTAGAATATTGTTGTAGATCCAGGTCATTTTTTTTTTATTTTTTTATTACAAAGTTTATTTTTACATCATTTTGCACATTTTTTTTTTCATCTCGATTGTAATCCCCGCGGGTTTCCCATCACCAGATCACCCCTGTGGATCCAGGTCATTTAAAGAAAAGAAACTGGCTTTGAATCAAACAAACAATAATGTCAGTAGTATTTCAAAAAAAAACTTAGTAAAATCACTCTATTTGGTTCTTGTGGAAAATATTTTCCAATATCAAAAGTTCAATCAATTAGAATCTGTTGAGAGCTGTTACTGGAAACAAAAAAAGGTTTTCGTATTCTTTAGAAACAATTTCTGCAAATACCAGAATATCAAATTTCCTCAGAAACAATTTCTGCAAACACTAGACTATCAAATATAGTATGGCAAAACAATGATCAACATTCAAAATTTACATACATATCAAATACATATCAAAATTTTTCCAGAAACAATTTCTGCCAATAGCAGACTAATAATATGGCAAGACAATGATCAACTTTACAATTTATATATATATCAAAAAATACCTTTTTTTTACATGTTTTAGAAAAACAAAGTAAACAGTTGTGTTTCTGTGCAAGGTTTACCTTTTCCCAAGTGACAATGCTTCTGTCCCAATTTTACTGTAGTATTAATACCAAATTGGATAAATTGATCTGAATGCTTTTCCCAGGAGGAAAAGGAGAAATTTTGTGGAGTGTCTCAGGAGCTCTACTAAGGTTCACAAATGAACCTTTGATTCCTTCAATGAACTAAATGACAAACTACCAAATTTCAATTCAATTTGGAATTCTGGGAAGCTTTGTCACAAATATGAAGAAGAAGAAAAAAATAACAGAAAAGACAATCCCAATTTCATGAAAGCTCTGGCTCAGTTCAGTAAGACAATTGTTGACATTCAAACCATAGCCATGTAGTTTTCCTATTTTCCTTAGTTTACAACTAGAGACTCTCCCCCCCCCCCAAACCTTAGTTATTCCAAACCTCAATTTGGGTGACATTATGAACCTCAAATAAGAAAAAATAAATAAATAAATAAAATATATACAAACATACATGCCAATACAAGTTTGTTGATTTTTTTTTAACAAATTAGTCACCATAAAGATTACAATTTCATTTGTTTGTTTACAATAGCTAGCAATAGGCATCATCCAAACCAATTTAGAACACCTCAGGGCCAACACAAGCAAAAGACATACAGATTCAACATATAGACACAGACAGTATTCTTAGTTATGCCACATGGAAACGTATTTAACTGCAGTTTTACTAATATAAGCCAAAAATGATTTAAAAACAAACAAAAAGAAATAGGAGGAAAAATTTACAAAAAAAATCAAGAACAAGACTGAAAGCCTTATTATGTAGTAAAATCATTTTTTGTTTTCAATACTGCTGACATAATTGCATAATGTCATAGTAATATTCCTAAATGTTTCTAAAGGAAAAAGAATATTTAGAGCATATCTATCATCTCAGGGTCCTTCAGAAAGTGTATTTTGAAGTACACTGCTACATTGCAGGAAAAGATGTTCTACCAATTAAGTTTTTTTTTATTTTCTTTTAAATAAATATTTCAGGTCTTTAATAAGTTCATAGGAAGGGTATTTCAATGGACCATTTTGGATCTAGTGGAGTCTCTGGGCTCCCCTATTCTTCATCTGAATCTCAGGTGTATCCTATCATATGCCTCCTTTCCTCAGTAGTCCTCTCTTGATCTCTGGTGTCCTGTTTGTATTCCTTCCTGTCTTCATCTGGGTCTCTGCTCTGAGCCATCATCTGTCTCCTTTCCTCCTTCCTAGGTCTGGATCCCATGTACTCTGCCTGTATTCTCTCCTATAACTGCTGCGTGAATCATGGTGATGTGCTACTGACCTTCTTCCTTGTCTCCTGTCATAATAACGTCTCCAGTTGACCCATAATCTGGGACATTCATACTTCCAATGTCCCTCGTACTTGCAGTAGGCACACTGATTCCATCCTAGAGGTTCACGTTTCATGGGTCCACCTGCCATTCTATTATTGTTACCCTGAAACCCTGTTCTATGTTGCCTCTGTACAAAAACAGTCACAGGTTTAGGTCTGGTTTCCTCTTGGTTATTATACACTTGAAATGCCAGGTCTACTAACTGGGATGGACTCATCTCGGTAACGCCATCCACCTTTGCTAATTTCCTCCTGATGTCTGGGGCACTATGTATAATGAACACCATAGTGATCAGATGAGCATTTTCTGGGGCATCAGGATTTATATCCGTGTGTCTGGCATATGTTTGAATATCCGCTCAAGGAGCTCTGATGGATCCTCATTAGCCCTCTGCTCAAGCTGCAGAATTTTATTAAACTTCTTTTGCTTAGGAATCCCTTGCTGCAGACATACAAAAAAACACTTTTTATAGAGTTCCAACATATCCATATCACCTTCATTGGGGTCCCATCAGTATAGCTACGTCTGGTTCTGGGGATTCTACATCCTGTTGGTGAAGGTCATCAGCTTCCTCTCTGGCTTTCTTAAAAACCATCCTTTGCTCATCCGAAGTCAATAAAGTTTGTAACATTGACTGGATATCTGCCTAGCTGGGACGGTGAGAGAGAAAGTTAGAGGCAAACAAGTTCGCCATCCTCTTAGGGTCCTGGCTATAAGAAGGAACAGAGCTCCTCCAATTTAGGAGGTCTGCTGTGCTAAAAGGATGGTGTGACCAAAAGTACCCAGCAGGCTGTCCTTGTGCATTTAAACCACCTACTGCCATACGTCAAAGAAGGACCTGCCCTGCTTCGAGGCGATTCTTACTTCCAAAAGGGGTGCCCTGTCTAGTATGGGAAGCAGAAAGCATGTTAGTTCCTTCCCCAGATGGCAATGGAGTCTGTGAAGCCTTAGGAGTTTCCATAGGAGCCTTAGGAGTTTGCTATGCAGGGAAGAATTTTTTTCTGAAGGGTTTAAGGTGTTCAACAAGTAAAAATCCTCCTCTTCTAACTCTGCCCTCCTGCAGTCCTCAGGAAAGAGCTTATTACCCCTTCTCTGTGCCATAATACTATCCTGGGTCATACCTAATTCATTGAAGGCACTGTGTATCTGGGCTTGCATAGAGTCAAGGACAATCTCACTTTAAATACTATTTATAGCTGAATTAAGGGCCTGTATTTGCTGCTGCATGTTTTTTAAGAGCCTGAATTTGTTGCAAATTTATAGTGGGAGAAACAGATCTCCCTCCACTTCCTCTCACAGAGCTGAAAATGTAAAAAGTGAGGTTGATACACAATATCAAGAAGATGCCCAGAAGCACAGACTGCAAAACAGGAACTACTTGAAAGCCAAGAGGAGAACAAAAGAAACAGCATTTGCCATAAACCAGATTTGACCAGATTGCGATGTGTATAAAACTGGTGGTGATATCCAAATGGAAAAGGGTACTGAGACTTAAGGCCAGAACAAAATTGAAAGAACCTAAACTGGGAAAAGAATTGGTCAATGTCATAGCGATAAACATCAGGGAAAGCTGCATACAAAGGGAAAAAAAAGTTCTCATGACCTGAAACAAAAAAGACATGTGTCCTGCAGACCTAATGCGCTTACGGTGACCAACGCAAGGTACTTGGGCTGGTCAACCACAGGTGAAATTAGTCAGGCCCCACGTTGGGCGCCAATAACTGTTACAGGGAAGCCCAGAGTGGACTGGGCTGCCTGTCTGGGGGCCTCACCTGTGCGCTCACAACTCAGGTACACACAAAAGGG
Source organism: Condylura cristata (assembly GCF_000260355.1). Classification (NCBI taxonomy): domain Eukaryota; kingdom Metazoa; phylum Chordata; class Mammalia; order Eulipotyphla; family Talpidae; genus Condylura; species Condylura cristata. The sequence continues at coordinate 9,250,458 of NW_004567141.1, read as the reverse complement.
TCAGTAATGGGTTTATTTACAAAAGGGGAAAGGAATAGGAAACAACCCAGGGAAAGAGAGCGGGATACAATGTAAGGCTAGGCTGACTGAACACACAGAGTCATGAGGTCAGGAGAGCTGCTTCCTGAGCAAGAGAGCTGAGATCCAATCACGCCCTATTTATCCTCCAAATATCCCAGAATTCCTGCTAGCCTCGCCCTTGGGTCCTCGCAGTTTTCTCCCTGATACTGCTGGGAGTTGTAGTTTCCAATCACTGGAGTAGTGTGTAGGGTCCAGAAAGCTGGAGTAGGCGGTGAAGTCCATAAGACTCTGCAGAGTTCCTTTAAGACATCCTTCCCCTTAACAATACTGGACACTGTGGACACTGTCTGGGATGAGACAGCTGGTCACCTGTAGCTCTAGAAACTCTTTCCTTTTCCCCAATCTCGTCTATTAATAAAACCCATTACCGTTGCACGGTGAGCAATTGTCCGTGCATGCATGAGAACTCCACCTTCGCTTTATTTGATCTCTTGAATCTCATGTAAACAAAGTTCACTTAGTTTCTCCCACCCCTTTTCACTGGACCCTTACACTCTTAGTGTGGCTTTATTACAATTTAGCTTTGAATATTGGGAAGAAGTGAGCCCTGCATCTTCACTCTGCTGCCATCTTGCTGGACTCTGCTTTACTTATTCTGAAGCTCCATTACTAATATACAGAAGTTTGTGAATATTTTCTTTGTTACCTTTTCTGTCTCTAGGAGTGGTTTTTGCCTTAACACTTTGATTTGATATAAATGTTGCTACTTTAGTACATCATGGTTAAGATTTACCAGGCATATATTTTCCCAGTGTTCTAGTTTCAGCATTTGTATAGCCCTATGTTTCTGCATTTAGCTAGACTTGTAAAAAAAAAAAAATCTGACAGTGTTTTTCTTTTTACTTTTAATCTGAAAGTTTAGTTCACGTAGGTATCTAGTGACTATTTATAGACTTGGATTTATTGCACTACTTTCTCATGTATTTTTATTTGTCTGAAGTATTGTATTTCTTGGTTGTTGGCTTTTGTCCTCCCTCTCCTATCCTTTTTCTGCCTTCTTGTTTGGAAATTGCTAACTCTATGTTGTGAGTTTATCAAGGATCATTCTGTACCAGAACAATTCTGATACCGTCTATTTAGTTCCTAATGTGAGAATGTCCTTATAGTCATGAAGAAATTTGTTCCAGATGCTTGTCTTAGTATAGTAAGATATTTTTACTTAGTTTCTTTACTGTTATCTGGGTTATCTTAGCTTAAAGATTTTCTTATCTTCCAGTATCTTATACTAGTTTAAGCAGATCTTAGAGAGAAACTAAGTTGGACAGGAGCTAAATGCAGCAAAGTCAAATTTTGTTCGATATTATAGCTACGGGGAGAAAACTGAACTTAACTCCCAATGGACTGAAAATAAATGGAGATTTATCACCAAAAGCAGAGCAAGGGGGATTAGTTATTTTCAGAAAGCCAAATATTGCAATCTAAAGCAGCACATTAATCTGCTCTAAGTGTCATGTCCACAGTTGACAGATGCAACTGAAATTAACAAAACTCAGGCCATACATTAAATTGATGGAAATTTTGTCCCTTTCTATACAAATAATGTTACTGGAACCCAGTCACCTCAGCAGTGAGTCATGGAAGCAACAATGAATGGTGTTTTCTCACCCTGCTGTCCCACTGCAAGTCTGTTGGGGCAGTTGCTCCTCAGAGACCTTTTATGTTACAGTGTACTTCCTGGATTGTGGAATGGACCAATTACGTGCGAGATATGAGTGTATAGTTGCTTAATGGTCCAATCAGGCACAGGGTTGAAAATGGTCCAATCAGACTTGTGGGTGGGGTACCCTGAAAGAGGATATAAGCCAGGGTGGGATGGTAAGGGAGAGATGAATCCAGACCTTGAACAGAATAGATAGTTTCAGCCCCCTTAGAGGATGGACAGTTCCAGCCTCCAAAGAAAGAAGATGGTTCCATCCTCCGAAGGAAGAAGTAAGAAGGGAAAGATATTGTTCCCCATCTCTATAGAAAGAAGAAAAGAAACATCTAGCAGCCAACCTCCAAGAAAGGAAGAAAAGCTGAGCTGAGCCTCTGTTCCTGTCTGTGAATTTGCCTGAAATGAGCACCAAAGTCCCTGGGGCCTGGTGTCACAAACAGCTGTTAACACTAGGTGTCTCTGACACCTCCTCTGGGAGGTATAGTCACCATCACTACTGGCCCATGCTGTCCAGTACTTCTGGTTACTGGTGGCGACCTGACCATCACTGTCACTACCTGGGTGAGATCAGCCACTATGGATACAGTAAGCTCTTTGTTGTCCCTGTTTATAAAATACACCCCATGGTGGTTTTTCCTACAGCCTGATGTCTCTTGCAATTGTGTCTGTGAGTGAGAACCCACAGACCTGTCCTCTTATTAGGTGCTGTCTTTGTTTTGTCCCGATTTCTGTGACTGGCTGCAAGGAAGAAAGACAGGAGGCAGAAAGGATGAACAAGTAGAGTTTACTGCTCCCGGGTAGCAGCTGAGATGGAGTTCCCTAAGGTGGGGTCCACAACTACTGCAAGTGCTGTAAGGAAAAGTGTCTCTTATAAAGGCTTTAGGTTCAGATTCTAGAAAGCTGACGTGATGCTGTACACCTGGATATAAGGCCCGGTCCTGGTCATTGTCCTATTGTCCATAACTGGTCACACTCAACCTTCCCCGCTTTTTCTTTTGTTATTAGGAAATGGAGTGTCGTTTCTCCATGGCTACTTCCTGCATGACTTAGGGACAGTCATGGATTTCCTGTAAAGGAATATGGGAGACCGTGGGGTGTAACAAGAGCTGATTTACTGTGACCTTGGTTAGGGTCTGTACCCATGCCATTAAAAACCGGACCATGAATGGGGCCATAGTAAAGAAGGCTAGTAAAGGGGCTAGCCATGGAAGGAAAGGTTGTTGCAGCCATTCCGAGAAGGCATCTCGTCTAGCACTGGATTCTCTGATGTTCTTGGCCAACTCGCATAGCTTTGCCACATTTTGTTCCAACTGCCCTGAGCTATTAACATAAATACAACAATCTTCATTCAAGAAAAGATATATTCCACCCTTTTCTGCTGTTAGAAGGTCTAGGGCATGCCTATTCTGTAGTACTATCAAAGCCAGAGAGGTTATCTGTTTCTGTAAATCCTCTACAGCATTTGCAGCTAAATCAAGTGATACCTGGAACTCGTTTATAGTGCTTCAAAATCTCTCATTTCCAATGCCAGGCTACTGGGGCTTATAGCAACTGCAGTGAAAGATGATGCCAACGCCAGGCCTACTAGTATGGGAATGAAGGCTGCCCTCCATTTCCTATTGTGTAATTGTTGGGCTTCCTTCATCTCTCCCTCTGTGAGTAATGTAAAAGAGGTTATAACATAGGCTGGTAACCATGTGTTGGCCAAGCTGCAATTGGGCTGCGGGGCTAGCCAGCCTTCTATCCATACCATACATACCTTTGTTTGCACACCCCTGGGGTGGAATTCACAGGGAGAAAGGAAGGGAAAATGATCAGCCCGGAGAGGTTTAGGTTTTAAGGGGCAGACACATTCCTCCTTCCTACTGTCATAAAGGCATTGGATTGGAATGCAGCAAAAAGAAAACAAGAATGATTAGTAATTATGTTGAGGTGGGAAAGAATGTGTGCAGTGTCATTGGCTAGGGATGGCCATGTAGGCTGTGTTAATGCTGTTTTGACCTTCTGATTGTGTTGTTTGATGTGGTAATGCGTTCCTTGTAGTGTTAATAGGGTTTTTGCTGCTTTGTTAATGGGTTGCCTGTAGTGTTAATAGAGTTTTTGCTGCTTTGTCCACTTGCCACACCTTTCATATGGTCAGGACGGTGTCGGGGATGGGTCTTAGAAAATTGGTTATTGTAGAACCCCATGTCTACTCCCTGATCCCATTTTGGCCTGGTCGGTAATTTTGAGGGTACATTGCTTGATGGCAGTGTCATAACAAAAGGTGTTCTTTCTAAGGGTTGTTAAGGAGCCAAAACCCCGGTATTGACCCCTTCTAATACATGATCACCATATCATTTCCCTGTGCCCATCGGGTATGTTGGGTCCTTTGCCTGGACAGACCTCCCCACCTCCCCCACAGAATCATATGCACACTGTTGTGTGGAAACAAAGAATGAGCCATGGGTGCTGGAACAGAAAAACAGGAGGCAGGAAGTGTTCCTGCCTTGTGTTTGCTACCTTGTGTTCTTTGACCCCCATGTTATTGTTGCATGTTCTTGATGCAC
>NW_004567141.1:9241444-9242554 GCF_000260355.1 Condylura cristata | reverse complement strand
CAAATAAATAAATTAATTAAAAAAAAAACAAAAGGTCCAGATGCAGGCCCCTTACTCCTATCTTGGCTACAGATTAGGATCCGGTAATGTAAGGCCACAAAAATTGACTCTAAATACTTCTTCCTTGCAAACTCTGCATGATTGGCAACGGTTTTGGGAGATGTCCAATGGATGCGCCCCTCTCTTGCCATTACAACCAATGACCTGAGGCCGCTGTATGAGATACTTGCGGGAAATCCGGATCCCACCTCTCCCCGGGCCTTAACACCTGCAGCCAAACAAGCCCTAAGACTTCTTACGGATAGTACTGAAAACATACACCTCCATCAAATTGACTATAGCCTCCCGTTACAGTTCATCATGCTTGCTTCGAAGCTTGCCCCCACGGGAGTCTTTTGGCAAAAGGGACCTATATTATGGGTGCACATGCCCACGTCCCCCGCTAGAGTGGTTACCCCCTACTATGAAGCAGTCTTACAACTACTGTGGCGGGCGATTAGGATTGCCACGCAAACATTTGGCATACACCCTGGCATAGTTATAGTGCCTTATACCAAAGAACAACTGACACATTTCCAGCAATATAATGATGGCTGGACTCTTCCTTGCCTCCTTCGCCGGCAAGTTAGACTCCCATTATCCTCAACATCCTTTGATGGGCTTCTTCAAAAATCACCTCTTTATATTTCCCTGGATAGTAAAAGACAAACCCATACCAGCCGCACGAACGATCTTTACAGACGCCTCCCCCGGAGGCAATGCAGTGGTGGTTACTGGAAAGAAGGTATGGAAGCGCCCTGTAGGGGACGTATCCGCCCAGGTTGCGGAAGTGATGGCCTGCCTCTTTGCCTTACAGCTCTTTCCACAGGAACCTGTAAATTTGTACATGGACAGTGTGTACATGGCTCACATATTTAAGCCCCTGGAGACATCAGCATATGTCTCACCTACCTCCAAGGTCCAACACGCACTAAGTTGTGTTCAGTATCTCATTTGGCTACGCACAGAACCCCTTTTTGTCGGACATATCCGCAGCCATACACGGCTACCTGGTCCCTTGTCTGCAGGTAATGACCTAGCTGATAAAAATACCCACATTTGTCTTAATGC
>NW_004567141.1:9239720-9241299 GCF_000260355.1 Condylura cristata | reverse complement strand
CTGTGCCCCCTTTTTGCACGGCCCTACGCTCGGAGTTAATCCGCGTGGCTTGCGCCCGAATCACCTATGGCAGATGGACGTCACACATATACCTGCTGCAGGACGGCTAAAGTTCGCCCATGTCACGGTAGACACCTTTTCGGGTGTCATTTTCGCATCATTACACATTGGCGAACGTACTAAAGATGCTATAGCACACTGTTTGTTGGCCTTCGCCTACATGGGCAAGCCGCAAACCATAAAAACTGATAATGGCCCCACATATACCAGTAAAAAATTTGCTTCCTTTTGCCAATATTATGGCATTTCCCACAAAACCGGGATCCCTTATAATCCCATGGGCCAGGCCATTGTGGAAAGGGTCAACCAGACACTCAAACAATATTTTCAAAAAATAAAAAGGGGGGAGTATGTCCCCTCCCCGACCACCCAGCTGTCCACCATCCTCTTTATTCTCAATTTTTTGACTGTGGACACGGAAGGGCGGTCGCCCATGGAACGCCACACGTATGCTAGATCATGTGACCTTGGTTGGGTCCGGTGGAAGGACCTGCAATCCGGGCGATGGATGGACCCTACTCCTATGTTGGCAAAGGTGAGGGGGGCAGTGTGTGTTTTTCCCCCAGGAGCAGACAAACCTATCTGGGTTCCGGAACACTGCGTACGACCAGTGAACCAGGATGCGGAGCCTGGCACTCCCCCTGCTGCAGACGCTGACCCTAGTCATAATGGCAAGAACACACCTGAGGTGGAGCATGGTAAGAAACCCCCCACTCCTGATGTTGGTGAGCAAGGATAGTCCCCTTGTTTTCGGCTAGGTATCTCTGTGGCCCTCAGGCCTGCCTGGATGCAGTTCCCATGATGCTGCAACGCGGGCACGCTTTTAATGCCACGGCCACCTGGAATCAATCGGATATATTTGAGACATCTCTAAAGATAAACTATACCGGCGGACGAAATTTGACCATACAATCCTCCACTTGCATTCTTGCCCCCTTTTTCTTTGTACTGTGGAACTCCACTGTAGGGGGCGAGGTTTTCAATTGTTCTTCCAGAGACTGCAGACAGAGTGATTGCTGGGACGGCTCTGATGGCACGCTGGTCATTCGAGTGCCCGCGGTGGTTCCCCTGGTATCCCAGGAGGGGCAGGAGATTGTGCTCTATCGACAGCGGCGGGACTTCGGGATCACCGCTGCAATTGTTGCTGCCATTGCCATCGCCGCCACCGCTGATGGCGGAAGTTGTGGACTCTTTCTCTAGTAACACTTTTGAAATTGTAAAACAGCTGAATGCCTATTTGCGGGGCCCGTGGAATTTTTCTTTCCTAATTACACCTTTCAGATGGCCCATCATACTGTTAACATCAATAGTACCCAAGTCCCTTCTATCCAGGCGACCTCTTGGTGGAACGCGATGGCTAGGTTTGGTGGCTGGGGAGCGGTGGGGAGGAATGCTCTCACTTGTGTTGCTTCTACTCGTGGGGGTCAGCATCTGCCTCTGGCTCTTGTTTGGCTTCATCCGACAGAGTCAAGCCAGGCACATAGTCATTCGCCAGGTCCTCCTGGGTATGACCGCTGAC
>NW_004567141.1:9233793-9239595 GCF_000260355.1 Condylura cristata | reverse complement strand
GGAGGTCACTCAAAGACGGGTAAGAGTGTACAGTCGGTGGAGACCTAAGACAGGGGTTCTCAGCTTAACAAAATAAAAAGGGGGGAGATGTTGGGTCCTTTGCCTGGACAGACCTCCCCACCTCCCCCACAGAATCATATGCACACTGTTGTGTGGAAACAAAGAATGAGCCATGGGTGCTGGAAAAGAAAAACAGGAGGCAGGAAGTGTTCCTGCCTTGTGTTTGCTACCTTGTGTTCTTTGACCCCCATGTTATTGTGGCATGTTCTTGATGCACTTGCTGAGAGCTTCCGCCTACCCCCAGCCCCAGACTCCATGCTGAAGGGTATAAATAGGGAAGGAGAGAAAAAATAAAGTGTGCCTTTGCTTGCTGACCAAGGAGTGTGTGCTTTAATCCTGACGTCCTTCGCTCAGACCATCTCTGCTGTCGTGCTGGCGTGGCAGGGTATATCCATGACCTTGGCCAGGAGTGAATAATAGCAACTGATTGTGGCAATTGGAGGGCCTTTAACAACTGGTGAATAAGTGGGGCGTTGATAACTGGGGTAACGTTAGTGGTCAGGAAACCCCAAATCTCCCAGATTTGACCATGGTGGTTGGTGATAGAATAGGTGTATTTTGAATCTTTGATGATGTTGACCCATTTGCCCTCAGTTGCAAAGGCCCTGTTAAGGCAATTAATCCAGCCTGCTGATTTGTCCTTCCTCTCGGCAGGGACCTTGCCTCTATGACCTTGTCTATTGTGGTGACAGCATATGCAGCTCGAGGTGGGTCCCCGCAGACTGAACATCTAGGTGCCATGAATCCTCCAGAGGAGAGAACCCAGTCAGACCAGGGTCGCTGGGTCCTCTCTACCTCCTGAGTACAGGAATGTAAGAGGGGCTCCTGCAGTTTGGTCATTGTTTTTAAAGCTTCTAAGGAGAGCTGAGGGGAAAATGTCTGCCACCCCCCAGGATCGCCTGAGAGTTTTCTATAAGTAGGGCGTGTTCGGAGCACTGAGTTTTCCAATGTCCCGGTTGGCCACACCACGGACAGGGCCCGGGGGAGAGCAGTTAAATCAGTGGAGATGATTCGTCTGGTGGCTGGTATCTAAAAGCATGCCCCTCTGTGGAATTCTCTTTGGCTCTGAGAGGCCCTGACCGCAGCCATCACTAGAGCAACCTGCTGCTGAGCAGCCTTATACACTGTGCCTAGTAACTCTTTGATGGGGGTTTGAGGTCCCATTCCACCTTGATAATTTTCCTCCTGACATCTGGATGAGATTGTATGTTAAAGTGGGATGCTAATGTGGCTTGGCCTGTTGTTCAGGATCAAGACGGGTGTATTTTCATAGGCAGTGGGTGAGGTGACCTAGGAAGGCCGCTGGGTTTTCATCAGCTCCCTGAGAAATTTCCTTGAGTTTGTCATAATTCATGGTTTTCTGAGTCATGGCATTAAGGTCTGCTATTAGACAGGTGACATATATGTTTCTTCTAAATCTACCCGGACTATCTCTTTGTTATTCCCAATTTGGGTCCTGATCTGGGACAGCCTCACCCCCTGCCAGGTGATCCTTATTAAAGGCATTTTGGCAATCTGTGTGTTCTTTGGCTGCCTGAAAAACTGGCACTCTGACCTCTGAAGGGAGGGTGGCCACTAAGATGACATTAATGTCCTCCACATCAGACCAAATGATTGATGAAGGAAGGTGAATTCCTGTGTGTATGGTATGGGATCATCTAGGAAAGAGCCAAGACGTATTTCTATGTTTGGGAGCTCAGAAAATGGAAAAGGTGAATAGACCCTGACCGTGTCTTCTGGTCCCCCCACCTCACGGAGCGGAAGGACCAATGGAGGGTTATGTGATCGGGTCTGGCCAGCCGGTCCTGGAGATCCCAAGGGAGGGTCATCCTTCTGATATGGGGCGTCAGGCCGTTTACCACTATCCACGTTGTTGTAATTGTCTCCTTTTAACAGGGGAATTTTGGGCCCTCCTCATCTGAGTAGGATATGGGGGGCCAGTCAGGTACCGGAGTGGAAGGGAAAGGATAGTTTCTTTCCTCATCCATAGGAAGGGGAGGAGTTGGGTTTGGACGCTGGGGAGGGGGGTGACCAGGAGTGCCTGTTCTTGCCACTATGATATAGGAGGGACTACAAAGTTTAAGAAGTGAGGGACAGGAGTGGGAATAAAAGAACCTGAAGATAAAGGGCCTCAAGCCACTTGTTATTGTGGTATAAAAATCTGTCTAGATCCATAAGGACTGAGTAATCACCTTCTGGTCACCCAGAAGGTGATTATATTGGGGCCATACTGTAACAGGGTGGTCCCTAGGAAAAGGGGAAGTTCCAGGTCCCCCCCCCCCAAAGTAGGGTGGAGCTGAGGAGAGAAAAAGAGAGAAGTAATCTAAAAAAATGAAGAAGGAAGCATGTAGGAGAGCCAGAAGGAGACCTGAAGAAGCCACATGGAGCAGCAAGCATGTGAGGAAGAAACCATGCTTGTTTCCTGGCAGATGTGGCTGAGATACCTATAGGGAGGTGGCTATGGCAGTATTTATATTGATTTTGATTTTGCTCTTTTCCTCCCAGATTTGTCTGGCCATTTCTGACCCTTTTCTATGGGTCCCAGCCAGAGGTGCTTTAGTCTCATGACGGGCTTTCAGGTCTTGCTTTGGGCCAATTCCTTTTGGGTTGACTTTTGTCCACGAGGGTATAGGTAACTTCAGGTGTTTGATTTAGACATTATATTCTTTGTGTTCCATATTGTATATTCACTGCATTAAAGTCCCTTTTCATTAAAGCTTTGTACATTTTGTCTTTATGCAGCAGATGGCAGAACCCATTTAGAGCAGGCAGGTTTGGGGCTTCAGAGTTGCCCCTCTCTCCCTGTCCTGTAACAATACCACATTGCAAAAATGAACAAGTTTTTTTTTTTTTTTTCTCGAGGCCATCCTGTCTAAGGCCCAAAGTATCCCAATGACAGAGGATGCATTGGAGGGGGTTTAAGTCACCCTTTTTGACCAAAGAATTACCCATGAGGTATAGAGAGAGAGAAAAGAAGAGAGAGAAAAAAAGTGTGCCTTGGGAGGGACAAATACGACAAAATACGCCCTGGGAGGGACAAGTGCGCCCTGGGAGGAACCACACTGAAGGGAGGGGGAATGAAAGGGTGTTCTTGAGCCAGAATTGGGGTGACTTACCCTAACCTCGTTCCTGCGATGTGATCTCATGGTATCTTTGGCACCACAGGATGACGCCAAGAGGAACAAAATGCCAAGACCAACAGAAAGGTTGCAGCAAAGAGGGAGGCCAGAAGGCCTTGGGGATTAGGTTACACTCAAATTGACTGTTCCCACCTGACTCCTCACGGAATCTAAAGAGACCCTTGGCATAGGAGCATGCGTATAAGCCCTGCGCCTGGTAGGCCAAGCCTAGAGCTACTGGCCAAGTCTCCACTAAGCCGTATGGGTCTCAAGGAAAAGGATAGTCCCAGTCAAGCCCTGGCCAGTATGCTAGGGCCGGGGTAAGAGCTGTTCACTCACTCACACATCCATATGCACACTTCAGAGAGAAGAAGAGAAGAGAGGAGGAAAGGAGCACTCTGGTTCACAGAAAAGGTTCAGGGGATGGTTCTACTCAGCTGTCCCAGGTTTCAGCATCAATTTGTTCTGTCCTGAGTTCTGTGGCCAGCCGCAAGGAAGAAAGACGGGAGGCAGAACGACTGAACAAGTAGAATTTATTGCTCTCAGGCAGCAGCTGAGACAGAGCTCCTTAGGGTGGAGTCCACAGTTACTGCAAGTGCTGTAGGGGTAAGTGTCTCTTATACAGGCTTTAGGTTCAGATTCTAGAAAGCTGACGTGATGCTGTACATCTGGATGTGAGGCCTAGTCCCAGTCATTGTCCTATTGCCCATATCTGATCACACAGGTAGCCATTGTGTTACTGCCCATATCTGGTCACACGCAATAGTCCTTTGTTTTGTTATAGCCCACAGGCCCCTGTTATGTGGGTGTTGTATGGCTATAGCCCTTGGTTTTGGTTTTTGGCCTTTGGGGGGCTTTTCGTCATTCTCTGGTCTTGGAACCTAGGCAGGTGGGTGGCTGTTCCATCCTATTGATGTTGTTTATTGAGTTAGTGCAGGGTCTTTGGGTTCACTCTGGGAAAGGTTTCACCAGAGCTCCCCTTTCAGTGGCAGTGGCAAATTCCCAGGTGAGTTTCTCTGTGAGACAGAGACTCAGTTATATTTAAAAAGCAGATTTATTAGGGGAAATGACAGGAGTATTGGATACTTGCACAAGTAGACAGGAGAGATGCCCCAGAAGGGACAGGTTTTCAGAGAGGCCTGCATGTTTGCAGGCAAGAGGCCTTAGGAGAGCAGCCTCCACTGAGGGAGGTCAGTGCAGAGAAGTCCTGGCATGGTACAGGTCATGCGCAGGCAGGAGGCTGTTGCCCCCTCAGAGTGAGAAAGTGGGTGGGAAGAAGCACTTACATAGTCAGAGGTGGGCAGAGGACTGTTGCCCTGCGCTGGAACAGAGACTGCACTGATATAGACATCTTTTTGGGAGGGGCTCACTCCTTGTGAGCCTAGGTTTGTTGACTTTGAATAGAATCTGAAGGGACAGGTGATCCCACAATGAGTTCAATCTCCCTATCATTATCTTTCACCTTTTGGGTCTGTGGTAAACGGAGCCTATAGCAGTCCTCTACCTGCTTGGATCTTCTGCTCTGTAATACAGGCATTGGCACCTGGGTAGTCTTAATTTCTCTGGTTGTGTCAATGGCTATTCTAATCCCTTCTACCCCCAACTTCTTGTTTGAGTCAATCTTGTGATGCCTTCTTTCTGTTCTTTCTTCCCCATTACCACCCGGTATCCTGCACTGATGGCCGCTGTTCCAGTACTGCCTCAGTTCTTCTGACAACCTTCCAAGGGACAGCATTAGCAAGGTTGTCTGCTAGAGGTTTCTCTTTTCTTCAAGGAGGTGCCAACAGCCTCTAAACAGGCTTCTGGAGAGTATGTTAAGATTACCACAGTTCTCTGCCTCAGTGTTTCCAGCAACAGCAGTCCTGGAAGCCCGCACTCTTTGTGGCTGGACCCGCCTCACCCTAACTCCAGGCCAGCGCCTGCGCATTACGAAAACCACGCCAGCCTCCGCAGACTTGTGGGAAATGTAGTAGGGCCCTACCCATGGAGGCGCTGGGCTGGGCCCCGCCAGCACTGAATGCACTGGATCCTGGTAGGAAAGATGTGTTTCGGACCGCGGGGGAAAGCTTGTCAGAGGCATCGGGAGGAGAAACGCAGCACCATTAAAGGGGGGTCCTGAAAGGCACTGGCGGAGAGGGGTGGGGCCTCCTCTTCGCTAGTCACAGGGCAGGCCGCTGGCGCCAGGTGCGCCCGCCCTCAGGTTCCCCCTGTGGCGCTTGGCGGTGGTAGGGACACCGGGAACTGGGAGTCGCCCAGCGGGGTCCAGTCCTGGGAGCGATGATGGCGGTGTACCTGGTGCGGCAGCCTTGGGTAAAAGAGGCTGGAGATTCCTGAAATTGCTGGGACCCGCGGTCCGCCCTCCCCGTTTTCCCAGGAATCTGTCTCGGAAAGGAGGAGCCAGGGAGGTCTTGGGGGGTGGCGGGGTGCCGCTGGACCAGGCTGCTGGGTTTGGAGGCTCCAGCACCTGCTCTTTGTATAAAAGGCATTTCGGCCACACGCTGGTCGGTTTCTCATTCCGGAGGGCGCCAACTTGGGCTGCGTCAGAACGGGGAAGCCAACCAAGTACAGATTTCTACTTCAGGGAATCCTTTGCATTCTTTTTTAAGGGTCCCCTCCCCCTGCC
>NW_004567141.1:9218408-9233303 GCF_000260355.1 Condylura cristata | reverse complement strand
CCATGTGGTCACCTCCGGGGCAGGCGGGAATCGAACTCATGCCGAAGTGGCTTTAGATTCTCAGTGCTGTGCTTTAACCCTTTGCGCCACCAGGGAGGGCCCTTTGTATGAATTTTTAAAAACATCCAGATCATCATTTTAATGACTGTGAGGGAAAAGTATAACTGCAATATTTAACCTCTTTTGGCCTTCCTGTTCTTGCTCAGGTTTTGCTGTTTTCAGTACTCTACACAATACAGGCTACCTAATTACATTTATCTTTGCAAAATTGTCTCATTCTGTATATGTCTTCAATGAAATGTGTGGGCCAAAGATAATGTAAGACCTTAATACCTCTCATTTTCTCCAGAAAAGTAGGTTATGAACACTTAGAGTGTAAGGGTGTCTGACAGACATCAACTCTGGTTTAATTATTCTCCAATTCTGAGAGCTGCAAGTGACAGGGATTTGTATTATGAGTCTAATGAATATTTTTACATAACTGGCAGTTTGCTTTTACATTTTGTGTTTGGGTTTGATGGAGGAAAAAAAGTTAAATAAATTTTGTTTCTGGTACACAAGCATGTATTACAATTTCATATAGTCAGGAGTGAAAATCTCCCTTTCATATTTGGGTCTTTGACATCATCGCTAGGAGCCTTATAGTCCATATTGCCACAAAAATGTTTGTCTGCCTTTTCTGCTGATCTTTTAGTTTCATTCTATAAGATTTTTACCAAAGGGTGAAAGTCATCCTTTCATCTCTGGTGTAGGATGTCACTTCTTTTGTATTTTGAATTCTTATGTTTAGATTTTTTTCTTAATCATCATGTTGGTAAGGCTTTTGTTTGTGTCACTGACCCCTTTTCCTTTTAGATTATACTATCCATGAGGTCAGAGTTTATAGATAGTTGTAGTCTCTCCTCCTCTCAGGGATAGTACTTGGTACACAGTAGGTGGTCAGCAGGTAAAATCAGTAATACTGTGTTCTAATTAATATAGCTTTGTAATAGCTTATCAGGAAAGTTCTTGCTCATTAGTATTTTTCGAAAGTACTGATGTTATGCCAAATAACTTTAAAATAAGCACTTTTTACATAATTAATTGAAGACATAATTACATAGGTATAGCTTGGTTGGGAATTTGCTATGTTTATAAATTAATTTCAAAGAAATGACAGTTTAGGGCCCACCCTTGTGGCACAGCAGGTTAAAGTGCAGCATTTTGAAGCTATCCACAGCCACTGCAGCATGAGTTCTATCCCTGGCAAGGGAGCTGACCCACATGGCATAGCAGGCCTCTTCTGACCTACGTGTTGCTTCCCTCAGCAGTGTATTTCAGCATATTTGCTTGTTCTGCTCTCTGGTCTCTGGTGAATCCTCTCACCCTCCTGCACCTTTGGCCTGCACCCCAGTTCTTGTTTGCATATATAAGTAAATCTTAAAAAAAAAATGACAGTTTAGGATACTGTCACTACATTTCCAGGAGTATGGCCTGTCTAAATAAGCTTAGTAAGATAAATTCAATAAATAAAAATGGTACTCTATGCAGAAGCTATGCACTTCCTTTTTGGTTTATGTGTAGTTTTAAAATTGTTTGTTGTTGCGGGAGTCTCATTTCTTGTAACTCCTTTTCTTTCCCTTAGCTCTGCCTCCTCTGGACCCTCTGTCTGCTCAGAAGGAAGGAGACAGCAATGGCTGCTAGGCCTCTCACACTTGGAGCTCAGGTGAGCTCATTTTTCTCAGACTTGCCTCTAACTTCTGTACGGCTTACCCCACTATTCCAAAGTAGAACATTCCTATTTGGTATAATTTGGTAGATTACTTTTGGGATTTGGGAAGGCTCAAAAATGTCTTCCACATAAATTAATGGTAATAGTGTTCCCCAGCCCAAAAATAAACTAAGAAATCATAGAAATTGGGAATGGTCTATTTGTAGATAATGGGGCAGAGCTGTTGGTACATGAACTTCAGTGCCAAAATCCCTATTGAGATCTAGAATGCTGGCTCTTTTCCACAAGCCTTCCCTAGTGTACCTCAGCTCTTTTCTCAGCTGCCACCTCCACAGTGGGTCAGAAAAATAACAAAAATCAGATAAGAGATGGTTCTGGTGCTTCTAGGTCCTGACCTCTCAGAGAACATGTGAGAGATCAATCTGTATAGGACACAGTCATAGTGATTATACATGAGTCTGATAATAAGAACAACTATGGCTAGGTACTCTTATTGTCTGTATTCTGAGACCTAGAAAAGGGAATCAATGGGGTATCCAAAAGTTAGGATTAGATAGGGATAACTAGAGGGGCTTGGAATAATGAAATTCGAGTGTCCGAAGTTTAAATCCATACTCTACCATTTTTACTCTACCATTGTTACTATTGTCTTGAGCAAATGCAACATTTTCCTGAAGCATGAGTTCCTCATAATGATGATAGAAATAACAGCATTAATTGGTAAGAATTTCACATGGCTTCACTTAATACTATTAAAATATATTAATATTAAGTAATATTAATATTAAAGTTATTTCATAAGTTTGTTGAAAGTTTAAAGGGAATAATATGAGTAAAAAATACCTAGCATGGTTCCTGAAATGTTGAAGGTCCAAAGAGAGTATTTAGCATTCTTAACTTTTGCAGTCAAGAGCTTGCTGTTTGGGAATTTAGAGTAGAAGGGACTATAGCAGTGATTGGTACAGAGAGGGAATCCTAAAGTATTATTAAGTTAGAAAGCATCCTTTTTCTTTCATTTTACAACTTATTGTTGATGCCACTCCATATTAGTACTTAAGCACCTTCTTTTCCCCATTGTGAGGGTACACCATAATTTATACAACCAGCCCTTATTGGTGAACTTTAGATTCTTGACCTCAGCTGACTACACATATTTCTTCAGTTTTGCTGCTTCTCTGAATTACTAATCATTTGGAGCTGCACAGTAATAGGTGATGTTCTGAAATAAGTAACTAAAATGGGGAGAACTAAAATGTTAACTAGAAAAGATTATGAAGACTATAAATTCAATGAAATTATTTGACCTGATTTGGGAGATATCAGTGTAGCATTGGAGCTTTTTTTACTCTATTCTCATTGTTCCCATATGGGCCATTGATCTGTGAATTGCCCAATGCAGCTCGTATTTGCCTTCAAATTTTATCTTCTTCTCTATATAATTAAGCATATGCTTGTAATTTTTTTTTTTTTTTAAAGCTATGGGATACAATTCCATGTCTCAACCCCTAATAAGTAACTATGGGTGCACATTCTTTTAAATGCTGTTCTGTTTGTATCCTACATCCACTTTGAATGGGATTGTTTATGTGTTAAATTTTTTTTATAAAACATAGATATTCTTTGCCCTAAGTTACCAGTATTGTCCTGTTATTTTTTAAAATTTTGTTTGTAATATATTCTACTACAATTAAGTCTTGAATTTTATGTGGCTAAATTTCCTTTCCCTTTGTTTGGCTTTGGAAGACTTTCTGTACCCCAAGATTATATTTTTCTACATTTTATTTTAGTTTCATTTTAAATTTACATTCTTGAGCTAAATGTATTGTATTGTATTGATTGATATGAGGTTGGGTCCTAAGTTAGTGTAATATAGTGTGGTGAGTCATTTCATAATCAATTCATTAAACAGATATTTGTCAATGGTCTACCATGTACTAAGTGCTGTTCTGAATGCTGGGAAGAATAGAAATAAAGATTACAGGCAAGGTCCCTTTCGTTTAGGTCTTAGTTTCTGGAGAGACCAGGCAGACAATAAAGAGAAAATAGTACAAAGGACAATGGTTAAATGCTATGATGGCCACACAACACGTGGTGTGATAGAGTGTGGTTCTATTTTAGTTATCCACCACATAACTGGCACCTCTGAGGAGAGGACACTTGAACCCATGGAATCCATTGAATAAGCTACTTAACCTCCATAGATTTGAAATGCTACCTTTAAACTCTTTGAACTTATGTAATATGTAGAAACACATAATATAAACACTTTTTCTAAATATAAATACATTTTTCTGGATTCTTTTCCATTGTTGTATTGCTGTAATAGTATCACACTTTTGTTTTCGAAATTTATTTTACTGCTTTGCAAAGCAAATTTCCCTTTATTTTCCTTTTCAAGATTTGGTTTGCTGTTCTTATGCATTTATCCTTCTAGTCAAATTTTTTAAATTATTATTAAGTTTTTTTTTAACTTAACAATAATCTTTTTTGAAGATTTATTTATTTATGTATACAGAACTGGGGTACAGGCCAGAGCTGCAGGGGCAGTGAGAGAATGCATCAGAGACAGAGTGGAAAGCAGAACAGGCAGATTGACTGAAATACACTGTTGAGGGGACCCCTGGGGAGACAGGAGAAGTCTGCTGCACCATGTGGGTCACCTCCCTGGCAGAGGATTGAAGCTGTGCTGCAGTGGTTGCAATGGGCCTCATAGTGCTCTACTTTAACCCATTGCGCCATCAGGGAGAGCCCATAAATTATTAAGTTCTAACAGCAGCAGTAGCATCAAAAAAGGAAAAAAAATGTAATTCTAATTTGAATTCCATTTAATTTTTGCATGAAGTTGAGAAAGACTGTGTCTTTATAAAGTTTACTCATCTTATTAAAAAATAGCCTTCTTTTCATTGACATATTTAATTATGGCTTTTGCACCTTTTTACAGACTGATCATGAGGAGTTTTGCATATTTTTATTAAGAGTCCTGAGTTGTTTCATGTATTGTTGCTATTGTGATTGAGATTAAACATGATTGTGATTTTGTAGAACAAACAAGCAAATTGATTGTTATTTAAAGATATTTTGCTGTTTTGGTACCTAAATTTCATCATTGTCAAACCTTTTTTATAAGTTACATTTTCATCATGTGTTTATTTGATAGCAGTAGTTTCAGAAAAGGTTTATTTTTAGCTTAAGGAATCTTTTTTTAAAAAACATTTATTTATTTATGCATATAATAACTGGGGTGTAGGCCAGAGGTGCGATAGCTTCATAGCCCAAGACTTTAATCCCTGCGCCACCAGGGAGGCCCGTAAGAAATCTTCTACATGAATGAGACACACCTATGAAGCTGCTAATTTCAAACACCCTGTGTGTAAAATGGTGTTGGGGAGAAAAAGACCCATGCTGAATGGAAAGAAGGTGGGAAGAAAAGTAGTTTAGGGGGTTTGCAGCAAATCAATTTTATGAAGATACTGTTACAGGGCAACTCCAGTATGAAATGGGTAAGCCTGACTGTGGGTCCTCACCTGCACACTTAAAAGGGACTTGTAATGAGGCACACACATAAAGGGTAATAAAAGGTTTATTTGCCAAAAAAAAAAAAAAAGGTGGGGAGTGGGGTGGGGGAATAAACAAATGAATAACTCAGGAAGAAAGAAAGAAAGAAACTGGTGAATGTATCCTACCAGTTCTGCTGAGCTGGGACCCCAATAACATGATGAAAGTTGGGAAAAGACCAAGGACCCCTAGGCCCACTTGTCTGGGTATGTACCAAGCCTGGTTACTTAACTCCACCCTCAGTTCCCAGCAGTTCTGCCTTGGTGATGATAACATTATGGGGTTTGTAGTCCTTGGTGTTTTGAAGCTCTTTGGTCTGAGGTGAGGGTAAGGACCATAAAACCTATTTGTAGAGTTGTTCAGGACATCCTTTCTTCCCAAACAATAGCAATTAAATTTTATTGTAGCCTATTCAAATACCTTTCTTCACTTCTCTAAATCAGTGTCTTCCCAGCCTGGGTCCAGCACAGAGACCCACAGTTTCTTTCTTTCTTTCTTTTTTTTTTTTTAGTGAGGTAGCATTGATTTCTTAATAGAGGCAGGCTCTGGGACATGTTTTTATGTTCTTGAATTGAGATGAGGAGACTCTAGGGAAGTGGGAAAAACAAGTATAGAATACAGAGTGTTTGAATTTGGGTTTTTAACATTTGGTATATTCTGCTATATGACAAAGCAATTGTTGAATGGATTGTTGAATGAACTTTCAGAAAGGGAATCTTATTTCTCATTAATTCTCCTCAATGAAAAAAGGCTTATGTTTTGTTTCCACATATAGTGTATCTTACCTGATAATTATACTCCTGCTTTCTTTTTGTTTGAATTCCTGAGGTATATTTTGTCCTACTCCTGTCTTTTTTGTTGTTGTTGTTGTTGTTGAATGGGGGTAGGTGGTTTATCTTTGGTTTCTCTCTTTATATACTATATAACTGGACTTTAAATTAAGTTTAGAAGTTTTGTGTTTTAATAGAGAAAGTCAACCCATTCACATTTGTTGTTAAACATGTATCAGGTCTTTTTTTTGTCATTTAATGATTTATAAAAGGTACACTTTTTGTTTCTGTTATATTTTTTTGAGCTAATGATCTTCCTTGATTCCTTTTTTTCCTTTCATAAATTGGAAATTCTATCATTTATATTCTACTAGTAGCTACCTTCTGACAGTAGATTAGTAATTTTTAATACTTTTGTTATTTGATATATTACTTACGTAAATATTAGGAGAAAATAATTGGATAAAAGGAAATATAATGGGCAGTAGCTCTCCTGGCTACCTGTAAAAATGCAGGCCTCTCTTTTAGCAAATCTGTCTTGGGACAGCTCTTTCTGCCTGCTTGTGCCTATACAAGTGAGTGTCCTTTATTCTTGTCTCCCCCCCTCCCTTTTTTTTTTTTATAGTAAGTGTGCTCTTTTGGATATAAAAAAGTAAAATAAAGCCTGTGTCCCAGTGTTCAAACTTTTTTTGGAATTCATAACCAATAGCATGTAACTATACACATTTTGGGGTAATTATTTTAATTCCATCTCTTGTCTCTTGCGCCCTTTCTCTCTACTTTCTCCCTGGTTTCATATTCAAATGCCCTCTATCCTTAAATGAAAACCTTTCCACAATCCATTTCTTACCTCTTTCAACTTAGTGTTACTTCTAATCTTTTTCACAGTTTGAAGCAATTTCATTGGGTGCTTCTGATTCCAAACCTCCCATTTATTCATTTATCTACATAAGCTGACTTTTGTGTCCAGCATGCTGCCGAAATTTGCTAATTTTCAAATTAGTGGCTTTCTTGTTAGTCATCATTTGTTTGACTCAATCTGACTTCTAATAGTATTGACTACTCCCTCTTTCTTGAAACTCCCCTGATCTTCAGTTCTGATCTTCTTCCTTTTTGTCTTTCTCTCATTCTTCCAGGATTCTTTCACTGGCCTTCTTTTCTCACAACTTGTTGCTCAAGTTCCAGCTGTGTGATCTTGGAGAAGTTAATCTTTTTTACATTGATTCTGATGCAGGGCAGCAAGAGTCACCAAAACTGGCTAAGGATACTGACCAAACAGTCACTGTCTGAGCTCTTCAGCTACACACACAATTGCAAGACTATTCAAGTTCAGAGAACAATAATAATGGGATTTATTTAACAAACCAGGGAAAAACAAAGAGTTACTGAGGCCAAAAATGGCCATTTACCTCACCCAGAACAGTGTCCAGTGTTTTAAAGTCCTAAACACAAAAACTCCAAACATGGTATCTTCTGGCCACTGAGAATGCAGAGCTCCTCTCCAGAACAATAGGCCAAACTCCCAAAATGGCATATTCCTACCACTGTGGACCTGCAACATGTGGCAGCCTGACTATAGGCTGAGTTGCAGCTCACAAAGACAAGCTGCTGAGATGCCTCAGTACAGCACCAGTCAAACGACACTCAAAACAGCATTGGCAGAGACTGACTTATAACCAGTGACTGAAGCCAAAAACTCTTACAGGTGCTGCCCTGTGGCAGAACGACCTGACAAATGGCCTGTGCTCACACAACTCTGCAAGACACCTGCTCTGGGTTTTTGCCTTCCCTGCCAGGCTATAGAAGCAGCAAAACCGGGAATGGTTTTAATGACTCAGCTACCTGCAAAGCCTCCAAACTTCTTTCTGAGGTTGGCTGCTAGAAGCCTCTCCGTGTTCTTCAGAGGCCAGCAACAGCCTTCTGGAAGGTCAGCATGCGGGAACCAGAAATCAGTGAGCCCAGAATCACTTAAGATCGAGAAATGCTGAGTCCCAGACGCTGAATGCCCAAACGCTGAATCCAGAACACCAAATGAATCTGGGGACCCTTATGTTTCTTACAGTCTCACCCCCAAATTTGCTACTTTTCATTGCATTTTTCCTGGGTCTATGTCTTCTCACCAACACCTCCATTCAGGGGGCTCTACCTCCAACAGTCTTTGGCTTTAGCCACAGATTACAATTCCTCATCTATAAAATGATGGCTCTGTGCTGTCTATCTACTAGGTTGTCTTAGGTACTATGAGATAAGATATTTAATTTTCCTTTTAGTGCAAAACACAGTTCCAATGTGAGTTATTACTTTGGTAACCACCACTCAGTCTGTGTTCCCTCCTTGTAGTAGAGTTCTGTAGAGAAATGGAACCTATAGGGCTTACAGGAAAAGTTACACAGTAGATATGAAGAAAGAGATTTGTTATGAAGGACAAAATGTAACAATTATGGACACTGAAGACTCCCACAATCTACCATCTGCAGCATGGAGACCCAGAAAAGCCAGTGCTGCAGTTCCGGTGGTATAACCTAAGTCCAAAGTAAGGTCTTAGAACCAGAGGATTCAGTGGTTTAAGGTCAGACTTGGGAATTGGCAAGCAGTGATCTCAGGACAGGGGAAGACCGCTAATGAAGCTCAAGAAGTGAGCCAGTTTGACCGTCCTCAGCCTTTTTGTTTTGTTGGGGCCTCATTGGATTGGATGATGCTTTCCCATATTGGTGATATACTTTTCTCAATATACTTATTCAAGTGGATGCATTCTTATGGAAATATCCTGAAGTGATGCTTTACCAGCTGTCTGGGCATCCCCACCTGCTCCTTTAGGTTGATACACAAAATTAACCATCACATTAATTAAACCAGTATTTAATGTCAATGGCACTTTATTTCCTAGTCCAAGGGCTAGAGAATATAGCTGTGATGGGTTTATCAATTTGAAAAGCCATTTGCAAGTCATGTCAGGTGTTTTTCTGGTTTTCTCATAGACCAGTCACAGACTAGATTTATCCTATTTGTACATGTTTTCCCTCATTAGCTGGGATTCCCAACTGTAATGGAAGGTGTGAAATTCTGTTTGCTGATTTGACAACTGGGCTTCACAGGGCTCCTACGGTCTGGCTGTGCTCAGATATGCTTCCACCTAGAGGGAAATTCTCCCTACTCAACTAGCTCCCTTAACAGATGAAGCTAGTTACATCCCTCCCCGTTTTCAACCTAGGGGGTTTCATCTCCCTACCAACCTGAGAAACTGTTCAAACAAGCCACTCACATCTCCCCATGGTATCCAAGGGTTACCTCACCCTCTGATCGGTATAAAACTTGCTTCCCTTACTCTCTTCTATTTCTCTCTGGCTTACTTCCCAGGGTAACCCCAAAGTGACTGTTTATGGCATGGAAAGCCTCCTCCCCCATTGTATGAGGGTATGACTTAAACTACTCTCTCCTCAGTCCATTGCCAGGTATTCTGTGTCTGGTCACCCTGTGTTGCATCAGGCAACACCACACTGTCAAAGAAATAGGAGTCATGGAGCAATCTGCTATGGCAAGATGTTGCCACGAAGGCAAAATCTGACCTTTTTATAGAGTCAATTACTCAGGGCAGGAGAACAAATAGAAAAAAGTTAGAAGGAAACAAATGTTTGTTTAGGTTATCTAGGCTCTTTTGGGCTAAGAGTTTGAGGATCTGGACTGGTTTTATGGCCCATGTTTGAAGATCAAAATCAAGTTTCCGATCCCCACTTGTGGTTCCCATGTTATTAGCAAGGCATTCTGCTGATTAGTCTCTGGGGTGTAAAGTTACATAGCAATCTGTAGCCCACCAGGCATTCCTGGGCATGTCTATACATATATTCATTGCCCCAGGGGGTTAAACATCCTACTCTTGTTTGACTTGAGAGGACTTCTGCAAAGTTGGTAGTTTGCATTGTTTAGGTAATTGATTGACTGTGCTGAATGGAGCTTGTACTGAAAAGGCTGAGTTAGCCAGAATGGTGACTTAAGCAGCCCCATAAACTTAGCTGACCCACAACTCCGAACCATTTGTGGGTATCCCTGTTGCCCTGATGAGTTGAATAGGAGGACTCAGACCACCACTTCCTCTGCTCCCGCGGTAATCTCCAACATCCTTCAGTACCTCCCCTTTTACCTTCTTTTCCTATTCCTTTTGCCAGAGAACTCTCTGCTTTATATTTATCTGTCATTTTTTCATGATAATGTCTTTTTTTATTGCAGATGTTTTGTTTCTTTTGGGAACCTCTTTTGGGAGATTGCACATTTTTTCTCACACAGGTCTATCCTAGTCCATCTGTTGCTGTTTGTGTTTTCACATCCCTCCAAGGTTTTATTGACATAATCCTTTGTAGAGCAGGATTTTATAGTTTCAGGAGTCAGTGACATTTAAGGATGTGTCTGTGGATTTCAATTAGGAGGAGTGGAGTCATCTAGACTCTGCTAAGAGGAACTTATATGGGAAAGTGATGCTGGAAAACTACAGGAATCTGGTTTACTGGGTGAGGACTTTCACTGGGTGAGGATTTTCTTGTAATTCAGACCTCTGTCTATTGAGATCTTCACCATTCTCTGCCCCCCCCCCCCCATTTACACCACCTTGTACATCCTCTGAACTTCATAAATTTAGATTTGAAATCCCTGATACTATAGGGGTTGTTTTAGGGCATTTTCTTGGCATCTTCTCTTTTAAGTTGAAGGATTCTCGATAGAGACTAGTTAATAGGAAACTTCAGAAGCCTCTACTTCCTTTTTCAGAAGCCCTGAAGAGAAAAAGGATAACTACTTGAGCTGAGAAAGGTTTTCCTTTGTTCAGAACCCATATTCAGTGCCTTTACTCTCCAGCACAACATCATGTTTCCAAAGCAAATATGATTTCCATACTGGAAGGAGGAGAACTAAGCGTGGTGACAAAAGACCCTCCCAGGTGCACCTCTCCAGGTAAGTAGCAAGCTACAGGAACTTGTCAAAAAAGTGTTTCCCTTGAGGAGAAATCACTCAGGGATCCCTGGATCTTTTGGAGAGACTGATACCATTTGATGTGTATTCATTTAAATGCACATCATGCATGTGCATTTAAATGAAATGATGGCATGCACCATCCCCAAGTTTTGCGCATGTTCTTACTTTGGAGGGTAGGAATACATTGTGAGGATAAAATGAGTTGCCATATTTCAGCAGTCTGTAATACTAGCAATTATTATTGTTCTGTCTTTATCTCACTTTGAATCCCTTTCTTTTTATCTCCCTCCAGGCCTTTCTCTTTTATGTGACTTTGTTCACTCATAACCTTTATCTATAACTCCTTTTCCCTTATTCATTTAAGCATTTGTCAGGTTTTTTTTTTTTTTTAAAGATTTATTTATTTATTCATGCAGAACTGGGGTATAGGCCGGAGATGTGGAGGGTGAGAGGATTCACCAGGGATAGAGTGGGGAGCAGAACAGGCAGATTGATGAAGTACACTGCTGAGGGGAGCAGCGGCCGGGTCAGGAGAGGTGTGCCTTGCCATCTGGATCTCCTCAGGGCAGGCGGGGATTGAACTCATGCGGAAGTGGCTTAAGCTTCTCACTGCAGTGTTTTAACCCGCTGCGCCACCAGGGAGGGCCCTAAAAAAATTTTTTTTTTAAGATTTATTTATTTTTGCATACAGAGCTGGAGTACAGGCCAGAGGGTGGTAAGAGGATGCACCAGAGACAGAGTGGGGAACAGAACAGGCTGATTGACAAAGTACACTGCTGAAGGGAGCAGCAGGCAAGACAGGAGAGATCTGTTGAGCCAGGTGGTTCACCTCCCTGCTGGGGATCGAACTCGTATTGAAGCAGCTTTAGCTTGGTAGTGCTGTGCTTTTACCCACTGCACCACCAGGGAGGGCTCTGTAATGTTACATTTTATATATCCTATTTTTCAAGTTTTTAGTCTGCATCTACTTGCTGTTCATTCCTATTCTCCAACTATTACTTAATCTTACTTACCTGTTTCTAATCCCCATTATAAATGAAATTGTTCTCTTAGATGTTATCATTGACTTCTCCTTGAGGAAAAAAAAATGTACCTTATACCTTGATCTTCTTTGTGTGAAAGTGTTAATCATTTTTTTTATATATAGTTTTTGTTTCAATTAAAGAGATAGGCAGATATTTATGTGATCTCTAGATAGTGTAGGATATCTGAGAATAAAACAAGAAAAGAAATTAAAAGAACATATCAATAAGTTGATTTCCAATTAGTATCCCAAGCGAAGTCATTAGGTCAAAGGACATACACATACACACAGCACGCACACATTTTATCACCACTACTACATATTACATACAATTATTGATATGGCTTTTAATGTAAATAATCCCTTCAGTTAGCTTTATTTATCTTTATTACAGATTTCTGTGGATTTGATTAATTGCTATTTAAATTTATTCTTCTCTAGAAACCTGTTGTTCAAAACATTTATTTTGCAGTAAGCAAAACAGTTTCTCCATGGAGTTTATGGTCTGTGGGTGGCCAATAAATTTATAGAATAGGGAGGGAGAAAAGGATAAAAAGGAGGAAAGGAAAGAATTAATATGGTGGAGAAAGTGGCCATTTGGAAATCAAAAATAATATAAGGGAACTAGATCAGTTAACTGAAGAGCAATTTTATAGGGAAGCCTCTTCTTTAAGTTGAATATTGAATAATGATGGGCCAATTGAGAAAGAAAGAGTGCTGTTGGCTTTGGTGATGAAGACATGGCTAGGGTCAGATTTTAGTGCAGAGGGAAATATACTATTGGCAGAAAAGTGAAGAGGAAGCAAGTAAAGAATTTTAAGTACTGACTGTTTCAGTGAGGTTAGCTTTGAAGGAAAAAGAAATGCAAGAAGGCAGAGGTAGAGTGCTTCTGATTTGCTTTTTAACAAGGAAGAGAACTGAGTGCATTTATGGGAGCAGAGAGGTGGTCACTAGAGAGGAGAAACTGAAGACAGAAATGTGGAGGAAAAGAATGGAACCCAGAAGACATGATGATGTGCAATCTCCAGATCTTGTCTTTCCAGCTGTTCTTCTATGTATCTGCCAGATTAAAGTACTATTTAGTTGTCTTGTCCTGTCTAAACAAAGAAGATAAGGACTACAGTGTATGTTGTGCTTAACTCTTCCCCAGCCATCATCTGATTCACTCATCATAATAGTCCTATGGGGTAGATGGTATTAACCCCTTTGACAGCAGCAGAAGTACATTCAGAGATGAAATAGCATGCCAGAATGTGAACACAGGCATTTGGTTTTAGTTTGTTTTGGTCTTCAATTTTAATATTGATTCTAAAAAAACTCTTGATTTCTTTACTTTGCTGTAGCTTATTTCCTAATATAGCCAGTAAAAACAACTTATACATCTTAGTCAAATTTTCTTATAGCATCATTTTTTTCTGTACTAAAGTTTTTGTCTGCACAATTGTTGAATGCTTCTTTAGGTTTTATTCCTAATTTGTAAAAGATAGTCAGAAAATATATAAATAGAAGTGCTATTTGTAGAAGAGTATTGTTTGTAGAAAGTTGTTAATATTGAAACAAAGATGGAAATTATTAGTAATGTGGAAAGTAGTGCATTTTAGCCTTTCTTTAATCAGTCATCAGTTGCTGTTAGCCCTAAATCAATGTATCATGTTTAGTTATGAAAGATACAAAAGAAAGATGCAAAAGTTAACTCTCCCAGCTGAAAGTCTTAGAGTATCCAAATCCATCTGCTCCCTCAGCTTTTTTTTTTTAAAGATTGATTTATTTATGCATACAGACCTGGGATAGAGGCCAGAGGTGCAGGGGCAGTGAGAGGATTCACCAGAGACAGAGTGGGGAGCAGAACAAGCCGACTGATGAAGTACACTGCTGAAGGGAGCAGCAGGTAGGTTAGGAGAGGTCTGCCGTGCCATGTGGGTCACCTCCGGGGCTGGCAAGGATCAAACTCATGCGGAAGTGCCTTTAGCTTCTTGTTGCTGTGCTTTAACCCACTGCGCCACCAGGGAGGAGAGGGCCCTCCCTCACCTTTTATGGTTTTCAGGGTCCCTTGTGAAAGGTTCAGAACAGTAAGGAGGATGCAAAGAGATAGCGAGGCCAGTAAAACCGAAAGTAGGTTTATTTCTGTGCTCCCAGATGAGGTTCACTGATCCCAGAAAGAGTTGAGATCAGAGAAGTCATGTCCACGCTGGAAAGCAGGTCCTTTTTATAGTAGAAGGAGAAGGCAATGTGGAAAACTAGGTATGTGGAATAGAAATTTTCTTCAATTTTGTTTTTCAGTGGTTGCAACTGATCACTATCAGGTCAGGTATTTCAGGCTAGTGGGGCATCTGGTACCAGGACCTAGGTGGCGTAATTTTCCTCTATAATTTCAAGCCCTCCATCCTCCCCCCACTACACACACACCTTAGGGCCTCTTTGCAGTGGCCTTTCCTTCCCAACATCAGTGCAGGTTTCAAATTTAATTGGCATATTTTCAGAACTGATGCAGGTCAAAACCCAACCCCAGCAGCATATGAAACCTGACCTGTACTGGGGAATGGCAGTGGATGTTGGGGGCTTAGCAGGGCCAGGCATATTCTGCTGCACTGTTCAGCCAGGAACCATGGAACTCCTTCTATATGTGTGTCTCAGGGCCCAGGACTGATGATTCCCTTATTGGTGGTCTCCCTTCTATAGTCCTGTTACTCTCTCATTTATACCCTAAAGTGTTGCTTCACATAGCAACTTTTTTTTAAAGATTTATTTATTTATTCATACAGAAGTGGGGTACAGTCCAGAGATACAGAGGGTGAGAGGGTTCACCAGAGACAGAGCGGGGAGCAGAACAGGCAGATCGACGAAGTACACTGCTGAGGGGAGCAGCGGGCGGG
>NW_004567141.1:9215998-9218108 GCF_000260355.1 Condylura cristata | reverse complement strand
TTGATCCCATTCCCCACTCCACCCCCACAAAATGTCTCTGGTATATGGTTGTTCATTATTTTTGTTATTTTCTCGCCTGGTCCATTATACTCCTGCTACCACATAGCAACTTTTTAATGAGGCCTTTCCTGAGACCCTATTTAAAATGACAAAACCTTTCCCCTCATCTATCATATCCACAATTTCTGTTTTGTTGCTTGTATTTTTTTCCATGATGAAAGGTTTGGCGCAGTAAGGAGGATGCAAAGAAAGAGCAAAGCCAGTAAAACCAAAAGTAGGTTTATTTTTGCACTGCCTGGTGAGGTTCATTAACCCCAGAGAGAGTTCAGGTCAGAGAAGTCACACTGAGGGAAGGGTAAGAGGGGCTTTTAGGTAAGGGGGAGAAATGACCAGGTGGAAAATTTTGACAAGGAACTGGAACTTATTTTTCTGCTCCAGCTTGCATTAACCAGTGGTGACAAACAAGTTGTGAGGTTTCACTCTGGAATACCTGTTTCTGTTTGGGGCAACTGTTCATTCCGTATGCCTGGTACTTGAACCTTACACATAATACTATGGAATACTTAAATCTAAGAATTTAACAACATTGTATGTACCCTTCTTCCTCTCACTAAAATAAAAGCTACTTGTTAGCACCTTGAATAAATATTTATTGAATGATTGATTTATAGTGTTCAGATGATCGGTCTCTGCTATACAGAGAATGCATTCTAGTGTAACAAGATTGTAACCAGAAACTCCAGTTGTTAGAGTTTTTGCCTGGCTTTATGATATGATGAAAGGAATTTGTAGGGAAACCCAATGAAAGGTTCAAGCAAGAAGATTTATGGTGGATCACACGATAGGGGAGGGGTGGCATCTGCCCTGAGCCACATTTTCACTCTCAGCAGAGGTTGAGGGAGGGGAGTCCTGGTTTCCTGTTTTGTTTTGTTTTTTACATCATCCACTTTGTGTATTTTTTCATCACAGTTGTAATCCCCATGGTCTTCCCACTACCAATTCACCCGTGTGCCATCAACATAGTCCAGTGCACTCTTCCCACCCTAGTTAGCTCCCATTTCTTTTTCCAACCCCATAAAATGTCTCTGTTTTATAGTTCATTGTTTTCATTTTTGCTCTATTATATTTGTTTCTCTTTCTCTCTTTTTTTCTTCCCCCGATCTCTTATGCTCCTGCTATGAGTAAAACCACTTGGTATTTTTCTTTTCTTTGTGGCCTGTTTCACTAAGCATGACCCCTTCCAGCTCCATCCATGTTGCTGCAAAGAGCATAAGTATCTTTTTTAATTGCTGAGTAATATTCCATTCCATTGTGTATATGTACCACATCCTTTTAATCCAGTCATCTATTTTTGGGCATTTGGGTTGATTCCATGTCTTCCCTATTGTAAGTAGAGCAGCAATAAACATGGGGGTGCAGATGTCCTTCTGAATCATTTTTTTGTTGTTGTTCTTTGAGTATATACCTAGGATTGGGATTGCTGGGTCATATGGAAGCTCTATTTTAGCTTTTTGAGAAACCTCCAAACAGCTTTCTATAGTGATTGTCAGCTTGCATTCCACCAGCAGTGTAGGAGAGTTCCTTTTTCTCCATATCTTTGCCAACATTTGTTGTTGTAGTTGTTTTAGTATGTGCCATTCTCACTGGTGTGAGATGGTATCTCATTGTGGTTTTAATTTGCATTTCCCTTATTACAAGTTGTGTTGAACATTGTTTCATATGCCTGCTGGCCATCTGCATTTCTTCTTTGGAGAACTGTGTTTGTAGCTTTCAGGCCCTTTTTTGATTGGGTTGTTCACTGTATTTTTTGTTGAGTTTAATCAGCTCTTTGTGTTTCTTTGTAATTAGTCCTTTGTCATTAGTGGTGTGCAAATATTTTCTCCCAATCAGTGGGGTGTCTCTTTGTTTTGTGGAGTGTCTCTCTTGCTGTACAGAAGCTCTTTAATTTGATGTCGTCCCAGCTGTTTATCCTTTCCTTCACTATACTTGCTTTGGGTGATTTATCTTTAAGATGTATGAGGTGTATGTCATACAGAGTTTCGCCTACATTTTCTTCTATATATTTTATGGTTTTGGGTCTTATGTCCAGTTTTTTTTTTTTTTTTTTTTT
>NW_004567141.1:9214321-9215653 GCF_000260355.1 Condylura cristata | reverse complement strand
TTTTTTTTTTTTTTTTGCATGTAGCAGTCCAGTTTTCCCACCTCCATTTGTTGAACAAACTTTCTTTGTTCCATTGCATATTCTTTGCTCTTTTGTCAAAAATTAGCTATTCATAAACCCTTGGGTTTATATTTGGGTTTTCTATTCACATCCATTGGTCTTTTATGTCTGTTCTTGTTCTAGTACCTTGCAGTTTTGATTATTATGGCTTTGTAGAATAGCTTTAAGTCTGGGATTGTAATGCCTCTGCTCTCTTTCATTTTAGTCAGAAGAGTTGTGGCTATTCGAGGTTTTTTTGTGGTTCCATATGAATCTCATCAATATTTGTTCCATTTCTTTGAAGAATGTCTGAGATTTTTATTAGAATTGCATTACATCTGTACATCTCTTTTGGTAGGATGGCCATTTTGATGATGTTAATTCTTCCAATCCATGAGCAGGGGATGTCTTTCCATTTCCTTGTATCTTCTTGTATTTCTTTTTTCAGGGTTTTATAGTTTTCTTTGTATAGGTCCTTTACTTCTTTTGTTAGGTTTATTCCCAAGTATTTGATTTGTATTTCTATTGTAAAGGGGGTAGATTTTTTTTTATTTCTATTTCTTCTGATTGGTTGTTTATGTATAGGAAAGCTACTGACTTTTGTGTGTTGATTTTATAACCTGGAACCTTGCTAAATTGGTTAATTGTTTTGATTAGTTTTTTATGGAGTTCTGAGGGTTTTCCATGTATATTATCATATCATCTGCAAATAAAGGCAGTTTTATCTTTTCTTTCCCTATTTGGATTCCTTGTATGTCTTTTTCCTGTCTTATTGCTCTGGCTAGGACTTCCAGTATTATGTTGAAAAGCAGTGGTGATAGTGGACATACTTGTCTTGTTCCTGATCATAAAGGAAAGGCTTTCAGCTTTTCTCCATTGAGGATATTGGCTGTGGGTTTGTCATGTATGGCTTTTATCATGTTGAGTTATGTTCCTTGTATTCCAATGATTTCGGGGGCCTTAAACATAAATGGATATTGAACTTTGTTTAATGCCCTTGCTGCATGTATTGATATTATTATATGATTTTTATTTTTTGTTGGTTGATGTGATGGGTTACGTTAATTGATTTTTGGGTGTTGAACCATCCTTGTGCTCCTGGTATAAAAGCCACTTGGATTATTCTTTTTTTTTTTTAATTTAAAGATTTATTTATTTGTTCATTGCAGGGGACCTTGACCAGCAAGGCCGGAGATTCGGGGCCCCAGGTCCAGCGAACAAAGGAAGCAGTCACACGCGTGTAGCAGAACAAAGAAAGAGCTCTTTATTGGGTTTTATCTCAGCTTTATACAG
>NW_004567141.1:9203183-9214221 GCF_000260355.1 Condylura cristata | reverse complement strand
AGAAAAGAAAGAGGAAAAGGAAAAGGTGGGGGCAGGGAGTTCTTCCCACATGCCTTTTGCAACCCGGATGTTTTTCTCTATCCGGACTCCATTTCACCTTTTTATGGCTGCTGACAGACGCCAGATGCCGGCCTCGGTCCCCAACAGTTCATACATAACTGGGGTACAGGCCAGAGGCTCAGGGGCGGCAAGAGGCTTCACCAGAGACAGAGTGGGGAGCAGAACAAGCAGATTGACAAAGTACACTGCTGAGGGGAGCAGCGTGTGGGTCAGGAGAGGTCTGCCACACCATGTGTTCACCTCTGGGGCAGGTGGGAATCAAACTCATGCTGAAGTGGCTGTGCTTTAACCCGCTGTGCCACCGGGGAGGGCTGGATTATTCTTTTAATGTATTGTTGGATTCTGTTGGCTAAGATTTTATTGAGGATTTTTGCACCAGTGTTCATTAAGGATATTGGTCTGAAGTTTTCTTTTTGTGTTATCTCGGTTAGGTTTTGGTATCACTGTGGTGCTGGCTTCATAGAAAGTATTTGGTAGCTATTCTTTCTCGATTTTTTAGAATGAGTTTGTGTAGGATAGGCCCTAGTTCATTTCTGAATGTTTGATAAAATTCATTTGTAAATCCATCTGGTCCTGAGCTTTTATTCTTGGGGAGGGTTTTAGTTACTTCTTCAGTTTCATTGCTTGTAATCAGCCTGTATAGTTGTTTGTTTTTTTCTTTATCTAGCTTTGGATAATTGTAGAGTTGTAGGAATATGCCTATCCCTTCTAGATTGTTGAATTTGTTTGCATATAGCTGTTTATAGTATTCTCTGATTATTCTTTTGATTTCTGCTGTATCTGTTGTGATTTCTCCTCTTTCATTTACAGTCCTGCTTATTTGTGCTTTCTCATGTTTTTTTCTTTGTTATATTAGCTAGGGTTTGTCTATTTTGTTTACTTTTTCAAAGAACCAAATTTTGGTTTCATTGATATTTTGGATTGTTTTCCTGACTTCTATTTCATTTATTTCTGCTTTGACTTTTATTATTTCCTGTTTTCTACTGGTTTTGAGGTTATTTTGTTGTCTTTCTCTGGTTCGTTATGGTGGGAGATTAGGTTATTTCTTTGAGTTGTTTCTTGTTATTTATGTGAATTGTATTGCTACATATTTTTCTCTTATAACTGCTTTTAATGTGTCCCATAAGTTCTGGAGAGTTGTGTCCTCATTGTCATTTTTCTCAAGGTATTTTTAAATTTCTTCCTTGATCTCCTTATTAATCCAATGGTCTTCCAGTAGTATGAGTTTCAATCTCCATGAAGTAGATGGGTTTCCTGCTTTCTTCACATGGTTAATGTCTAGTTTGATTCCTTCATGTTCAGAGAAGATAGTTGGTATGATTTCAATCTTTATGTATCTATTAATGTGACTTGTGTCACAGTATATGGCCAATCCTTGAGAATGATCCATGTGGATTTGATAAAAATATGTATTCAGATTTTTTTGGATGCAGTAGTCTATCGATATCTGTTAAGCACAAGAGTTCTAGGTCCCTGTTTAGAGTTTTAGTGTCCATGTTATTTTTTTGTTTGTCTTATTGATCTTTCTATTGTTGAGAGTGGTGTATTGAAGTCTCCTAATATGTATGTATTTTGTCTAATATACTTTTTCATAAATGACATGTTTCCTTATATATTTTGGTGCTCTTTCATTTGATGGGTATATGTGGTACTGTCCCTGTAGTCATAATGTAGTGGCCTTCTCTTTCAACCTTTTTTAGTTTTGTTACAGGGTAACCCAGTGTGAACTGAGCTGCCTGTCTGTGGGTCCTCACCTGAAGGCTGAAAACTTAATTGTACTGCAGACACACACAAAAAGCGTAATGGGTTTATTTACAAAGAGGACAAAGGAAAAGGAACAACCCAGGGAAAGAGAGAGGGAGACACAAGGTAACTAGAAATCGTACCAGCTGGCTGACTTTGAACTCTAGTAACAAACTAACTGATAGCCTCCAGTTACACGATCTGAGAGCCATTGCCCCAGAGCAAGAGCACTATTGCTCCAGCCCCCAGCCATTGAAAATCGTTCCCTATTTATCCCCCCAAAGTCCCAGAATACCTGCTTAGCTCTGCCCTTGGGTCATCACAGTTCTCTCTTTACTGCTGGGAGTTTCCAATCACTGGAGTAGGGGGTGGAGTCCAGAAAGCTGGAGTAGGGGGTGGAGTCCACAAAACTCTTGCAGTTTCTGTAGGACATCCTTCCCCTTAACAGTTTGAAGTCTGTTTTATCTGATATAAGAGTAGCTGTTCCTGCCTTCTTTTTGGGCACATTTGATTGTAGGATTGTTTTCCATCCTTTTACTTTCAATCTGTTTTTATCTTTTGTAGTTAGATGTGTTTCCTGAAGATAGCAGAACATTGGGTTCTGTTTTTTTAATCCGGCCTGCCACTCTGTCTCTTTATTGCTGAGTTTAAAACTATTTATATTTATAGTTAATATTGATACACTGGCACCTATATTTGCCACTTTGTTTTTCTTTTTGTGTTTTTCTTCCTTGTTTTGATCTGTTCACATTCATCCCTTTGTTGGTTTTGGCTTAAGGACCTCTTGTAGTATATTTTGGAGTGGGGATTTAGTCTTGACAAAATTTTGGAGTTTCTATTTGTTTGAGAATGTCTTTATTCTTTCTTTATAGAGGAAGTAGAGCTTTGCAGGATAAAATGTACTTGGTTGGCATTTGATGTCTTGGAGTTTGTTGACTTGTCCCTCCACTTTCTTGTTACTTCAGAGAAGTCTGGTGTCAGCGGGTTTGGTTTTCCTTTGTAAGTTACTTGTTTCTTCCCTCTTGTCATTCTCATTATGTTTTCCTTGTCTTGGGTTCTTGGTAGCTTTACTATTATGTGTTCTGCTGAATTTCTCCTTTCATCATGGTAGTCTGGTATTCTTGCTTCTTGTGTGTCTATTTTCATCTCCTTCTTCATATTAGGGAAGTTCTTTTCAATTATCTCTGTGAATATTTTCTTGATTCCTTGGCCTTTCTCCTCACCTTCTGGTACACCTGTAACTGATATTTCCTTTACATTATGTTAGATAGCTCTTAGAGTGTTTCTTCATTCCTTTTCCTTTTTGCTTCTCTTTTTCTGTTTTGCTTCTCTTTATTTCTGTATGTTCAAGGGTGTTAATTGGTTCTTCCATTTCATCTATTCTGTTTTCATTGCTTTTCCCAGAATTCTTTTATCTCCGCTAGTGATCTTTTAATCTCCTGCATTCCTTTTATTTACTTTTTTAAGATCTCATTTTCATTCTTCAGCTCATTGATTATTCATCCCATATTGTTTTTTTCCTTTTCATCTTCCTTTTTTGTTTATCATGATAATTCTAAATTCTCTATCTGATGTGATGAGCAGTTCTTTTAAATCTTTGTTGATTTCTGGTGACTGATCTTTCTGTGGTGAATTTTTCCCCTGTGGACTTACTAGGTTATTTGTATTTTTTCTTCTCCCTGTTGTTTCCTAATGCTTTCTATGTGTTGAGACACTTAGTTGCTAGTATTTGCTGGCATTTCCTCTGGGTGCTTACTCTCGGGTGGCCAACGGATGCTCTTGTTGGTGGTGGTCCCTCTGTTGCCTGATTTTGTTAGGGGGGCTTCGTGCTCCTTTTGGCACAAAGGCTTTTGGCTCCTTTTGGCCTGGTTTCTGATTCAGATGAGGTACTATGCATTAGTAGTGCGACTCTACCACTGTCCAACTTCTAGTTATGACCAGGTGTTGTGTGCTTCCCTTTACCACAGGGGACCCTGTCTGCTCCAGTGAGCTGCAGCCATGCGCTGCCACCCTTCCTGTTATTAGTCGGGAGCTGAGAGCAGGCTGTCATGCCCCTCACAGCTGACTGGCCATATCCTGGGAAGCAGAAAAAGGGGGAAAAAATGCAGAGTTCCCCTTTCAGGTAAAGCCCCATCTGTTTTGGGGCCTTTGGCCACTTGGTTTCCTGCCTTTTTCAGCTAATTTTGGGAGCTGAGCGTAAGTTGTCTTGCCTCTCTTGGCTACTAAGGTCTGGGGATACAGATAGGTCAGACTTCCCCTTTCAGGGCAAAGCCCTTAACAAAAACTAGGGGAATAAAAGCGCTAGTCACCCCACTCAAGGCAGAGACCAATCTATTTCAGTAGCAGAGGCAAGCCCTTTCTAGGGCTGATGACAAGTGGCATTTGCTGGCTGCCACTCCCTTCCTGGCTTCCCCTATCATGGAATCGCTGCTCATGGCAGAAGTACTGCCACCCTGCCTTCAGCAGTGTCTTGGGACTGGGTGTTCCCAGGGGCTGGGGCTAGACCTTTGCCCTGCCCCCAGTGGTGGCGAGAAGGCTGAATCTTATTCTTCCCACAGGTCTCATCCCTGTGGATCCGCAGCAGTCCCTTTCCCCTCCACGCAAATCAACCCGCTGACCATTGTTTTCCTTCTGGGGTTTTCAGATGTTTCAGCTTTTCCAGTTGTTTTCAGTTTATTTTTCCTCTCCTCCTTTTCTTTCCTTGGTCAAGGTGCTCTGGGTTTGTAGGTGGGGGAGGGTGGTTGTGGCCCGGTGGCAATCTCCCTCTTACTTCTGCTGTTTTCACCTTCCTCCTGTTTCCTTTGGGTCATCAATCCTGCTCCTGTTGTCTGATTTTTGGTTGGAGTTTGCTGTAGTTTCCCCTCTATTTACTATATCCAAGAGCCCTGGGTTTTTTTTTTTTTTTTTAAGATTTTTTTATTTATTATTTGTGCATACAGAACTGGGGTACAGGCCAGAGGTGCAGGGGCGGTGAGAGGCTTCACCAGAGACAGAGTGGGGAGCAGAACAGGCAGATCGATGAAGTACACTGCTGAGGGGAGCAGCGGGCGGGCCAGGAGAGGTCTGCCGCGCCATGTGGTCACCTCCGGGGCAGGCGGGAATCGAACTTCATGCGGAAGCGGCTTTAGATTCTCAGTGCTGTGCTTTAACCCGCTGCGCCACCAGGGAGGGCCAGCCCTGGGGTTTTTTAAATGATGTTTAGCACCAGGACAAGGTAGCTGGAAAGCAGGGTTTTTAGGCTGACCAGAGTTTTGTGGTTTTCAAAACAAAGGACCCAGTTAACTCAATAATAGGAATGTGAAAAACAAGGCCCAGGTTCCAGGGGCCCTGTAACATAGGCAAATACTGACTGGAAGTATCTGCTTGACTCTTGCACAGGGGATAACAAAACAAAAATAATAAGGAGAAAAGCAAATCATTTTTACAAAAGTGGAACTTGCATTCAAAGCTGCATACTCACCCCAGTACACTACAAGTTCTTAGCCTCTCCTATAGCCTGTCCCAGCCATAAATACTGAAGAATTTTTACTTTCCCTGTCCCCTTGATCTTGGGGACTTAGTTCACATCTTGACAAGTCCCAAAATTATATAAATTCTATTAAGTTAACTGAATTTTCTAGAAAAGGATAGTGTAGCCATCCCTCAAAAGCCCTCTATGGGAACAAAGGAAAGAGAGAACTTTGTAAAATAGCAGCTAACGATCATTGAACACTTCTTATAGCCAAGCATAATCCTTTGTCAATTACAGAATCTAAGATATTGTCTAATCCTAAAAGGGCTATGTATTTGACCCCGAGTGTTCTAAATCCACAATATTTCATTAATTCAAGTAAAATCATTTTATATTATCATCCTTTAAATTTTCCAGAGAGACCATTTTTCTGGGCAAACTACTGTTTCCTCCCCTCTTGCCATTTAATTGTGTTAGTCACACTTATGGAACAATATTAAATAATAGTAGTAAGAGTAAGTATTCTTTCCTTCATATTAGTGTGAATTATTCTAGTGTATCATTTTTATGTTTAGAACAATGCTATATTTTTGTTTTTGAATTAGGACTGGGTGTTGGCTATTATAAAATACTTTTAAAGCATCTATTAGGCTGATTATATCAATAGGTCTTTTTTCCCCCATGATTTATTAATGTAGGTAATGCATTCCTAATGATGCCATTCTGGGATTCTGGGGTGAATCCTTTGTTCAAATTGGAGAAGTATTTCAGGAATTGTTTAGGAGTACCATAATTACTGAATCTTTAGTATTTGAGAAGGTGTTTTAACTTTGTCTTTATAGAATATTGGCCATGTTGAATTCTTGAGTTACATTAACCTTTCCTCAATCCATTGTAGATATATGACTCCAGTACCATTTGGATCCCACAGTCTTGAGTAAATTACTTAAACCATTTAAAAAACAATTTTTAGGTCATCTGTTTCTTTTTTTCATTTTTCCTATGTAACAAGTCTTCAGAATTAACTTGTAAACTAGGTCTGTAAATTCTGTGAAGATATATTGGATCTTACTGTTAGGCTCTACAGTGTATGATGATGTTTCAAGTTAAAATAATGACTTTTTTTTCCAAACTAGCAAGTTTGTTGTTGTTCTTCTTTATTGAATAATATATATATAAAAGTATGTGTAAAGTATGTGTACAATATATCCTAAATATTCTTGTGCAAATATTAATTCTATTCTTATGTCACTTAGATAGGTATCATTGAACATATGAGGAAAGTAAGCAGACAAGTTAAGAAACCTGCCCAATAACTAACAGTTGCGTTAAGAGCTCAAGTTTCAACTCAGTGACTGGCTACAGGTTTGTATTACCCTTATGCCATACTGAAACTGTGAAAACCTAGCACTTAGAGTTGCAAAAAACAATTCAGGGTCAGAGTACAACACAAGGAATTGGGAAAAAATAAAGTGGTTTTAATGCCATGAGTCTGAACTCTGTCCTACCCCAGATAGTGCCCACATTGTCCACTATTCCAAACCAAAAGCTACTTGTTAAAGATGGCATCATCCATTCTACAAGTTAATTCCACAAACTGGTGGTACACCAATATATGGTGGGCCCAACTCATGATAGCAACTGGTAGTAGTCACAGGTGGCTCTGGACAACACCTGGAGGCAGTGTTAGATGTTAACAGAAGCAGTAAACAGCTCTCAGACATGGTGCCAGCGGACTAGGCATTGCTGTACAGCTCTTTCAGAGGCAATGCCAGTTGATCAGGTATCAGGTACAGCTCTTAAGAGACATCACTCGCAAACCAACTGTGCCCATTAGGAGGTAATGTCAGAGGCAGGAACAGCAATCAGGTGGTAGTTTGAAGGAGAGATCAGATGTAAAGATCTTAACGGGTCTGTCAAGCAAGTTTCATAGGTGAGAAGAATGAAAGTTGGAGATCTGACATAAAGATCTCAAAGGTGTCCTTGAACAGTGAAAGTCTTGGAGGACTGTGTGGAAGGTCTTCTCAGGAGAATCTGGACAAATGTATGTCTGAATGCCTGGCTTATATATCCTGCAGGGTATCTATGTTTCAGACCTGATTGGCATATTTTCAGAACTGGGCAGGCTTTTAAAACAAAACATAAGCAGTGTGTGAAATCCAACCTATAGTGAGGTTGGGTGGTGGTGGTGGGACCTGTGATGGAGCCAGGCAGGCAAGCTCCATTGCATTTCTGAACCAGAATCCCTAGTTGCTCCTTTTCTAGGAAGAGCCTTCTCTTTATCGTTTCTAATGATAAAGATGAATGAATAATAAAACAGATATTCAAAGACTCGAATGCATATTTGAGAAACAGCATTGCTAATATCTTTTGCTTTGTATAAACCTCTTATTCAAATTAACTCATACAAGACATAAAAGGTTATGTCTTGTTAACATTCTCACTTCTGTGAAAATTCTCTTCCTTTGTCCTGCTTTAGTATGACCATCTGTAAATGAATCTCTAAATGATGTATTTTGTTTTAATTTATTTACAAATAGCTGAATAAATTCTTTACTATATATTCTTAACTATATATATGACAGCATTATTGGGTTCTTGGTGAGCACTCTCCTCACAACTGCCTTCATACTGTCTCCTCACATTTTTCCTGTCTCTTAGTAGGGCACTTAATCCCATCATAAGAGCTCTGGCCTCATTAATGATCTCCCAAAGCCCTTTCTTTTACAACTAACCAGTTGAAGATTAGACTTCAACATGAGTTTTGGGAAAACACAAACATAAATTCCTAACATACGTTGTTAGCAATTATTTCATTGTATAAATATTTTAATAACTTAGTTAACTATTCTATTTGGCATTTGGATTATATATTTATTTATTTGCTGTTGTATTAAAAATTAGTAATTGTTTTTATATCAAGAAACACCACTGTCAAAGAATGGGAGTCATGGAGCAAGCTGCAATGGCAGGATGCTGACATGAAGGCAAAACCTGGTCCTTTTATTGATTGAGTGATTTTACAGAGTCAGTTATTCAGGGGAGGAGAACAAACAGAAAAAATGTTAGAAGGAAACAAATGTATGCTCAGGTTATCTCAGCTCATTGGTGAGATGAGTCTGAGCATCAGGCTAATTTTATGGTCCATATATGAAGATCAAAATCAAGTTTCTGGCCTCCACTAGTGGCTTTAGCCTTATCAATAGGACATTCCCCTGGTCAGTTTCAGAGATACAAAATTACATCTCAATCTATGCCCCCCGCCCCCAGGCATTCCTGGTCATGTCTATATACTCACTGACACAGGGGAAGCACCCTGCTCTTGTTTGACTTGAGAGGACCTCTGCAAGGTCCATCATTTGCATTCTTCAAGTTTAGGTAATTGGCTGTGCTGAATGGACTTTGTCCTGCCAAGACTGAGCTACATAGCCAGAATGCAGTTAAACAGCCCTTTAAGCTTAGCAGACCACAAAACGTGGTATACCTTCTCAAAGTAGATTTACTAATTATTGTATCTAGTAGTTGATTTATAAGTTAGTCTCTGTACCTGTTTTACATACTAGCTAGTACTATTTTGTGAGTATTTGAACCAAATCACATTCCTACCAGCTTTGTATGAAAGTTTCCATTACTGCACATTTTTCTTAAATATAAAGTTAAAAAACTTAGAAATATGTCTGCAGACTTGAGGCTACTAGGGGAAAGGATGGGTTGGGGGCCAAAAGCATCTCTGGATGGAAGGAGGATGTCCAGTTAATGCATAGTCTCCTGCCATGTTGGGAACCAGGCCCAACTATTGAGGTGTCCGGAGGTGAGACAGGCAGAGCCCTAAGGTGGAAAGGCGTCCTGAGTGGAGATTCCAAAAGGGGAGAGGAGAGCAGCTGTGGGAGGAAGACACGGGAGTCAGAGTTGGGTTCAAGTCTTCCTGCTCATTCCCTCAGCAGGTCTTTATACTGTGTAGCAAGTAGTTATTGTAATAATGCATAGGGTAAGTTAATGAGAGATGGCTTAAATTGTCATAAACGTTCTCAGGGACAAGGGGAACAAAGCATTTTTTCTTAACATTTTATGGTATACTAAATTATATATTTTTGTGATCATTGTCATGTATACAGATGTTTAGCTATAACTCAAGGGAAGAGGTGTCTGGGAAAGGATGAGCTTGTTAGCAAAAGGTTATTGGGGGCTTTAGGTAAGTGATAAATTGTGTTATCAGTGTTATCAGTGATTGTCCAAAGGAAAGCTAATGGCTAATTTAAGGCTAGCAGAGAGTAGCTAGTGCTTGTTTTAAAAAGGAGTAAATTAAGAGAAAGTTGTACAGTTGTGTATTAAGCAACACCTGTGTAAACAAGGTTAAAAACAGTCCATGAGTCCTTATGCCCTAGTCTTATCTGAGATTTGTTTTTTATTTAAAGAATCCAAGGAAGCTTCCCAGAAGTTTTTATGCCCTGGGGTCTTATCTCTCCTGGGGCTTGCCTTCTGTCTCCGTAGACAGAGGAATTTCCTGCCCTGGGGCAGCTTGCCTGGACCAGGCAACCACCTTATGAGGCTAAGGCAATCCAGTTGTAAACTGATGGTTGCTCAGAATATTTTGATATTATAATTATACAAAAAAGGGAGGTCGTAATATAAGTTAGCAGTGGAAATTCTGATTTTTCACAGCTTTTCCTTTTCTATCTGAAATTTGTCAGTCGATAGAAGTTGCATAGCTTGTGTCACTGCCATACTTTTGATTTGTTGGCTAAGTATTGATCTCTGCTCTGTTGACTCTGATAAAGCTGATAAACAGATTCTCAGATTGTAGTTTTCCCTCCTCTACCTCTCTCTGCCTCCAGGTTATTTACCTCGGTGCAAGAAAAGGATCTGTGAAAATAAATTCTGGATAGGTGTAAGCTTCCTCAGTTCCTCTAAAGCAGTACAGCATATTTGCCTCTGCTTGCCCCTACCACTGGTTCTCACCTTCAGAGAATGGATATTTAGGACACTTACGTATCCTCTTACCTTTGTGAGAAAAATCACAGCTGCCTAATGTTTGGAGGGGAAAAGATTTTATAGTATTTTATTTTTGTACATTTAATTTTTGCTAATAAAATCCTTTAAGAGACTAAATTTTAAATGTACTCTGATACTTTCTGTTCCAGACAAGTATGTTCCTGAAGAGTAGTTTATTTATATGATTTTACTTAATCCTTACCAGATTATGTGAACCTAACTTTCTATCCAAAAATTAAGGCCCAGAGAATCAAGTAACTAGTTAAGATGGTAACTATTTAAACAGCCAGGGTTTAAGCCCATTTGTCTGACAGTGAGATCAACAATCTTTTCACTATCAGTGTGATGTTTCTGAGGACTAAGTATCAGTGGCATTGAAGAAGGAAAACTACTGGCAGAATAACAGTTACTATATAGCAGGGCTTTTGATCTGTCTCTTCCAGTTCCAACACTCCTATATATTGCCTTTATTCCCATCTTCCTATGGAAGATTTCCATGTCCTTGCTTTCTGTGTCCTTCCATCCTGAATAGTCTCACTCTATACTCTGTTTACCCTGCTTGTAAGTCTATTATTTATGAACTGTTTATCATCCTGTAACAGGGTGGTCCCTAGGAAAAGGGGAAGTTCCAGGTTCCCTGCCCCACCCAGAAGGAGGCTGGAGCTGAGCAGAGAAAAAGGAGAGAAGAGAAGGAATCAGAAGAGAAGAGAAGAGAAGAGAAGAGAAGAGAAGAGAAGAGAAGAGAAGAGAAGAGAAGAGAAGAGAAGAGAAGAGAGGAGAAGAATGAAGCTG
>NW_004567141.1:9191019-9203018 GCF_000260355.1 Condylura cristata | reverse complement strand
TCCCAGATTTGTCTGGCCATTTCTGACCCTTTTCCATGGGTCCCGGCCAGAAGGTGCTTTAGTCTAGTGGTGGGCTTTCAGGCCTTGCTTTGGACAAACCCCCTTTGGGTTGACTTTTGCCCACAAGGGTATAGGTAACTTCAGGTGTTTGATTTAGACATTATATTCTTTGTGTTTCATATTGTATATTCACTGCATTAAAGTCCCTTTTCATTAAAGTTTTATATGTTTTGTCTTGACGCGGCAGATGGCAGAATGCACTTTGGAGTGTTCTGTAACAATCCCTTCCATTTCTCTTAATTGTAGGGACAGCTTTGAAGACTATCAAATGTTCCCTTTTCTGTTTCCTTCTCTCATTTTCACCTTAACGTAGTTTTTCATTTCCCAGCACAGAAACTAATGTCCATTTTATTTATTTTTTTCCAGATTGGGAGAGGAGACTTGAAACTAAAGAGTCAACTGCAAAGTCCAAAATTAATGAATATTTGTCCTATGGGGTCACAATGGAAAGGGAAGGTCTCTGGGAGTCAACTATAGGGGAAACCTGGGAACCTGACAGTTGGGTAGAAGGGGAAGAAAAAAGACAGGGTAGACATCTGGACCAAGTGGCAGTTACCCATAAGGAAGCCCTCACTGAGAGGAAGGTACACAGAGATATTGAATTTGAAAGATGTTTCAGTCACGGTTCAATTCTTGATACAC
The DNA here is from genome assembly GCF_000260355.1 of Condylura cristata. Classification (NCBI taxonomy): domain Eukaryota; kingdom Metazoa; phylum Chordata; class Mammalia; order Eulipotyphla; family Talpidae; genus Condylura; species Condylura cristata. The sequence goes on along the minus strand of NW_004567141.1, from coordinate 9,202,316 downwards.
AACAAAGTATTCCTATGGGGGGAAGTCCTTATAATTGGAACTCATACAGAAAAGACATTAAACAAAATTCGGAATTAATTGAAACTCAAAGATTGTTTGTAGCAGAGAAAACATATGAATGTAATGAGTGTGGGAAAGCCTTCACTCAGAGCTCCTCCCTTCTTAAACACCAAAGGATTCATACTGGGGAGAAACCTTTTAAGTGTAATATATGTGGGAAACACTTTATTGAACGTTCCTCCCTTACTGTACATCAAAGAATTCATACTGGTGAGAAACCTTATAAATGTAATGAATGTGGAAAAAACTTCAGTCAGAGTATGAATCTTACTATTCATCAAAGAACTCACACTGGAGAGAAGCCCTATCAGTGTAAAGAGTGTGGAAAAGCTTTCCGTAAGAATTCATCCCTTATTCAACATGAAAGAATTCATACTGGAGAGAAACCCTACAAATGTAATGAATGTGGGAAAGCTTTTACCCAAAGTATGAATCTTACAGTGCATCAAAGAACTCATACAGGAGAAAAACCCTATGAATGTAATGAATGTGGAAAAGCCTTCAGTCAAAGCATGCATCTTATTGTACATCAGAGAAGTCACACTGGAGAAAAACCCTATGAGTGTAATGTATGTGGAAAGGCCTTTAGTAAGAGCTCAACTCTTACCCTACATCAGCGAAATCACACTGGAGAAAAACCCTACAAATGTAACAAATGTGGGAAATCCTTTAGCCAAAGTACATACCTTATAGAACATCAGAGACTTCATTCTGGAGTAAAACCTTTTGAATGTAATCAGTGTGGAAAAGCTTTCAGTAAGAATTCATCTCTTACTCAACATCGAAGAATTCATACTGGAGAGAAACCTTATGAGTGTATGGTATGCGGAAAACATTTTACTGGCCGATCATCCCTTACTGTACACCAGGTCATTCACACTGGAGAGAAACCTTATAAATGCAATGAATGTGGAAAGGCCTTCAGCCAGAGTGCATACCTTATTGAGCATCAACGAATTCACACTGGTGAGAAACCTTATGAATGTGGTCAGTGTGGAAAAGCCTTCATTAAGAATTCATCCCTTATAGTGCACCAGAGGACTCATACAGGAGAGAAACCCTATCAGTGTAATGAATGTGGAAAAGCTTTTAGTCGGAGCACAAACCTTACACGACATCAGAGAACTCATACATAAGGAAAGTTTTCTTTGGTCTTTTCATCATGAATGGCTCTTCAGTGATAACCAGATAAGTCATATAATATAGAAGCTTAATAAATGTTGCAGTTATAGGAATTTTTTAGTTGAACTATAATATCCTATGTCAGATAATACAGACCACTGTAAAGAAACAATATAAAAGTGGAAAAACCTTGGCTCAAAAAGTAAAACAGTTTGGGAGTTTAAGTAGCTAATGTTTTGAACAGTGAAATGTCATGCTGAAAATAAGTTCTATTACCTATGATTCTCTTATGGACATCAGACAGGAGAGGAAATATGTGACTAACTGGATACCCCAACGACCTGGTATGTTATTCTGACCTGCCACTAACTTGTCATCTATCTTCACTAGGTCAGTTTCCCTTGTGTTGCAAAATGGATTTTTAATTTAGAAGGACTACACAATCCATACTAATTCTAGAATGCTAAAAACCTATAAACAGAGTAAGCGTTGTGAAATCCTTCATCACTTACCATGTTATATGTTATCTAGATTCTCCTGTTCCACTGTTCTCCCTGACTGCTTTTGGTCAAATTTTTTTATATTTATCAATTCCTGTGATCCTTCCATGTTCCTCCCCACTCCATTGACCTTTTGTCCCCTAACATAGAATCTGCTTGCTAACAGGTGGTGGAATAATTATACAAATCTTAATATACCAGCAAGGCTGTTTTCTCTATTAGTCATTAAACTATTGTTAAATAAGCTTAAGTATTTAGAAAACAGCATGATTTTAATATAATCTTTACATATGAATCAAATGCCTTTCTTGTATCATATTCTAACATCAGAAGGATGAGCAGTAATAAACATTAAAATTTGACATTAATAAGACATTTGAAACTCAAAATATCAAATTGGTCACAGAAAGATTTTTGGATGTATACTTATGATAGTTAAGACAATTTCATTTTTTGTACACACTAATAAAGTGATAAATTATGTGCTTGACATGATTAGAAAAGCAAAATGAATAAGATGTTTTTTGTTAATGAAGTGCTAAACTAAAAATGGCAGTTGTTCTGGGAGAGAAAATGAAGAATTCAAGCAATAGTGAAGTGAGTAGAGATAATGGTGGTAAATAATTGAATGTGGACACTTGAATAAGAAGAAAGAGTCTTGGGTGACATGGATTTATGTGGGCAGATGGGTTGCCATAATTAAAAACAAAATTGTCAAATTTTGCAGGATAATAAGTTCAGGGCATTTTGATGACTCTATATCAATCCAAGTAATGAATCCAAGGAGGATGGCATTAGGCAAAAGTGGAATCAGTGCTGAGAGGAAAGACTCGCCAAAAGGAAAAATCAAAACCAGAAAAATTGAGAGAGTAGTAGCACAAAAATTAAAGGAAGGTTTAGTGTTGGGATAAGAATAGTTAATATTTCCAAATCCTGATAGGGAAGATTAGGTAAAACTAGAAATATGGCCTTTAATCTTACCACTGATAAGCTCCAAATTTTAGTGGGTTTAAGAGTGAGTTACATGTCAAAAAAAAATAGCTGGACCGAGAAAGGAGAGATTAGAAAGATAACTAGAGGGAAATAGAGAAAATAAATCTCTATTTGAACTTTGACTTCAAATAAAGTCCATTTAACAGTGGCTTACAAACAGGGATTTATTTTTTCTCACACAACAAATCTAGAGGTAGTGGGCATTGGTTCATAGACAAAATAGTTCAATACCTTGGGCTTCATAGATTTTCCATCATGTTCATGATGGCTGCCATAGCTTCAGGCAAGGTAACCTTTATTCACAGTAGAAAGATAGGGGATGAGTAACAGCAGCAGCAACACCAATGCCTTTTCTCAGAATAGGTTTTCTCAGTAGCCCGTTAGATGACCTGCTTGTATCTTGTTGACTAAAGTTGTGTTTTGAAGACAGTAGGAGCAAAGGAGGCTAATAAAATGAATATTTTAGCTCTTCTAGCCTCCATAGTGGAGGTAAAATTGCACAGAAAGGGAACCTTGAAAAAGATGTTGATTTAATCAACCAACAATCTGCAAATGTGTTTGTATGCAGAAGAATGGAATGTGTTTATTACTGAAAAGAGGTCCTCATGCAAGAGTTTGTGGGTATAAAAATGTGGGTGTGTGCATCTCAAGGTGGAAAAAAGTAAGATTTGGGGTATTGGTGGAAACTACAGAATTTTTTTTTTTCACTAGGAAGAACCACCCTTGGAAAAAAACATGAATTAAGAAATGATAGGTACAGAGGATACCTATGGGGTATCCCACATAGTGAAGATCTCTGTGGATGCCCAGTATTTGGCTATTGGAAAATTCACTGTCTTTGGACAATGTGATCTCTATAAAGTCTAGTTCTTAGAGTTGCCACAAGCAAAGACAAAGGGAGAATAGCACACATCTTCATGTAATTCCTTTGGATCCTCAGAAACAGATTTTTTTTTAAAGATAAGATTTATTTATTCATACAGAACTGGAGTACAGGCCAGAGGCTCGGGGCAGTGAGAGGCTTCACCAGAGACAGAGTGGGGAATAGAACAGGCAGATCAACGAAGTACACTGCTGAGGGGAGCAGCGGGCAGGTCAGGAGAGGTCTGCCACGCCATGTGGTCACCTCCAGGGCAGGCAGGAATCGAACTCATGTGGAAGTGGCTTTAGTGCTTTAACCCGCTGCACCACCAGGGAGGGCCAGAAACAGACTTTTTATTTTAAAGGTTTTTTTTATTACAAAGTTTATTTTTACATCATTTTGCACATTTAGAAACAGACTTTTTAATAACACTTCTCTCATGCAGTTTCCTTGTTTCCCTTCATGTACTCCTTTTCTAAAAGAGGCAAAGGAATGAGACAGAATATAGATGAAAACAATAAAGACAGCAGTTAAAAAAAAAGCTCAAAAGGAAGCACAGGTAAAAGGAGAGAGGAAGAGGACTTTATTGACATTTAAGGTGGATGCAATAACAAAATTGTTAATGCAACCTGTAGAGGGAATACTAGGAGAAATGGGTTACATAAATGGAGGCCTCATTACATTATTCAGAAATTTTGGAAGGCTTAGGCCCTTGTATCTCAGCTCTTAGCTATCTGGAGAGCAAGAAATGAGTGCAACCTTGGTACCCTTGCTCTATCAGCAGAATACTCCTGGTTTCACTTACTGGGCTTTAGATTTTGGGCAAGACAATGAAATATAATGGTGACTAAGTTTTTTCAGTTAATAGTTCAAACCTCATAACTTTGGGTTACATTCGATAATAAATTTTAAAAGTGCCCAACAATAGTTGGTGCTTAAGTAATAGCATCACCCTCACAATCTTGAAAATATAACAATATCCAAATTCCTTAGCATAGTATCTAAAATCCATGATTACCTTAGAATCACTTAGACTCCAAAGTGAATGCATTGTAGATAAGTTCTGTCACTGTAAAAGGCAGACTGCTGTAACAGCCTCCTAATGAGTTCCTCTGTCATGTGCTCAGTCATGTCACTGTTCAAATCCTTTCAGTGGTTTCCCTTCACATACAATAAACCCAAGAATCCTACCTTGGCCTTCAAAATCTCTAGTTACCCTTCCAAACTCCTCTCTGTCTCCATTGTTACCACCTCCTCTTCAGTCATACTGGGCCTGCTAAACCTCAAACCAATCATACTTCTCACTTCTTTCTCTGTACAGCATTTCTGTTCACACTTTACAGATGGCTCTTCTCCAGACAGTCACATGTATCTTCTCTCACTTTATCCAAAGCTGCTTGAATGTAATAACCTCAAAGAATTTCCCAAAACACTATTTGAAGTAATCCTCAGCCCATTTTACATTCTAAACAAAGTTTTAAGAGCTACCTCCTCTAGTGGAATTAAGCCTGAAAAATGTGGCATTTTCACTTCTGCTCTAGCCCCCAGAACAATAAATGACACATGCACTTAAACTTGTCTGTTTAGTACAATTTTCAATAAAACCCAAAACAATGCTATAGTGTCTCATAGGTAAAGTCACTGACACTGCTTCCTGAGAGGTGGCCAACAGTTCCCTGACAAACCTCAGGTCAGTCTTGGCTTTTTCTCATGAATAGTCAACACTCTTTCCCAACTTCAGTGCAAATGTATTCAAAGTCAACTATCTCCAGTTAGATGCTTCCACCTATGACTTTATCCTTGCTCACTGCTATACAATACTGTCCACAAAAACCAATATCACTTTCTCTAAATACCACTCAGCAGGCACAGCCTCCTTGATGTCCAGGATCCTTTGGTAGGTGTCCCTTATTTTCCCCTAGCACATCTAAGTCGTCAAGCTTCAGCTCCCAAGGCTCCCATTGGGTCCCAGCCGTCACCCAATGCCCTGAAGTGCCCACAGCCTCCTCAGGCAGCTGTCAGCCTGAATTCTCTGTCCTTTCCATACTGCATTGCACTTCTCTCTCTTTTTTTAAAGATTTATTTATGGGACAGGCTAACAGGTGGGAGGTGGGGGGATTCACCAGAGGCAGAGTGGGAAGACTGAAATACACTGCTGAGGAGAGCAAGTGGGAGAGGAAGGAGATCTGCTGGCCATATGGGTCATCTCCCTGGCTGGGGATTAAACTCATGCTGCAGTGGCTGGTGATAGCTTCATACTGCTGCACTTTAACCCCTTGTGCCTCCAGGGAGGCCCCCACGGACTTCCAGCCTGCATGCTGCCCAGACTCTTCTGCGGGGCTAAGCCATTAGGACTTGGTGTCTACAGGCTTGTCCAGCACTCAGTTACATGGCTTCTTCCAGTCTTTGGCTCCTATTCCGTCCTCGGGGGCTGTCCCTGTTGCGCTTTCTCTATGAAATCAGAAACCACTCTCCCAGATCAATCTTCCTCACTCCATCGTTAACTCGTCTCTGTTCTATTATCTCACTGGATGTCATTTCAAGGCCAAGACCTCGTCCGAATCTAACCAGAACAGAATCAAAGCCCCAGGATCGGGATAGCACACCCGGGCTAGTTACAGGAGGGAACTGTCAGGCCTTCACCCGCCAAGGCCCCCGGGAAATGTAGTTTCCTATCGAAGCGGACAAACAGCCTTGATGGGCTGACTGTCGACGCATGCGCACATCATCACTTCCCGCCCAGCGAGTGAGGGCTCAGGGGTGGGATCCGCCCTCTGTGTTGTGGAATCTGGGAGGCTGAAATGCTGCAGCCTCCGGCCTTTGTGAGGATTCGGCTCAACGGTTTCCCGGGCAACGCGCAAGCGCAATTCAGACCTGGTGGTGTTGATTTCAGCTCATTGTGTTTTGCCTGCGATGTGGCGCTTGCGGCCTCTGGCCGTGAGCGGAGGCTCCTCGAGTGCAATCTAGGGGTGAACAGGCATGGTGGCTAGAGATGCGTCGGGCGTGTGGGAGCGTCTGTGGGGTGGTCGGACGCGGAGATAAGGGTACAAAGAAAGCCGAGTAGGTCCGGGTGTCGGGGTGTGAGCCCGTTGGATGCTTATCTGATGCCCTAAACTTCCCGAACGGCCAAGGTTTGATTCTAGCGAGAAGGGAGGTCAGCCAGAAGTGTACTTGGGCTTGGGGTACTAATCTGTGAGTGCAAGAGAAGGAGGGCCTCTAGCGTGTCTTGGATCAATTCCAGGAAACCTGCTTATGCTCCAGGGTTAGAAGCCCCCTTGTGGCTCAGAGCTCAGTGTGCCCTACACTCTGAGGTAGGGCTAGCTGGCGCAGTCCTTGCAGTGGGGCACCTGGGACCTGGCAGCGTGACAGAGCGCAGCCAGAATAAGATTCTGAGCCTATCCCCCAAATATGTTGTTTCTCTCTGGCCCACTTTTGACTCCAGGTCACCCACACTGGGGCCCAGAGTAGGAGAGCACTGAGGCCAGAGAATAGATTGATATGATTCACTTCACAAGAAAGATCCAACCTTCTTAGTTTCCTTTTCTAAGAAGAAGATGCCCCTTCTTCCCTACTTCTGTACTCCCCTCCTAGCTGTAGGCTGCTGCCCAGGGGTTGGAGGAGGAGTGAAGGGTGGGAGGCAGGAGACACTACTTTTTAAATAAACTTCTCTGCTTAGCTTAGGGGCAAAGGCCAGAGGTAGTCAGAAAGCTGAAAAGTAGCTCTGGAAGTAGCTTTCTGCCAAAGTAGTAGCTTGTGAACAGTATCCACAATAATGGAGGTGAGCAGAAATACCTTCAGAAGGAAAGAAATTGAGCTCAAGTAAGACTAAGAATTCGCTGCGTGGAATATTGTGGTACTCCCAGGATGTGAATGCTCACAACCTAACTGAAAGGCTGTGAGAACTTCTGACCCAGTCTTCTCATAACAGGTGGGTAGAACTTTCCAGCCAGAGGAGTCCTGCTCTCTCTCTCCCTAAAAGGGCTCATCAAAGAAGGAATGGCTGTCAGACACCTGCCAACCATGGTCCAGGTGAGTGGGGGCTTACTGTAGAGTTCTTCACCCCAAATTACCTTAAATGTTTTGCATATAAAGATTTGAAGAGTGTGAGTATATTCCTTTCCCTGATGGGAGATGTTCTCCTTATCCACCTCCCTCATGTTGGATCATCCTAGTGCATGTTGGAGCTAGGAAACTTGCTAAAGGTCACCTAAATGACACAACTGAAACTGGAACCCAGGCAGGTTCGAAATGAAACTGTACTCTTTCTGCTACCAAGTAACATCAAGACTCTAGGATGAGAAAGGCAGGTGCTACCACAGGAGTTAAAAGAGAGAAATTTGAATCCTTTCTTGGAGGAGTAAGGTTAACTGGACCCGTTATTTGTACTGACATTTGGCATCCTACTTCAGGGAGAGGTTGGGCACTAATGAAGTCATTCAAAAGGTATGTTTCCACTTTAAATAAATTACTAAAAAGCTTTGAGCAGGGCCAGTCTTTTTTTTTTTAATAGTTTATTTTTACATCAATTTGGTGCCTTTTTTCATTTCAGTTGTAATCCCCATGGGCTTCCCAATACCAAATCACTCGTGTGCCATCACCATAGTTCAGTGCACTTTCTGTCCCCCTCCCCCATCCCAATGTAGCCAGTTTTTTTAGAATAACATTTGAACTCCACTTTGAAAGACAGCATTTGGGTGGATAAATCCTAATGAATTGACTAAAATTGTTCTAATTCATTCACAGTTAAACCTGACCAGCAAGGTACTCTTTTTAAAATTGATTTATTGAAGTATAATTGATATACAAGATTATATTCATTTTTTTTAAAGATTTATTTATTTGTGCATACAGAACTGGGCTACAGGCCAGAGGCTCAGGGGCGGTGAGAGGCTTCACCAGAGACAGAGTAGGGAGCAGAACAGGCAGATCTATGAAGTGCTGAGGGGAGCAGCGGGCGGGTCAGGAGAGGTCTGCCACGCCACGTGGTCACCTCCAGGGCAGGCGGGAATCGAATTCATGTGGAAGTGACTTTAGATTCTCAGTGCTGTGCTTTAACCCTCTGTGCCACCAGGGAGGGCCAAGATTATATTCATTTTTAAGTGTATTCTGGAAGGGATGGGCAGCCAGTTGAATATGTCAAGTTCGACCTAATTTCAGCTCCTTGGCTGATCACCCTTCTTCCAGTTTCTAACTTGTCCATAACGACCCATTTCAGGCACAACTTTTTCTGTGAAATTTGCCATCCACAGTGGTGATCAACTCTAATATTTTCCTTCCCTTCCCTAACCCTTCCTTTAAATAATCATTGTCACACAATTCATCTTACATTTACCATTGCCTTAATTTGGTTACCATTTGACAGATCTCTATTAGGAATGTAAAATGTACTAATATGTTATGAGTCATACCTGTGATACAAAGATGAATAGTCCCTGACAGAGTGGCTCATGGATTCAATCCAACAAGTATTTTTTGTTTCTTTATTTTGTTTTTTTATTGCTGTTGTCTACTTTTCAAAGATTCTGATGTAGGTAACAAACTTAAGTCAGGTATTCCTTGGAAGGATACTGGGCTGTTGCCCAAGTATTTCTCCATGGCAGTTGGATTTTGACTATGTAGGTAGAGTCCAGAGTTCTTCATCTTGGACTCTTGGCTCGCTTCTCTGGGGTTCTATTTAATTCTTTCTTGGCGTACACCAGCTCCCTTGGCTTCTCAGTCTAGAGTTTACAAGGAAGGGACTAGTTGTGATAAGCTGGGGCAAGGTCATATTGTCCAGAACAATGATTTCCATGGGAACCATGCATGTATTTTGGGGTTGTGCAGGTGAACAGCTGAGGAAAAGCATGAGTTGATAGATCAACAAGTGATAACTGCTGGATACATGGGCCATGTTCCAAAAGAAATCCTGGAAAGACAAGGAAAATGTGAAAATAGTCCATAGCTCTTATGTTAACAATTGGCAGGAAGGTAAGAGATTGAAAGTAAACCAGAACACAGATTAAATGAGACAGTGCTCCTAGGGCCTGCAAGCAGATATGGGGAAAACAGTGAAGAAGGCTGCATTGAAGATGTAATGTTTAAGTTGAGACCCAGGTAGGGGGTCTTATTTAGTCATAAGAGGGTAAGGATGAGATGGAGGTGATCTGGGCAGATTGAGGGAGGAAGATAGGAAAAATTGTTCTGGGCAAAATAAACAGCAAGTGTGAAGTACCTATGCTAAGGACACGTGTCTTTACAGTGTGTGTTTCTTCAAAGCGGGGTGGGGGGTGTGGGGGGGAAGAGAGTAAAAACTAGGTTTTTACCTAGTTGCCTTGTCCCAAAACATCAGCTTCCCATATGGTTGTAGTCCTACAGACCTTATCAGATCCCTTGAGGCTACCAGTCTCAGCATCTCTTCAAGAATTATGTTAAGGGGTAGCACCTGGCCAACAGGGACCCGTTTGCTGTTACAGGAATCAGTGACCTTCAAGGATGTGGCCGTGTTCTTTGCCCAGGACGAGTGGGCACAACTGAGCCCTGCTCAGAGAGCCCTGTACAGGGATGTCATGCTGGAGAACTACAGCAACCTGGTCTCACTTGGTAAGTGACAGCCTCTGAGGGCTCATCATCACATCTGGAGATCTCTTTGGGATCCTTAAAGTGGTTCCAGCTGGAAGGTCTGGCTGGGAATGGCATTATCTTCAAGGCTGCTACGTGTTTATCCTTCCAAGCGCTGACACCTCAAAGGTAATTAGGGGTCTGTTTTGTGTGAGTCTTAGACTATTCATAATTCTGTTATGACCGGCAATGCTTGGAGTACTCACCTGTTTCCCTTAAACATTTCCCCTTTAAGTCTGTATTACAACTGGACCTGCCCATTGGTTCTTACAATGATAAGATGTGCCCTTCAGCAATATCCCTTAGGAAACTAGAAAAGCAGATTCATCACTTACAAGACTTAGAAATTACATAGCACATCTGGGCCATTGCAGGTGGAGGGAGCACAGACTATTGAGTGGAAGCTTTAGCGTTTCACAGGCTCACTCTTATAGGTGAATTTAAATCATAAGAATTTAAAGCAAGGGATAAGGGGGCAAAAGAAGAAACTTAAGTTTTTCTCTTGTTCAGTTATCTAAATAATGGATCTATAAAACAAAGGGGCTTGAGTGGGGATAGGCAACCTAGTTCACCTAGTCACGTGGCTGGCAGTATGTTGTATGAAACAGCCATCTTGAAATAGATGTCTTGTTATCAAAGCTTAAGTTGGTCATTTGCATTACCAAAGTGAAAAAGGAAACTCAAAATTTATACCACTGCGTGGAATCTCCCTCCCCTTCTAGCAGGTAAAGGACAGAATAGTGTCTGTGTTAGCCCCAAGCCATCTTTCCCTCTGGAAACACCTCTGTCCCCTTGACCTGTCAAGTCCTCTTTCTGGAAATTCTAATTCTTGTAATGATTGTTATCTCTGGTATGAACACATGTGGTTTCCTTTTTTTCCCCCCCTCAAAACAGGACTTTTAGTTCCCAAACCAGATATGCTTTCTCTTCTGGGCAAAGGGGAAGAATGGATGCTCAAGGAGGCCTCAGGAGGCGTCTCTCATGGTAAGAATCTATATTGGCAGACATCAGGAAGAACTTGGCAAATGTGCCAGGCCTGTGGTCTGCAAAGTTAGCAACTTTTATTTTTACCTTAATACCTTGTTGCCACACTCATCCCTGCATGCATTGTCAAATTGTCAGGGTAAAAAAAAAAAAAAAAAAACTACTGGGAGAGATATAAA
>NW_004567141.1:9171923-9188904 GCF_000260355.1 Condylura cristata | reverse complement strand
AGTATTCCCACGCATCCCTTTCTGGATAGTATTCCCACGCATCCCTTTCTGGATAGTATTCCCATGCATCCCTTTCTGGATAGGGATGCATGGGAATACTTTTTTTGTAAACTTGCTTGTCTGTAAATGTCTTTTTTCTAACTGTGACACTTTCTGGATAGTTGGATTAGACAGATGTCAGCATTGGAAATCTTTGTCCTTCAGAAACTTGAAGACACATAGCTCTACTGTTTCCGGACCTCAGTTTGCTATTGAGAAATCCAGTCATTCTGACTCTTCATCATTTTGCCCTGTTTTCAATTCTATGAAGACCTGCAGGATCCCCTCAATTACTCTGGTGTTCTGAAGTTTATTGTCATATGCCCATGTCCAAAGCTATTTTGTCTTGCTTTTCTTTTCTGGCTTTCTAATTGTTTAGTAGCAGGATTTCTCTATTGAGTTTTCAAATTCTGCATTCATTTTTAATTTCATGAACTTGTTTCTCTGAATAATGCTTTATTAAAAATAAACTCTTGTTCATGTTTCAAGGTTAAAATATTTTACCTCTAAAGATAGTGATTTTCAAATTCACTTTTTTCTCTCTTAATAGGCTCTTGTGTTCTAGAATTTTCTCTTTGATTATTTTATTATCGCTACTTTGTTAGGAGACTTCTATACTTCTATCTAATAGAGTAATCTCTGGTTGCCCCTCTTCACAGTAGGAAGGCTGATGTCCTTTTTGTCACTTCTGTGTGGGTGAGGAGATGTTTCTGGAGTGGTCAGAAGGCTCCCCAGCCCCCAGCTTCCTAGTGTCTTTAGTTGAAAGCAGCTTTGTTTGACTTTCTCCAAGGGAAAAGCTTCCAATCTTCTGCCAGGTCGGGAGATGGACATGGCAGTATAAAGACTTCATGAATCACAATTGGGGTGGGAAGAGTGCACTAGACTATGGTGATGGCACCTGGGTGAATTGGTGTTGGGAAGCCCATAGGGATTACAACTGAGATGGAAAAAAAAAATGCACAAAATGAAGAATGAGTAAAAAATAAAATATATATGTAAAAAGAATTCATGGATTTACCTCACCAGACCTCCTTGTTTTATCCCCTTTTCATTTCCATCCATCAGTACCTCACAATCCTAAAACTTTCAGTGATTTGGAAGAAAATTGGGTTATCTTCTGTTCCCACCCTGGAGTAACCCCTTGACTAGATTGTTTTGGGAACTTGGTTCATACTACTTTGTATGACCTACTTTGTATGACTTGCTTGAGCTACTAGAAGTACATAGCTTAAAACCATACGTTATTTTAAAATGTGGACCAATTTTCTAGACTCTTTAATTCACCTACCCAAAGTTAACAGGGCCTCTGTGATACTATAGTGCTTATGGCAAGCCTGACTTACCTGTCACTCACCCTTTATGCAGCTTCAGAGTCCAGATTTTCCTCTCTGTCTTCAATGTGGAAAGGCCACAGTATGTTTGACTCTCCTCTTGTTAAACACATAGGTGAGTGTTATCCTATAATTTAAAACACATTGCAAACACATTCTCATATATAGATGATGGTTTTATTTTCATAATCATGAAACAACTTGAACAGATACCAAATAGCTACTAGAAAAGAAATTGGTTATTTTTATGGAGACAAATTACTTTTGAAAGTCAGTCTCCAGATTTTTTTTTTAAAGATTTATTTATTTATACATACAGAACTGGGGTACAGGCCAGAGGTTCAGGGGTGGCAAGAGGCCTCACCAGAGACAGAGTGGGGAGCAGAACAGTCAGATTGAGGAAGTACACTGCTGAGGGGAGCAGTGGGTGGGTCAGGAGAGATCTTCCACGCCATGTGGTCACCTCCGGGGCAGACAGGAATCACTCATGTGGACCTGGCTTTAGCTTCTCAGTGCTGTGCTTTAACCCGCTGCACCACCAGGGAGGGCCAGATTTTTTTTTTTAAGTAAACTTCTTTGAAGTACTATTGATAGAGAAAAATACACTAATAATAAATATACAGTTGAACATGTTTTTCAGTGTGATTACATCTTTATAATCAGCATATATAGCAAGAAATAGAATGTTACCAGCATACTAGAGACACTGTTTATTCTTCTCTCTTTTGTCTTTAGGATACTACTACTCTGACCATAGCTTCATTTTGCCTGCTTTTAAACTTATATACATACATATATGTGTGTGTGTGTATGTTTATTTTTACATCATTTTGGGGATTTTTCCAGCTCAGTTGCAATCCCCGTGGATTTCCCATCACCACATCATCCCTGTGCCATCACCATAGTCCAGTGCATTTCCCTCCCCCCACTGTTCTTAATCCCATTTCCAACTCCACCCCTATAAAATGTCTCTGGTATATAGCTGTTCATTATTGAAAGGAAAAGGATGGATGCTGTGAGTCTGTTCACCAGGAAGGTGCCAATCTTTATTTTTAGCATAGAGCTTATATACATGAAAAAGGGAATTACCGAAGCAAGGGGGATTACTGTGGCCTGTGCCCATGGCCAGGCCCCGGCTAGGCAGGTGGGAAATAACAAAAAAATTATTTACAGAAAAGAACCTATAAGCTGGGGATAGTGAGTCTATGGCCATATATGGTGATGGAGACAGCCAGACCCTAGTCAAGGCTGTGGGCACTTCCTTATCAGCTTGGGCCCAGAATTGCAAAGTAAGCCGAACTGCTTTCCTTCATTCCCCCCTCTTGTTTATAGGATCGAGGGCGTCGTTCTGTCTGGCTGCTTCGTGCTGAACAGGGACGTTTGGGGATGAGAGGGAGTGAATGAGGCAGTGAATGAAGGCTAGAACTTGGGACCGAGATGGGATAGGTGTCGGTAACAAGGAGCAAAAATATTGAGCACAAAGTTCTAATTGGGAATGAGAAAGGTCTGGAAAAGCGCCTTGTAACCAGAGGTCAAGGATTGTGTCATCCCACTGCTGAGGAGTCGCCGGCAGGGGATCTGGCAACAGCCACTCGTCTTCTAGAATGCCACTAAGGAAGATGACGAAGTCCATCATGGGCGGGATTGTTGACATGTTGGGTCTGAACAGGTTGATATTGATATTGCCTGAAAAAGAGAGCTTGATGAAAACTGTTAGTGGTGGCCTGCCTTATCAGTCGGCGAGTAACAGTAATAATATGGCTAATAATACAAGGTCCAATGGTGATTATGAGTAAAAGGAGTAGGAGGGGGCCGACAAGGGCAGATACCAGGGAAGTCAGCCACGGAGAGCTATTGAAGAAAGAAGCAAACCAGTTAGTGGTTGAGTCGTGTTCTTGTTTGCGACGCTCTAAGTCCTCGTGGAGTTTTGCCATGTTATCTCGGACAATGCCAGTGTGATCAGCATAAAAGCAGCACTCTTCCCCCAGAGCCGCACAAAGGCCCCCGTTTTTTAAGGAACAAAAGGTCAAGACTTCGACAATTTTGTAAGACGACTTCAGACAATGAGGTGAGGGAAGTCTCTAGCGCACTAATGGATTCTTGGATGCCGGCTAAGTCTGCATTAACAGTAGCCTGAAGCAGAGCAAAATTTGAATGTTGGGTGACTAGAGACGCAATCCCGGTGACAGCCCCTGCTGCCCCGAGAGCAAACAGGGCAGCCAGGGTTAGCGCCGTGACAGGCTCACGCTTATGTAAGCGGGACATCAGGGGACCAAGAGAAGGTGTGCGGTCCATGTCCCATAAAACCTCTGAATTGTTGTGATAGAAAATACGTGGCAGAACAGTGACTATAAGGCAGTATTCATTGGCGGGTCTGAACACAGCACCATAAAGAAAAGCTGTCAAACCCTGCTGGGAACAGAGCCACCAAAAGGCGCTGGAATTGCCTGGCAACAACCACTGAGTGAAATTAGGGGGGTCAACCCATGAGGAACAGAAGAGAGTTTGATCAGTGGCACCCACACAGGTGCCTTTTCCCACAACATGTGTAAAGGTTAGTGCCGCGGGTGTCTGTGGCCACGAGGTGGCTGGCACAGCAGAGAAATAGTGCACAGACGCATTAACAGCCACAGCTTCATAAAAAGGGGGCGAGGATCATAACAGAGCCAGCAGGAAGAAGTTAAGTTAGGGGAGGTTTTGTTAAGGGCTAGGAAAGCTGCCTGGGCCATATGAACCAGGGGATCATAGGAAGAGGACTACTGGGTATATTGAGCGGAGCGATATCAGAGGAGGGAGTGGGATGAGACACCGAGGGGTCAGACATAGTTGTGAGCTGAGTCTTTACTGGAGTGGAGGGAGTTTTAGAGAAAGAATGGAAAGAATATAGGACTGGATTGGGTCCAATAGAGACAGAAATCTGCTGGACGAGTAAGCGGATGGAAAAAAGTAAACCCGCATCATATTGGTCCTTGTAGAGCCTAAGGCCCCAGGTACGGCCCTTAATCCATTCATGAAGATGTGTGGGATCTTTGCCTGCTGATGTGAATGAAATGAGCAAGGGGTTGCAGTATAAGGAAGACCCACAGGGGTGGAGCCTATTTCCTGCGTGAAACATGTACCCGCATCACCTTGAGGTGGGTTTTTTCTTTTTACTGTGATCCAATCCCATGAGGAGCTGGGATTCCAATAACTGTCACCAGTAGTTTCACACCCCCAGGCCTTACAGTAGAAAAATTCAGGACCACCGCAGCATGTCACCTCCGCTCTGGACCATCCATCTCCTGGACATACATAAATGGGCTGTCTACTGAGGTTGCAATGCCTCAGATGGTCCCTGCAGCCTATAAAAGCTCCTAAAATAGATCGAGGGAACTCATTTAGATTGTTTTTTTTCCAAGGTATCTGTTGTGGTTCATACTCTAACATGTCCCATGTGTCTACACCAGCGGCTAACATGCAAAGGTCTGGATGTAAGTTGGAGTACCAGGCCCCGGTGGTGTCTGACTTGCTGGTGGAGCTCCAGGCCACCTGGCCAGTGACCGTATTTATAATCTGCCAGGTCAGCTTTTGGGGAGCATGTGGGTTGACGGCGCAAGTGGGTATGACCAGGAAACTTAAGAATGTGTATTGGAGGCTGAAGCCTCAGGACTGTGAGGGGAACATCTGGTTATGTGACCTTCAGGGGGTCCGAAGGACTAGAAATTGCCCGGAAGTGATGAGAGGAAGCTGGAGCCAGTTTAAGTCTAGACATATGGATCCACGGAGTAGTGTGGTGTCAGGACAATGACAGCTTGGCCGCCGTGGGAGTGCAAAGAATGACCGGGAAGGGCCCTTGCCAAACTGGAGCAAGGGGTGGCTTGTCCTTGTCAGCCGGAGGTTCCCTGTAAAACACAAGTTGGCCTGGATGGAGTGAGATTATGCTGGAAGAGTTGGAGGGATCTGGTAAAAGCCAATCTTGGTACTTCCAAAGTTCATTACGAACATGGGAAAGAAGTGGGATAATGGCATCCGAGGGGAGACAGGAATGCATTTGGATACCCGTCGGAATTAAAGGGCGACCGTACATGATTTCGAAAGGAGAAAGGGAGGTAGGCTTTTTGGGCATGGCCCTCAGGCGGAGTAAGGCAAGAGGCAGCAAGAGAACCCAGTCAAGGTGCAGCTCAAGAGAAAGCTTGGTGAGAGTCTCTTTAATACACCTATTTGCCCTTTCCACCTTACCCAAAGCCTGAGGTCTGTACGGACAGTGAAAATGCCAAGGTACTGGCAAAGAGGCAGATAGAGAGCAGGTAATCTGGGACGTGAACTCAGGGCCATTGTCAGACTGTAATGAAGTGGGTAATCCGAAGAGGGGAATGATTTGAGTGAGTAGAATCTGAGCGACCATGGAGGCTCGTTTATTGGTGCTGGGAAACGCCTCAATCCAGCCAGTAAATGTATCAATCAGCACCAAGAGGTACCAGACCTTTCATATAGGTTGCATGTTAGTGAAGTCGATCTGCCAGTCAGCAGCTGGCAGATGACCCCTAGCTTAGTGAGCGGGGAAAGGTTTAGGATTGAGTGGAGTATTAGGATTAGCACGTTGGCAAATAAGACAGGATTGTGACAGGGTGGACAAGAACTTGTCTCTCGGGGTTGGGGAAAAGAAAGCAGAAAGGAAATGAGTTAGGGATTGTGGGGAAGTATGGAAAAGGTCATGAAGTAGGGTGAGAAATTGTGAGTGGTCGCAAGCTGTGTTGACTGGTGGTGAATTAGGCTGTTGAACTAGAATATGTGAAGGGCTCATCTGGGATAAAGAGGTGGACTCAGACAAGATAGATAATGCCGCCTGTAGAGCTGAAAAATCAGCTAGTTTGTTGCCCTGAGAGATGGGCGAGTCATCAGGTTGGTGAGCCCGGCAATGAGACACACCCAGTGAGGAAGGCAGCTTGGCCGCTTCCAGGAGGTCAGTAATAACAGAGGCATTGGCAACTGAACATCCCCGCGTAGTTAGGAGACCATATTGCAGCATGTGAAAGCAAGATGTGGAAGACATATTTGGAGTCTGTATGCAGGGATAGATGCTGCCCCTGAGCCAATATGCAGGCCCGTGTAACAGCAATGAGTTCAGCCTGTTGATTGGTGGTACTGGCAGGCAGAGGACGTGCCTCAGTGACCTCTGAGTGAGAGACCATGGCATATCCGGCCACAGGAATATTGTCCCGGCGGAACGAAGAACCATCAGTAAACCATACAAGATGGGGATCTAGGAGAGGGCCCTCAGAGATGTTAGAGGGACAGGGTAGTAAGGTGTCCAGAGTTTCTAGGCAGGTGTGAGACAGCGAATCTGAACCTGAACCCACGGGAGTAGGTGGGAGTAGGGTGGCTGGGTTGAGAGGAGGACAGGTAGAGGAGGTGACCTCCAGATGTAAGAGGAAGGACGTCAGGAGGTCAAGGACTCTGGAAGGGGAGAGAGTATGGAGGCCTTTATAGGCCAAAAGATCCTTAAGTCAATGGAGGAGAGGACAGTAATTGGGGCACCAAAACTGAGTTTATGTGCCTCTTTATGGAGTATCTGTGCAGCAGCAAGAACCCGGAGACGGGGCCCACCCCCGAACAGTTGGATCAAGCTGTTTAGAGAGATAAGCAACCGGCGCAAAAATAGGCCCATAAGTCTGACCTAAAACTCCCAAAGCCTGCCCAGAAGCTTCGTGAACATAAAGGGAGAAGGAACGACTGAGGTCCGGGAGCTGGAGGGCTGCCGCTTCAAGTAGGGCCTGTTGTAGTCGGTGAAAGGCATGGGCTGGTGAAGAGGACAGGGATTCCTCTATGGGTCCCTTAGCTAGATCATATAAGGGTTTGGCTAACAGGGAGTAGCAGGGAATCCAGGCCTGAAAATACCCAGCCAAACCAAGGAAGGACAGGATGCCAACCTTTGAAGTTGGAACCAGGACGTCTTGGAGGGCTTGTTTCCTGTCCACCGTGATAGCCTTGTGTTGTGGGGTTATCTGGAAACCTAGGTAAGTGACTGAGGTTACTGATAGATGAGCTTTGGTAGGGGAGACTTGATAGCCCCTAATCACCAGGAGATTGAGGAGAGCTGCTGTATCCCGCTGGGAACAATCAAAAGATGGACTGCATAAAAGGAGGTCATCGACATACTGCAGAGGTGTAGAAAGAAGATGGGCGGGACGAAAGGAAAGGAGGTCCTGTGCCAGGGCTTGTCTGAAAAGATGAGGGCTATCCCGAAAGCCCTGAGGGAGGACAGTCCAGGTGAGTTGTTGAGAATGGCGGGTTTGAGGGTCAGTCCATGTAAAGGCAAAAATGTCCCGACAGACGGTGTCTAATGGGATAGAGAAGAAAGCATCCTTGAGATCCAGGACTGTGAAATGGGTGGAATTAGAAGGAATAGAGGAAAGAAGGGTGTAGGGGTTTGGAACCAGAGGATGAATAGGCACCATGGCAGCGTTGATGAGGCGTAGGTCCTGAACTAGGCGATAGGCACCAGGTTTCTGAACTGCCAGTATGGGAGTATTGAAGGGAGAGTGAGTGGGGATCAGATGTCCCTTAGCAAGGAGATCCTGGATTATAGGGAGAAGGCCTAAGAGGGCCTGAGTGGATAATGGATATTGGGACTGACTGACATATTTATGAGGGTCACGAAGCTTGATGTGTACTGGAGTGCAAGATGGCTGGCCAGGGAGGAGATGTCCCAGACCTCTGGGTAGATGGGATAAGAGAGTGAGGGAATGAAGGGCGTCGAGGAGTCGGCAGGAAGAAGGGCCAGGAGGAAGGGAATCTGAGGATCTGAGATATGAATGGCTGGGGAGATGGTAATAGAAGTTCTGAGTTTAGATAGGATATCTCGGCCTAAAAGGGGAACTGGACACTGAGGCAGCACCAAAAAGGAATGTAAAAAAGAGAATGGAGAATCCGAAAATAGACATGTAAGCGCAGGTGTACGTAAAGAAGAAAGTAAAGTGCCTCCTACCCCGACTATAGGAGAGCTAGATGGTATGGTGGGTCCCCAGTACTCCTTCAGGACAGAAAAGATTGCGCCCGTGTCAAGTAAGAATGAAATGGGATGACCATCCACGCGAATTGTAACCCTGGGCTCCTGTGAAGTAATCAGGAGCGGGTGCCCAAGGCCCTGTCAGTCTTCCTGCAGTGTAAGAACCAGAGATGGCAAAGGTGCTGATGACCCCCCTCCGCTGAGTACAAGAGGGCAATCAGATCCCCAGTGGCCCGTCTGCCTGCACTTTGGGCAGCGTTTGGTAGGGACTCTTGGGTTAGGGGAATGTTTAGCCCACTTGCCCTCCTGGCCACACTTAAAACAGGGTCGAGGAGGTCTGGCCCCCCCTGGTGTAGGCGTCTGTGGACAGGTCTTGTCTGACACTAGGAAAGCTAGCATCTGAAAGTTGGCCTGAGTATGTGCCTTACGACGTTCCTTTTCTTCCTCATGGCCATGAAAAACTTTAAAAGCAGCCGTAAGGATTTTGGCCTGAGGAGTAGCAGGGCCCAATTCCAGCTTTTTAAGTTTAGCCTTGATGTCAGGGTAGGCCTGGGCAAGAAAATAAGTCATGAGAACAGTTTGGCCTTCCGGAGACTCAGGGTCTAGGTTAGTGTATTGACGTAAAGCCTGAGTGAGACGCTCAAGATATTCAGTAGGAGTCTCGTCTTTTTTCTGAATAAT
This sequence comes from Condylura cristata, assembly GCF_000260355.1. NCBI lineage: Eukaryota > Metazoa > Chordata > Mammalia > Eulipotyphla > Talpidae > Condylura > Condylura cristata. The sequence continues at coordinate 9,179,865 of NW_004567141.1, read as the reverse complement.
GTCCTGGACTTTCTGAAAATTAGTGACCTTGCGCGCCGCCATTTTAAGACCAGTAACAAGAGCGAAGAGGTCCCTAAGATGGAGGTCGCGCTGAGCGGTATAGTCCCAATGTGGGTCACTTTCGGGGACTGCCTTGAGACCTACAGGGTGTTGGGTATTAAGTTTGTGTTGTTCTGTGCCATATGTTTGAGCATGTTGCCATACCTGCTGTTTTTCCTCAGGAAGGAGAGTGTTAGAAAGAAGCATAAAGATATCATGAAAAGTGAGACTATAAGCCTGAAGGATCCACTGAAACTCGCGGATATAGGTAGTAGGATCAGAAGAAAAAGAACCCAGATGCCTCTCAAGTTGTGAGAGGTCGTATAGAGAAAATGGTATGTGGACACTAACTACGCCCTCAGCCCCAGCCACCTCCCGAAGGGGAGCGAGAACATGAGGGGTGCAGGAGTGCGTGAGGGCTCGAGAGAGAGACTGTGGGAAGAGGGGGATAAAGGACAGGGGAAGTGTGTTTAATGTCAGGATGAGTAATTTTAGGAGCGAAGGGCGGAGTTGTGGGAGATTGAGAGGAAGGAGAAAGCAAAGAGGAGACCGCAGAGGGTTTGGGGCGATACAGAGGAGGTTCGTCGGCTGGGTCAAAAGAGGACTCATTAGACGGTGCAGACGGTATGTCATTAGACGGTACGGGAGCCAGAGCCAGGAGAGGGTTTGGATGTTGGGGAAAACAAAGGGAAGGGTTATGGGAAAGAAGGCGGAAAGCTTCCACATAGGGGTCCTCCTTCCACTTTTTGAGGCGCTGGCAGTAGTTAAAGAGATCATTAATTATTGGTTCTTGGAGTGAGCCCTCAGAGGGCCACTGGGAATGGTTGTCTAATGGATATAGTGGCCAATCCTGACAGCAATATTTAATAAGGGTCTTGGGTTTAATATCGGGAGCCAGCGAAAGTGTGGAGAGATGTTTTAAGAGACTTTTTAACGGAGAGTCTTGAGGAATTGACTGCAAGTTACCCATAATTTGTAACAGGGCAGAATATGTCACACAAAAAAGAAAGAAACCCAAGAAGGAATACAAGGAGGAAAGCAATAGCAAAGAGAATGGACAGAAGAGTTTGAGGATTCAGGATGAAAAGAAAAGTACGAGGCCGGGGAGTCGTGGATTCCGGGCTAAGGAGGTGACACTAAGAGGGTGAAGGGCGTCCCCTAAACCGACTTAGTGGACCAGATCCAGATGGCCGAGCGGTAGACCACCTGGAGGCAATGAAGCCGGAGCCGCGGAATACCTAGTACTAGGATTTTCTGGAAGGTCAGTGTAGACCGGAGATGGTCGCCTGGAGACCAGGAAAGCCTTGGATCTGGAAAGGGAGATAACAGAGAGACAGGATTTTTCGGAGGTTTAGTATAAACCAGGAATGGTCGCCTGGCGACCAGGAAAGCCTGATGACAGAGAGTCAGAACGTGAAAAGAGGAGGGAGGAGTTTTTAATAGCAAATGACGGTGTTTGATGGCGGTGTTTGGTTAATCTAGGTGTATAAAGTAATTGGGAGGTTCCGGGGTCCACCATAACCTTGAAGGTCGTGGTGGGGTGTGATCCCCACTCACCAGGACATCGGGGGTTTGCCGGACGATCACGGCCAAGGACCCCACTGTAGTCCTGAGTGAGGTGAACAGCTCCTGGGAAGGGGAAACTCACCCGAGTGATGTTTGGTGGTGGATGTAAGGAGTCTGTACCTGAAAAGGTGGACAAGGGTGAACAGTCTCAGGCGTCCGGGAACAGGGAGGGAGAGCAGGCGGTGGACGAGGGCCCAAGGGGGACACCTCATCCCAGGTTTCGACACCAATGAAAGGAAAAGGACAGACGCTGTGAGTCTGTTCACCAGGAAAGTGCCAATCTTTATTTTCAGCATAGAGCTTATATACATGAAAAAGGGAATTACTGAAGCAGGGGGGTTACCGTGGCCTGTGCCCATTGGCAGGGCCCCGGCTAGGAGGGTGGAAAATAACAAAAAGTTATTTATGGGAAAGAACCATAAGCTGGGGATATTGAGTCTATGGCCATATACGGTGATGGAGACAGCCAGACCCTAGTCAAGGCCGTGGGCGCTTCCTTATCAGCTTGGGCCCAGAATTGCAAAGTAAGCCAAACTGCTTTCCTTCAATTATTATTATTATTATTATTTTCTTGCCTGGTCTGTTATACTCCCTCTATGAGTGAAACCATCCAGTATTTTTCCTTTTCTTTGTGGCTGTTTCATTATGCATGATCTTTTCCAGCTCCATCCATGTTGCTGCAAAAGACAGGTGTTTATTTTTTTGGTTGCTGAGTAATATTCCATTGTGTCTATTACCACATCTTTTTAATCCAGTCATCCACTTTTGGGTATTTGGGCTGCTTCCAGGTCTTTCCAATTGTAATTAAAGCAACACTAAACATGGGGGTGCAGGTATCTTTTTGAATCAGTGTTTTTGTGTCTTTGGGGTAGATACCTAGGAGTGGGATTGTTGGGTCATAGGGAAGCTCCATGTTACTGCTTTTTAAACTTTTTTTAAAAAGATTTATTTATATATTCATATAGAACTGGGGTACAGGCCAGAGATGCGGAGGGTGAGAGGATTCACGAGAGACAGAGCGGGGTATAGAACAGGCAGATCAACAAAGTACACTGCTGAGGGGAGCAGCGAGCGGGTCAGGAGAGGTCTGCCTCGCCATGTGGATCTCCTCAGGTAAGGCGGGAATCGAACTCATGCGGAAGTGGCTTAAGCTTCTCAGTGCAGTGTTTTAACCCGCTGCGCCATCAGGGAGGGCCGCTTTTTAAACTTTTTATAAATGGAATCATATAGTATGTACTGTTAGGGGTCTGCCTTACTTCCTTCAACAGTGTGTTTGAGATTCAATCCAGTTGTGGTATGAAGCATTAGTCATTTCAGTCTCATTGATGTGTAGTGTAATCTTCTACAGATATACCTGTCATCACTTGTACATCCTATTGTCGCAAGACGTGAAGTGACTTCTAGCTTGCAGCTATTATGAATAATGCTGCTATGAACATTCTCCTACTTGGGTACATATATGTGCACAATACATGTATACATTTCTCTGGATAGTAGCTAGGAGAATACTGTATTCGTGAGTATTTGAACTTTAGTACATACTGCCACATAGTTTCCAAAATGGTTTCAACTGTTTATACTCCAATCAGCAGGATATGAGTAGTCCATATTCTTTTATATATTTAATACTGTCTTTCAAAAAACCTTCATTCAAGAGGATATGTGGATCATCTCATATTTCAACTTAAAATAGTGAAATTGATCAAAGATTGGTGTCATTTCTTCCTTAAATGTTCACTCACTGACAAAATTTAAAAGTTAATGTATGGTTTAGATATAGGACCATTCACATTTTTCTGTTTCTTCTTGACCCTGTTTTGGTACCTTGTACCTCTCTAGGAATTGAGTATTTTATCTAGATTGTCAAATTTATTGGCATGAAATTTCTTCATTATTTTATCTTAGAAAACTCGGTAGAGTCTGTCCTGATGGCACCTTTATCATTCTTGATACTGGTAATATGCACCTTCGCTCTTTCTTGATTTTGGCTTGATAAAGTCAAATTAATTTATGTCATCTTTTTTATTTCTTCTGCTTTGTGTTTAACTTGCTGTATTCTTATTTCTTAAAACTTATAACTGATAATGATACAAAATGTGTTTTTTCTTCTAAATGTGACTGTAGTGGCAGTCTGTAAATTCAGTTTCATGTACTGGATTGCCAGAAAAGTCATGACGTGGTTTTTCTATGTTTTTCGAGCAAAAATGCATCATGAACTTTCCAATAGTCCAATATTTACTGTCATTTAGCCAACAACATTTTCTAATTTTAATGGTGATTTTATTTTTCACCTAGTACTTTAAAAACACCTGTTAGTTTTAAGTGATTTACTTGGTATTTTGGTATTCACTTCTAGCTTAACATTGAGTTCAGGAACATATACAGAATTAGTTCAGCATGTGAAATGTGTTCATACTTCCTTCAATGCTCAGCGCACAAGTGTGTGTGTATATGCATGCATGTACAAGATTATTTGGTGCATTTTGTATGTGCATTCTGCCATTGGTGGTATAGTGTACTAAATATATCAATTATGTCAAGTTTGTTAGGCTGTTGAGATCTTTCCCTTCCCCCATTTTAAAAAAATTTATAGTAGTTTATTTTTACATATTTTTGTGCATTTTTCCACCTCAGTTGCAATCCCCTTGGGTTTCCCATCACCAAATCACCCATGTGCCATCACCATAGTCCAGTGCATTTCGCTGCCCCCACTGTTTTTGATCCCATTCCCCACTCCACCCCCACAAAATGTCTCTGGTACATAGCTGTTCATCATTATCATTATTTTCTCGCCTGTTCCGTTATATTCCTGCTATGAGAGAAACCATCTGATATTTTCCCTTTTCTTTCTGGCTTATTTCACTAAGCATGATCGTTTTCAGTTCCATCCATGTTGCTGCAAAAGACATGTGTTTCTTTTTTTTTTTTTGGTTGCAGAGTAATATTCCATTGTGTATATGCACACATCTTTTTAATCCATTCATCCATTTTTTGGCATTTGGGTGGTTTCCATGTCTTTCCAATTGTATATAAGGCAGCAATAAACATGAGGGTGCAGGTATCTTTTTGAATCAGTGTTTTTGTGTCTTTTGGGTAGATACCTAGGAGTAGAATTGCTGGGTTGTAGGGAAGCTCCATGTTTAGCAGTTTGAGGAAACTCTGAACAGTTTTCCATAGTGGTTGTACTAGTTTGCATTCCCACTAGGAGTGCAGGAGAGTTCCTTTTTCTCCACATCCTCACCAACATTTGTTGCTGCTAGTTGTTTTAAGTTGTGCCATTCTCACTGGGGTGAGGTGGTATCTCATTGTGGTTTTAATTTGCATCTCCCTTATTACAAGTGATGTTGAACATTTTTTCATATGCTTCTTGGCCATCTGCATTTCTTCTTTGGAGAAGTGTCTTTTTAGCTCTTCTGCCCATTTTTTGGTGGGGTTGTTTATTTTTGTTGAGTTCCATCAGATCTCTGTAAATTTTTGTGATCAATCTTTTACCACTAGTTTTGTGTGAGAATTTTTTTTCCCAATCAGTGGGATATCTGTCTGTTTTTTGTAATGTCTCTTTTGCTGTACAGAAGCTCTTTAACTTGATGTAGTCCCAGCTATTTATCCTTGCTTTCACTATCGTTGCCTTGGGTGCTCTATCTTTAAAGATGTCACTGAAGTGTATGTCATGTAGTGTTTGGCCCATCGTTGCTTCCAAGTATTTTTTTTTAAAGATTTATTTATTTGTGCATACAGAACTGGGGTACAGGCCAGAGGCTCAGGGGCGGCGAGAGGCTTCACCAGAGACAGAGTGGGGCACAGAACAGGCAGATCGATGAAGTATACTGCTGAGGGGAGCAGCGGGCAGGTCAGGAGAGGTCACCTCCGGGGCAGGTGGGAATCGAACTCATGCGCAAGTGGCTTTATATTCTCAGTACTGTGCTTTAACCTGCTGCGCCACCAGGGAGGGCCGACTCTGTGTCTTTTTATTGATGAGTTTAATCCATTACATTTAGAGATAATATTGAAATACTGGCACCTACCTTTGCCATTTTGGTCCTTTTGTGTTTTTATTCCTTATTTTGAACGGTTCTTGTTCATCCTTCTGTTGGATTTGGTTTGAGGGTTTCTTGTAGTATTTTTTGGAGTGGGGGTTTAGTCATGACATTGTGGAGTTTCTGTTTGTCTGAAAATGTCCTTATTCTTTCTTCATAGAGGAAGGAGAGCTTTGCAGGGTAGAGTATTCTTGGTTGGCATTTAATGCTTTGGAGTTTGTTGAGTATGTCCCTCCACTCTCTTCTTGCCCATAGTGTTTCTTCGTAGAGGTCTGATGTCATCGGATCGGTTTCCCTTTATAGGTTATTTGTTTCTTCCCTCTTGTCATTCTCATTATCTTTTCCTTGTCTTGTATTATTGGAAATTCTATTATAATGTGTCTTGCTGTATTTCTCCTGTCATCATGGTGGTTTGGTGTTCTTGCTTCTTGGATGTCCACTTTCATCTCCTTCATATTAGGGAGTTCTCTTCTATTATCTCTGTGAATATTTTCTCGATTCCTTGGCCTTTCTCTTCACCTTCTGGGATACCCATAACTCTGATATTTCCCTTCCTAATGGTGTCAGATAGCTCTTGAAGTGTTTCTTCATTCCCTTTCTTTTTTACTTCTCTTTCTTTTTCCTTTTTCTTTTTTTTTGTTTCTGTGTCTTCAAGAGTGCTGATTCATTCTTCCATTTCCTGTATTCTATTTTCATTACTTTTCCCAGCATTCTTTATCTCCTCTAGTGGCCTTCTCATTGCCTGCATTTCTTCTATTTCCCTTTTTAATGTCTCATTTTCTTTCTTCGGTTCATTGATTGCTTGTCTCATATCTTTTTTTCTTTTGCATTTATTTCATTCATTTCCTTGTTTGCATTCTTCACCTCCTTGATGACTTGCCACATTTAATTTTTTTCCTTCTCATCTTTTTTTTTTTTTTTATCATGGTGTTTCTGAATTCTCTACTTGGTAGGCTGAGCAGTTCTTCTATTTCTTTGGTGTTTTTTTCTGATCTTATTGTGGTGAAATTTTCCCCTGTGGACTTGCTTGAATATTTGTTTGTCTTCTTTTCCCTGTTGTGTATTTTCTAATACTTTCTATTCGTTGAGACACAGTGTTGCTATTATTGACCAGCATTCTTTCTGGATGTTCTTTCAGGATGGCAGAGGGACTTCCAGATACTTCAGTTGTGGGGGGTATTCTGAGCCTTGTTTTGTTTCAATATTTCCTGTTTTCTAGTCTCTAATGTGTCTGTCATCTCTGCCAGTGATGCTCAGGGGTCTCTTGTGGTGTTCAGCTTCTGGTAGCTCATTGAGTCCTTGTCTCTGGAAGGTGCCTGTTGATCTTTGTAGCCTTCTGATGTCCTGGGTTCCCTCTATGCTTGGATGCAGCCCCAAAGGGTGGGGTGCATTAGAAGTGTTACAGCTGGGCTTGTGGTTGAGGCAGTCAGTGGTTTTGTTTATTTTTTGAGCACTGTAAGCCTTGCAAGGTAGTGCCTTACTGGCTCACATGTATTCCAGCCACTGCAGTTCAGTAACACCTTGAGTCCTAATTCTGCACACACCCCAGTTTTGCAGGCTGTCAGTCCTCCCTTTAGGCCTCCAGGGTTCTTTGTGCCCACTCAGAGCCATCTCTCCTTGAACAGTCTTTCCCTACCACTTGGGGGAGTGCTAATGGGTCTGTTTTGATTCAGACTAACTCCCCCCCCCTTTTATCTCAGGGGCTTTATGAACTTACTGGACCGCCTTAGTGATTAATGCTGGGAACAAGCCTCCAGGCCTATGGGTAAAAGGTTTGTGCGCCTTGCAGCTGCCCCAGTTAGCTGATCACCAGAGTTTCTTCCCCACCCACGGGCTCCATGTGCCCACTTGCACAGTCTTTTCCCCTGACTCGGTTCTACTCACTGAGCTGAATGAGCAGGAAGCCTCTGTCTGTGGTGTTAGAGCCTGGCATTCCCCAATCAATCAGAGTTGCAGGGTTCTGCTTATCCTGTCTGTGGCGCTTCCGGGTAGGAGTTCCCTTATCAGAACTCCCCAATTGCTGATTCTCCCTCAGTTTTCTTCCTTCTAGTGAGTCCAGGGTGTTCTCATTTGGGTTGAAACTTGTAGCATGTAAATCTATAGTCCGTTTTTATGTAATCCTGTGCGAGCTTGGACATAGTCGTCTTGGCGTCTTTACTCTGCCTCCATCTTGCCCATTCCCGAGCTGGTGGAGCTGGTCCATCAGCGGCTTTGCCCAGCGCCCAGGTGCTCCAAATTGAATCTGCAGTCTTTCCTCAGCCTGTGCTCCACTCACTGAGCTGAGCTGTCTCCCTTCACCT
>NW_004567141.1:9167686-9171823 GCF_000260355.1 Condylura cristata | reverse complement strand
CAAAGCGGCTCCTGCAGCCCGCCAAATTTCCAGGCACCTGAGATCTCCTGGCAGGGGGGTGGGGGGGGCGGAGTTCTTTTATCAGCTCCCCAATCACCGATTGATTCTCCCTCAGTTATCTTCCCTCTAGTGAGTCCAGGGTGCTCTCATTTGGGTTGAAACTTGTAGCATGTAAGTCTATAGTCCATTTTCAGTCCTAAATTCCTGCACGAGCCTGGATGCAGTGATCTCGGCATCTTTACTCTGCCGCCATCTTCTCCCTTCCCCCATTTTTTTGGGGTTGATTTTTCAGTTTTTATGTGTGATTTGTTAACAATCACACATAATGATCTCCATGACTGTTAAAATTTGTCTGTTTTTCCTTCTTTTGTTGTTTGTTTTATCCATTTTGAAATTTTGCTTTTGTTACCTGTTCCTGGAAAACTGACCCTTCTACAGTTAACATGAAATACTAGGAAGACTGGGTTTTTTGTGTTTATAAAACTTTTGTGTGCCCTGCTAGGTTATCGGTAATAGCTTCCAGGAATACTGAGAGTGTCACATGTTTATTATGACTCACCCCACCCCCCACCATACCTCCTTCCTGGAATACCCTATGCTCCAGTTTTTGGCTCTACAGTAATGTAAAACTACCAAAAAATTCTGAATTTCTGGTAGGCTTTACACGTTTGCTCTGCAAACCTTAAGCATTCAGCAAATTCTCTGAGGATAAAACCAGTAAGTTTTGGGATCACCTCTGTATTTCCTTTCTTCCCCAAATATTACACTGTCAGTTTAATCTCGGATAACACAGTATATCATTAGGCAGAAATTATTTTCATTTCAGATTTTCCAGGGTTGTTTTTTTTTTGTTTTCCTGCAACAATGTTTCTTTGCCACAAGGTACACTATTGGCTCTGGAAGTGAAAGTCAGCACTTAAAATGTTTTGATAATGCCCTTGTTTTGGCAACAATTTGCTTAACATTGAACATATTTTATTCTGAGCAAGGTTATTCTGAGTTCACCAGTTTACCAGCTCCCATTGTAACCCTGAACGCAGCTGTTTAACTATCTCTTCTAGATAAGAAAATTAGTTTTCTTTTGGTTTTGTTTTGTTCTATTGTAGCTCTCTGTAGAATATTTTCTGGAGTAAGTGGAAGGGAATGAAGAATGATGAGGAAGCTTGTTCTCAATAGAATTGTTCAGGATTTCTGTGTGCTCCTAGTCATTATCATGACATTTATTAGTAGAAAGTCTTTAAATGGCTCTAACTTAAAAGGCACTTTTTCATAAATACATCTATGGAAAACTAATGTGTGATCTAGAAAATACATTAAAATTTTTAAAATAATAAAAACGAATGTGTAATCTAAAAGTACTTGTTAATAATAAGGAACATCAAACCAAGCAAGACAGTTGTTAAGTAGGAGTTGAATTCATGTTTGGAGAGAGGGATGGTGTTACCATAGGACCATGAGTCATCACAGTGGGAAAGCCCCACTTCTAGTGGCAGTTTGTTCTCCTTTGTAGAGATTTGGGACTCTCCTTCCTATATGCAACAAAGTAGAAAATTCTGACATAATTGTTACTTTGTTCTGAATCTTCTGTGCTCCTATATGCATCTTGATGGTACAATCTACACATACCACATTTTTCTCATATCACATTGTTTATGTATGTTTGAACTTTGCTTGCTCACATGCACCACACAGTTTTAATTATTATTTGATATGAGTGTTTCACACATACACACATCCTAACTTTTTGTTAGTGGTCTGAATATTAATATTAGTCTCTTAAACAAAAGGGCTAGTTTCAGTAGTTACTCTGGATTTGAATTTTTTCTAACAAGAGTTGACTTCCAGTCTCTATGCCTGTACCTGGGTTATTTTTAAAGTCATGACTATAATTAATAAGGTACATTTTTATCTTATCTACTAACAGTGTGGTCTATATCAGTGATTTATGTGTGTGGGGGGTTGTTTGTCTTTTGAAACTTAGCAAGTTAGGTAACTGTTCTATAATCACAAAGAAAGTAAGTAGTGTGCTTTGGATTCTAATTCAGGGCTGTGACTTCTGAATCCCAAGTTCTTCTGCTCATGTATTATTTATTCAGTCAGTTCCTTCTGGCTATATCTTCAGTTCACCTCTCTCATTTCCTCAGTTATCATCATTTCAAGAGATCTTCAATATGCAGTCTCTCCTTTAAATATTATACAACTTCTCATTCTCAACTCAACTTCTCATTCTCATTTTTATTTTTGATGTATTTTAGATTGGATGGCTATACCTGTGAATAAGAAATCTACTCTCAAGGCAGATAGTTTGGAAGAAGAATTAAATCAATGGACAGTGAAGGAAAGATTCACTGGTAATAGGTACTGGAAGTATGACAGTCTGTTAAAATGGTGTCATGGAAGACAGGAGATAAAGTTACAGCAAGTAGTACTCACGCATCGGGAAACCACCCTTGTGGTTAGTGAGCAGAAAAGTGATCAGTCTTATAAGGGCCACATCATGAGCTTGCCTTCTGTTCAAAGTCAAGGATTTCAGCCGAGTCAAAAGGCCTTTGAATGCAGTAAATGTGGGAAAGTTTTCACTAAGAACGCAACCCTTACTAAACATCAGAAAATTCATGCTGAAAAACTTAATGCAAATCAGAAAGCTCATGTTAAAGAGAAACGATACGAATGTAGAGAATGTGGGAAAGCCTTTCATCAGAGTACACACCTTATCCATCACCAAAGAATTCATACTGGTGAAAAGCCATATGAATGTAAGGAATGTGGCAAGGCCTTTTCAGTGAGCTCCTCGCTTACTTATCATCAGAAAATTCATACTGGAGAGAAACCTTTTGAATGCAACTTATGTGGAAAAGCTTTTATCCGAAACATACACCTTGCTCACCATCATAGGATACATACTGGAGAGAAACCTTTTAAATGTAATGTATGTGACAAAGCCTTTGTTTGTAGGGCTCATCTTACCAAACATCAGAATATTCATAGTGGAGAGAAACCCTATAAATGTAATGAATGTGGAAAAGCCTTTAATCAGAGTACAAGTTTTCTTCAGCATCAAAGAATTCACACTGGAGAGAAGCCCTTTGAATGTAATGAATGTGGAAAGGCCTTCAGGGTGAACTCTTCCCTTACTGAGCATCAGAGAATTCATACTGGAGAGAAACCTTATAAATGTAATGAATGTGGGAAAGCTTTCAGGGATAATTCATCCTTTGCTCGACATCGGAAAATTCATACAGGAGAGAAACCTTACAGATGTGGCTTATGTGAGAAAGCGTTCAGGGACCAATCAGCACTAGCCCAGCATCAGAGAATCCATACTGGAGAAAAACCCTACACATGTAATATCTGTGAGAAAGCTTTCAGTGACCATTCTGCCCTTACTCAACATAAGAGAATTCATACTAGAGAAAAACCTTACAAATGTAAAATCTGTGAAAAAGCCTTTATCCGAAGCACACACCTTACTCAACATCAGAGGATTCACACAGGAGAGAAACCCTATAAATGTAGTAAATGTGGGAAAGCTTTCAACCAGACTGCAAACCTCATTCAGCATCAAAGACATCATATTGGAGAGAAGTAATAATTGCCATTTATATGGAAGAGTTTGAGATAGAGCATATTAATTAAGGAATGTAAGAGAATCTATTCTAGAGAATAACGAAATAGACATCAAAATAGTAATTTTATTCAATGAGTCGTGTCAGAGTTTTGTGGATTTTGAGAATTTAAAAATGATAAGACACTCCTTGTAGTTCAGTATTGCCTCAACTGGTTGTGATACCATTTAGTCTGAATTAGCAAGATCAAAAGCAAAGTGAAGCTTCATTAACACAGAAATTGGTTTATTGAACTTATATTTTGACTATAAAGAGAATTAAAATTGTCAAAAGATTGAGAAGCAAAGGAATGAAAAGTGAGAAAATCGTCTATGAGCATTTCACTCTACTTGACTCTTATATGAGGATTTCTTCCTTCCTTCCTTGGATCCTTGGTTTTCTCATCATCCACTCTTTTTTTTTTTTTAAGATTTATTTATTTGTACATATAGAACTGGGGTACAGGCCAGAGGCTCAGGGGTGGCGAGAGGCTTCACCAGAGACAGAGTGGGGAGCAGAACAGGCAGATCGA
>NW_004567141.1:9159101-9167586 GCF_000260355.1 Condylura cristata | reverse complement strand
GGCGAGAGGCTTCACCAGAGACAGAGTGGGGAGCAGAACAGGCAGATCGACGAAGTACACTGCTGAGGGGAGCAGCGGGCGGGTCAGGGCGGGCCATGTGGTCACCTCCGGGGCAGGCGGGAATCGAACTCATGCAGAAGTGGTTTTAGCTTCTTAATGCTGTGCTTTAACCCACTGCGCCACCAGGGAGGGCCATCATCCACTCTTTTGACACACTAGTATAAAAGTGTAGTTCCCCTCGTCAACCCATTTACTTAAATTATGATCTCTACCTTCTGTTGCAAACCATCTTTTGTCAGAAATCCCTAGTCTCTGTGTCCACTGGCTTCTTAACCTGTGTTCTTCGAGGACAAGGCATTTGAATGGTGTGTCCCTCTTGATTAAGCAACTTCTAATTATTGGCATCACTTAACACCTCATTTTCCCTTGAGTTTTGTGATCTGACCTCAGATATTGTCTGTTTTTTTAAAAATTTAGTATTGCTGTGTAGGTGGCATAGATTTACCCAAATTCTTGATTTATCCAGTTCCTCAAAGCTTCAGCTTGACTCTGACCCTGGAGTGATACCTGAAGTAGGGGGTCAGTTTCTGCATCACAATAACTCTATACGCAGCAGTTGGCAACAACTCCAGAGGTGCCAGTCCCAATAACCCAGTGGTGGTGTAAATCCCTCCAGTTTTATGGCTTGTCATTTCCTGAGTTGCAACTGATGTGAAAGGCTGGAACCCTAAGGTCAGAGTTCAAAATTGTCGCATCTTGTGGTTGGGCATATTTCTGTGTTCAAGGCATTGCAGTATGTTGACTCACCACATCCTGTCCTTGCTTTTGTCTTTTTGTCTAGTTTTGGAGGTATTAACTGATAACAGGAATAGCAGAGAGCTTTGATTTGCCACCTTTGCATCTGAAAGTGCCCATTTCTCCTCCATCAGGGTATTCCGCCACTTAAAAACTATCCCATTTTGACAACATGTTGACAACAGTGGTGGACAACATGTTGAGCCTCTCCTCATGTCAAAAAGAGATCAACAGTGCCAAGACATTTCTCTGGCAGGGGCAGTGCCATGCCCAAAAAGTTTTGAGGAATAATTCAACTACAGGTTCAGTTCCTTTATCACCTTTAATCCTTAAGTGATGTTATTGAGTAACTTTTGTACCTTCACACATTGCAGCCACTGGCGGTACTGTCACTATTCCCACCCCTAAAGAACTGGGAGCCTGTGCAACTGCATGTTGTAGAATGCCATTATCATGAAGATGAAAAAGCAAGTAAGCTCTTGTTCTGGGAAGCAACGTGGCAGGTCCCTAGTTTGTGAAATCCAAGTTGGGCAACTTACTGAACCTACAAAGCCTGCACCTCAACTCCAGCTTATCGAAGATGACCTTTTATATCACATTGGAATCAGTGGAGTCCAGGTTGAATATAGACTAGAAAGCTTCCAGCAACTCTCAAGCCCAAATTCAGTTTCCACTTATGTGGGCAGACCCTTCCCACTGTCTGGTGGTCAGTAATTCATTTTTCCACTATTAAGTTGCTGGTAAAGTGGTATTCCTAGAGATTTCTTAGGATTTTGTCCTTCCTGGGCATATTCATCTAGAGCTTCACAAGGTTGGCAACCCAGTTCCCACAATAAACTTGAAAAACTGCTCATTACTACAGACATCTACCTTCAGTGCCATGCATTTGACCTGCCTGTCCCTCACTCACCCCCAACCTCAAGTCCCCGAAGAACACATTTAGAAGCTTGGTTTGTTGTTCATGTTGTTTTTAGTGAAAACTAGCACTACATATGTGCCTGCTTTTGAGCTGGAACCAAGACCTGCTGCCACTTCAGAACCTTATTGATCCCAGTGACAGCCTCAGTGGCCATCCCTCCACCAGGACTAGGCAAACAAAAGGCTTGTATCTGATTTTACTGTGAGGTCTGATCCCATCCCTCACAGGCTCAGATGTTTGAGCCTTGAAATTAGACTTCTCAGATGCCTTTTCACTCATCCCTGCTGAGGAGGCAAAAAGCAAATAACCTTACCTGCATATATTTGTGATAAGACTGGAACCAGGTCTTTAGCAATGATTTTACTATGTTACACCATACCATTTATATCTAGTTGCATAATTTCAACTGAGGGAATCAACATGTGTAAAGCTGCTGTTCTATACTTTTCTAATCTGAAGTAGTGTGGCTCCTGGACATTACATCCCCAGCATCTCTTGGCTCAGTCTCTGAAAGTGCACATTTGAGACCTTTGAGATAGAATCACTCAGTTACCTATATTACCAGCTGGTCTGCATTGAGACAGGATTTCAGCAATTACCAAGAGGGACTTTGCTACTCTGAGCAAATTTATCACAAGATAGCCAGTGCTTCCTAGGAAGAGAAGGTTAGTCCATACCTCAATTATCTAGTCTTACTAGTTGACCACATAGACACTAAATATATCAGGGGTAAGGACCTAATTTTACAAAGTCTAATTTCTAAAGGGCCACTGTTTCAAATCCTTTACAGTCGCAGTTTTGGAGCTCGTAATGGATCATCCTTTGCAAATCCAGCCCATTCTGCACTACTTCCTGCTCCACAAGTGCATGGCACTTCCAAGCCCATCTCTTATGGTTAAATCCATGCATTTGGCAGAAGTCTGACCTACATATAAACCAGTGTCAACACCTTCACTGGACTATGGGAAAATCTTGATGTAGAGAAACATAACTAGGGCCCTACCTCCCACACCAGAGCTCTCTCAGTGGCAAGTCCATTGGAGGTGCCAATTCCACTGTAGACAGGGGAAGGGTTTGCATGGAGGAGTAGCATCTAGATTTCATTATATTTTTCATTTTCTGTAGCCTTCTGTTCCAGGCCTAACACTTCTTGCTCTTGAGAGTGGAAAAATGACCAAGTTTTTCCTTTAAAATTCCTTTATTCCTTTCATTGGCTGATTGATCTTATAACTGGGTGCTTACATTTGCCTATATTTGACAACCGGGTCTCCTTAAAATGTTTCATATTCACCCACTTCCTGAGCCACAGAATCTAGAAAAACATCTCCTTGATTGGAAGAAAAACATTAAACATGATATCATATAAGAACACACAGCACCCAGCTGTCTAAGTGCTTTCCTTTACTATTTTTGTACTTTGTATTGCCCTCCTAAATACAGCTGGACTAGCTATCAGGATGGTGTGGAAACAAACTGCCACAGTCTATCCTGCAAGGAGTCTGGGGTGAGGCATCTCCAACTTCTAGGCCACCTCAGGTCTTGCCAGGTGTCCAATGAGTTGGTAGTATCAATGGCATTCTTATTTTGGGAGACCCATGGTTGGGGTTTTAAAATATGCAAATTAGGACCTGCTGAATGAGGAAGCACAAACTACCCACACGTGGTCAGTAGGTAATTCCCTTAGTATCTGAGCTAATTTGGGGAAGTGAAACACTCAGGCATCACTGGATTGAGAAAACACCCATACAAGGAAGTAAAATCATAGGAATTAATATTTGTAGGTCCCCAAAATGGGGACAGAGGTAATGTCCAGGCCCACAAGTGAACAAAAGATTGACTAGTGTAGGATACACCTATTACAGTTTACTCTTGAATAACAGAGGTTAGGAGTGCCAACACCCTACTGCCTGGCACTGTCTAAAAATCTATGTATAGTTTTTTATTTTCCAAAATTTAACATAGCCTGCTTTTTACATAAAGACAACTAGTACATATTTTGTATGTTTATGTGTTATATACTATGTTCTTACAATAACATAAGCTGGAGGAAAAAAGTATCAAGAAAATGCAATATCAATATTGTAAGTTTATTTCATTTTTTTATTAGATATATTGTCAGCACAGCAGTGCATGATAGAAAACACTGTAGGCATTATACATATTACTAACAATAGGTATACAAATGAAAAGATAATATGAAAAAGAATTATAGATGGAATGGTTTATATTTATAAAAAAGCAGCAATATAATTGCTTTGTGGTAGCCTAGTATCAATATGACTGCTTCATGATAACTTAGCCTATACACTAATGAATGAATCATTATACAGTTTTTATGGCATATTGTACTACAGTATTCATGTCATATCTAACTTCTTGATTATTTTCAGTATTTCTTGCCAATGTGATCTATCTGCAAGTTTTTCAAACTTTCTCCAAAATGTATTCCAATATTTTTATTGAAAAATATCAGCATTTAATAAATGAACCTTCTCAGTTCAACTTTGCATTACAATTCCAGGATATATTCACGAGGGGTTGGGGTAGATGTCACTAACATCTCACAGGCTCAGTTCTTAAGAAATCATTTTATTAAATAAAGTACCATTGTTTGATTATTATTATTATTTCTTTTTTGGCAGTATAGTATAGGATTTCTCCATTCAGCTGTTCTCACTGAGCTCTCCCAACACCAAAGCACCCATCGTACTTCATAGTAGTCTATCGCAGTCTTCCAGCCTCTCCATCTGCATACCCTTCCTGGATGCCTCAGTTCTACAGGCAGCTTTCAGGGGTTAGTCTTAAAGTTTGTCTTTGACCCTCTGTTTGGTTTCTCTGTAGTCCACATGTAAGTGAAACCATCTGATATGTATCTTTCTCCTTCTGGCTTAACTCCATCCCTTTCAGCTCCATCCATGTTGCCACAAATAGCATGAGTTTATCTTTGTTGATGAGTGAGTAGTATTACATTGTGTATATACAGTCTTAATCCATTCATCTGTTTGGGGGTATGTAGGTTGTATTCATGTGTTGTCTGTTGTAAGTAATAACTACAATAAACATAAGTGTACAGGGTTAATTTTGAATTAATATTTGTGTGTTCTTTGAGTTGATACCTAAGGAGTAAAATTGCTGGGTCATGTGACAGATCCATTTTTAGTCTAAGGGAACTCTACACAGCTTTACATAGGGACTATCCATTCTGCATTCCCACCAAACCGTGTAAGAGTGTTCCTTTCCCCCCACAATCTTTCTAGTATTTATTGTTTCTAGATTTTTTTAATGCGGGCTATTCTCACTGGGGTGAGGTGGTATCTCATTGTGGTTTTGATTTGCATTTCCTAGAAAGTAATGATGAAGATGTTTTCATGTGCCTGTTGGGTATTTGTATATCTTTGGAGAAGTGCCTATTTAGCTCTTTCATTGATTTGTTTTGAATGAGTTGTTCGTTTTCCATTTGTTGTATGAGCTCTTTGTAGATCTTTAATATAAGTCTCCTATCAGCTATAGAGTGTGCGAATATTTTCTTCTATTCAGCAGTGTCTCCATTTTGGTTACTACTGCTTTTGCTGTACAGAAGCTTCACAGTTTGATGTAGTCCAGATTTGTTTATATTCTCCTTTGTTTTCCTTGCTGCTGGAAGTGAATTCACAAATACATTTCTAAAGTCAATGTCATGAAGGTTTATGCCTATATTTTCTTTATATATTTTGTAAGTTCAGATATTACATCCATGTCTTTTATCCATTTTGAGTTGACTTTGGGTATAGTGTGAGATAGTGATCTAGTTTGATTCTTTTGCATGCTAGTTCAATTTTCCCATGATTGATTATTGAAGAGGCTTTTGCTGCTTAGTGTATATTTTTTGCTCCTTTGTCATAGATTAGTTGTCCACACATATGTGGTTTTATTTCTGCATTTTCAATTCTGTTCCATTGGTCTATATGTCTGTTTTTTTGTCCTAGTACTATGCCTTTTAAATTATTATAGCCTTAAAGTATAGCTTGAAGTCTGGTAGTGTAATACCACCATTTTGCCCATTTTTAGTCAGGAGAGCT
Source organism: Condylura cristata (assembly GCF_000260355.1). Taxonomy (NCBI): domain Eukaryota; kingdom Metazoa; phylum Chordata; class Mammalia; order Eulipotyphla; family Talpidae; genus Condylura; species Condylura cristata. The sequence goes on along the minus strand of NW_004567141.1, from coordinate 9,161,814 downwards.
TTGGCTACCCAGGGTCTTGTGTTTCCATTTGAATTTCGGTAATATTTGTTGCATTTCTTTGGAGAGTGACATTTAGATTTTGTTTGGAGTTGTACTAAATTTACAGATTGTTTTGGATATGATGGTCATTTTGACAATGTTGAACCTTTCAATCCATGAGAAAGGAATAGCCTTCCATTTATCTGTCTTCTTTTGTCTCTTAACAATGTCATAGTTTTCCTTGTATAGGTCCTTCACCTCCTTTGTTAGGTTTATTCCCAAGGTTGTTTTTTTTTTTTGGCTGAGGTGATAAGTGGGTAACTTTCTTAAATTCTTCTTCTAGTTCATTGTTTGCATATAGAAAGGCAACTGGATTTTGTGCATTGATTTTTGGATCCTGCCACTTTGACAACTGGATTGTTTGTTTCTTTTATGATTAGTTTTTCTGTGGAGTCTTCAGGGTTGCCTGTGTATTATCGCATCATCTGCAAAAAGTGATAGTTTCTTTCCCGATATGGATTCCTTCTATATGCTTCACTTGCCCAGTTGCGCTAGCTAAATCTTCTAATACTGTACTTTAAATAGTAGTGGTAAGAGTGGGCATCCTGTTTTATACTAGATCTTAGTGCAAAGGCTTTTAGTTTTACACCATTGAAAATGATACTAGCTGTAGTATGGTTTTTATTATGTTAATAGATATATTCTGTTTACTCCAAATTTTCAAGAGTTTTCATACAAATGGATGCTGAATCCTATTAATTAAATGCTTTCTTGCCATCTATTGATTTGAAAAAAAAAATGTTTTTTTATTTTCCTTTTTGTTGATGTGGTAATTACACTAATTGATTTTCACAGGTCCAAACATTCTTGTGTACCTGGTGTAAATCCTATTTGGTCATCTTATAATCCTTTTCATACATTGTTGGATACAGTTTGCTAAGATTTTATTGAGGATTTTTGCATTCATGTTCATTAGAGAGATTGGTTATAATTTTCTTTTTGTGTTGGCTTTGTTTAGTCTTAGTATTGATGGGGTGATAGCTTCATAAAATGTGTTTGGCAGTACACTTTCTCAATTTTTTTTAAAAGAATTTGTGCAGGGTAGGTATTAGCACCTCTTTGAACATTTGGTAGAACTCACTTTTAAAATCTTGTCCTGGATTTTTGTTTTGGGGAAAGTTTTGATTACTTTTTCATTTTCCTTCTTGTGATTGGTTTGTTATGATTTCCATTTCTTCCCTATTCATTTTCTTTAAAAAAAAGATTTATCTATTTATGCATACAGAACTGGGGTACAAGCCAAAGGTGTAGGGTTGATGAGAGGATTCACCAGAGAGAGTGGGGAGCAGAACAGTAAGATGATGAAGTACACTGCTGAGGGGAGCAGCAGGTGGGTCAGGAGAGGTTTGCTATGCCATGTGGGTCAGCTCCTAGCTCCAGAGGATCGAACCTGCACTGAAGCAGCCCCGGCCAGCATGCAATGCTGTGCCCCAACCTGACACACTATCAGGGAGTGACCCTATTCAGTTTGGGATGAATGTATAACTCTAGGAGTCTGCTCCCTCTGCTGTTATTGAACTTGTTTGCATAGAAATGTTCATAGTAATCTCTTAGTATCCTCTGGATTCTGTCAACATCTTGTAACTTCTCTTTGGTTTTTTGATACTCTTAATTTGAATTTTCTCATTTTGTCCTAGTAAGCCTAGCTAGAAGTTTGTTCATTCCCCTCCCCCCAAGAACCGGCTTTTAATTTTATTGATTTTTTTAAACTCTCCTGTTGATATCTGTTTTATTTGTGCTCTGTGTTTTTTGTCTTTCCTTCTACTGTCTTTTGGCTTTTTTTGTTTTTCATTTTCTAGTTCTTCAAGATGAGAAATATTTCAGTTATTTGAACTCGAAATTTCTTGTTTGCTGATTTGGGCCTGTGTTGCTGTACATTTCCTTTTTACTACTGCTTTTGTTTATCCTCTATAACCCTGTGGTCTTAAAGCAAAGTACTGTTAAGTCACCATGCATTAGAAGTTTTCTCTGCTTTCTTTCTGTAATTTATTTCTGTTTGATACTTTTCAATATTCATGAATTTATAGATATTTGTTTTTTGGCCCAATATATGTTTAATAGTGGAGAATGTCCCATGTGCACTTGAAAAAAAATGTATATTCTGATTTTAGGTGGTGTAGTGTCCTATCAAAGTCTATAGCTTCATTTGGCCTACATATTGTTGTTGTGTTTAAAGCTGTTATATCCCCATTTATTTTTTTCTCTCATTGACTTGTCCATTGGTGATAGTGGAGTGTTGAAATCTCCCACCACAAATGTGTTTTACTGGAGTTATCTAAATTGATAGGTGTACTAGGTATATTTTGGTACTCCTTCATTTGGTTAGTTTATGTTAATGATTGTTATGTCTTTGTCTTACTTTGGGGTCCTGACACAAGCTATGCGATGGCTATCGTCTGACAGATTCCAGGTAGCTCCGGAAAAGCTCTGAAAGATCAGACTTTCCATGCTAACTTATGTTATGACCTCCCTTTTTTGTATAATCGTAATATCAAAATATTCTGAGCAATTTTTAGCCTACAATTGGATTGCCTCAGCCGCGTAAGGCCTGCCTGCCCTGACAAGCAAGCACTGCACCAGGGTGAGAAATTCCTCTGAAGTCAAAAGTGACTTAACAACTGACTGATCAATAAAAAAGCAAAAGGGCTGTTTCTGCAAAGTCTTTCACTGCCAG
>NW_004567141.1:9150421-9158501 GCF_000260355.1 Condylura cristata | reverse complement strand
CCTGCTTCAAATGTATAAAATAAACCTCTGCTGAAGGCAGAGCAGGTAGATTTGCACCCAACTCCAACTCCCATGTGTCTTCCTCACTCCCGCTCCTCTCCCCCTCTTGGAATCTCTGCACGCCAATGCCTTCCCATCTTAGGGTCCTGCCTGTGTTGCCTCCAGACACCTCAAAAGTTGGAGCTGGTCTCCGACAGGGTCCCACTTGCTTATTTTCCAACCCTTTACTTTAATCCTGTGTTTATCTTTGTATATCAGATGGGTCTCCTGGAGACAGTAGAAAATTGGATTGTTTCCTAACCCAAAAATATGCTCTGTTTTCTAATTAGTGAGTTTAGTTAATCAATATTTAGAGTGATTATTGATATATGAAAGTCTGTTGGTGCAATTTTATCTTTGTGATTGTATCTATTTCTTTTTTCAGTTCTTTTGTGTTTCTCTGTCTTCAATAACAGAGTTCCTTTCAGTATTTCTTGGGAATGGAGAGGGAGGGGGAGTCCAGTATTTTCGAATTCCTTCAAATTATTTTTTGTCTGAGAAGTCATTCATTTCTTCCTCATATCTAAAGAGAACCTATAGTAGTCTTTGTTGGCAGTTTTTAATCTTTCAATGTTTCAGTCACATTTGTCCATTTTCTCCTTACCTGCAGTGTTTCTTTTGAGAAGTCCAGTATTAGCCCGATCTGGGTTTCTTTGTAGGTTATCTTTTTATTTTCCCTCACCAGCTTCAATAGTCTTTCTTTGTTTTTGTCTTGTAGTTTGCACTACTATAGTCCAGATGTTAGTCTCATTTTGTACAAGTACCCCAGTGTTCTCTTAGCTTCCTGGATTTATACATTTATTTCCATTTCCAGACTTGGGAAGTTTTCTTCTACTATTTCTTCAAATGTGTTCTCCTTCCCTGGAACTCCCTGGTGGTCTAGAGGTTAAGTGCTATCACCACTACAGCCTGAGTTCTATACCCAGCGAGTAAGCTAACCCACAGGTGGCAGCAGACACCTCCTGTCTCACCTTCTGCCCCCCTCAGTAGTGTATTTCAGTCAAGGTGTCTGTTCTACTCCCCACTCTGTCTCTGGTGAATCCTCTCACCCCCTGTACCTATGGCCTACACCCCAGTTCTTCTATGCAAAATTTGGGGAGAGGAAGGAAAGGAAAAGAAGGGAGAAGGGAAGGGAAGGAAGATGGGAGGAAGAAGGAAAAGAAGGAGGAAGGAAGGAGGGAGGGAGGGAGGGGTGAAAGGTGGGAGGGGTGATGGGAGGAAGGAAAGAAAAAGAAAGAAGGGAAGGAAGGAATGGGAGGAAGAAAGAAAAATATTGTCTTTTCTTTCATGTCTCTATTTACCTTCTGGGATTCCCATTATTCTTACATTGTATTTCCTCATGGTGTCACAAAGTTCATGATGTGTTCCTTCATTTCTTTTTCTTCTTCCATCTTACTTCTGTGTTGATTTTTGAATTTACATATATCACTATTCACTGTCCAAGTTCACTGTTCACCTTGCAAAGTTAGTTCAAGTTCACTGATTCACTCTTTCATTTGATTTATTCTGCTTATATAGCTTGTTTTTTTCGTTTCTTTTTCAAAAAGATTTATTTATGCTTACTAACTGGGGTACAGGCCAGAGGTGTGGTGGGTAAGAGGATTCACCAGAGATAGAGTCGGGAACAGAACAGGCAGATTAACAAAGTACACTGTTGAGGGTAGCAGCGGGAGGGTCTGCCATGCCATTGTGGGTCAGCTCCCTGGCCTGGATTGAATTTGCACTGCAGTGGCTTTGGAGAGCTTCATAATGCTGTGGTTTAACCCATTGTGCCACCAGGGAGAGCCCTATTTTTCATCTCTTTTTAATCTTTTCTTTTTTCCTGCAGCTCATGTATTTCCTTCTTTAGGAAATCATTTTAGATCTTCTGTTTGTTGATTTTGTCTCTCAGGACACTTATTTGTTTTTCTGCATTTTCCTGTATGTACTTGATCCTCTACTCTGAGTATTTTATGACTTCTTTTAATTTCTTTGTGATTACAAGCTTAAATTCCGTGTCTAGAAGGAATAGGTCTTTCAGGTCCTTTTGACTGGATTCTGATTATTTTTAAAAATCTTTTCATGATGTAGTATTCTTCTAAAGAACCACTAAAGCCATTCTGTGTCACTGTTGTTTTTAAGACCTCACTTCTGTGGTTTGGCCTCTAAGTCTGTCTCCATATCTACCACACTTGGCCAGTGTGCTCACTAGAGGCTGTTGGCCTGTCAGTTAGGACCTGACATAGCTACATTGTGAGTTGTGCCAGTTTCCAAGCTCACAATGGAATGTGATATATGTAAGGTGAACACCTTGGGGGATGTGTCCTAGGATGGAGTCACTTCCTGGAGGATAACTGACTACTTCTGGTATCCTGTAGAGCTCTGAGCAGTCCTTACTGTGGCCTGAGACTGCTTGAGTTGCAGATGTGTGTAACCAGGGTAGGGGTTGGTTCCTTCCAGTGTTGAGGACTACTGTTATTGGGCAGGACCCTGCAAGGCCTGGACTGGGTTCTGAACATTTTCTGAGGCAGTGAGATGGATGTGCTTAGAGTCAGAAGTATTGATACTTTCTGTTAGGGAGAAAGGATGTCCTGAATGGGCTCTACAGATACAGGTTTTGTGAATTCTGCCCCCCTACTCCAGACAGTGGAACTTTAAATCTCAGCATCACCAAAGAGATATTTGTTAGGACCCCAGGGTGAAGTTAAGCAGTCATGTTTGTTACAAATTCAAATCCCATCATCAAAGGGGGGATTGCTAGGACCAGAGCATGGGGTTAAGGAGCCATGTTTCTTATAAAACCAGACATGTGGGTTTTGGGGCTTTCTTGGCCTTATGGCTTATGGCTGGTCTCTTGGGTTTTCACTAGCTTTCATTGTGCTATTGGGGTTCCAGGTAAGAAGAACTTGTAGGATGCATCTCTTTTCCTGAGTTAACTCATTTCTCTTTCCCTTATAAATAAGCCCATTATTAACCTTTTTGTGTGTGCCTGCAGTTGAATCTTATTATAAGTCCTTTGAAATGTGCGGGTGAAGACCCACAGTTAGGCAACCCAGTTCACATTGGGGTTGCCCTGTAACAGTTTGGTGTCCAATGTGGTTGACCAAGTTAGACCCATAGTGAGCAGCCCAAAGTAACTTTCCTTGTGTTGGTCACAGTAAGCACAATAGTCTGCAGGACAAATGGTATTTTTGCCTCAGGTCTTGAGATTTTTTTTTTTTAGGTCTTGTATACAGCTCTCACTTGTTCATGTGCTTTTAGACTAAACATGGCCTAAATATGAGTTTAAGCAGCTTTATCCCTAGTGTGAGTACTTTTAAGTTTTCTTTCAGCCTTAAGTTTAAATACACCTTTCCCTTTAAACACTAGTTTTATAAGCATAAATAGCTTGGTATAATCTCCTATATATGCAAATGATTTTGCTACTGTACACATTCATAGGTGGTTTGCAAGTCATACCTACCTTACAATCTACTTCTGGGTGTCTTTTTGATACTTTGTATAAGTATCATTTGTCATCTTTTTGGCTCTGTGAGGTGGATATTCTCCATCTATTAAGAACATACAACAGCAAATTCAGGCTCTTAATTTAGCTATTCAGAATATGAGACATGAGAATTGTACTGATTTTGATTCAGCTTTTCAAACTATGCAGAATCAGATACAGGTTATAATAACAAAAAATCTTACTGGTTTTTATTCTGCTTTTAAAAGTATACACACCCACATACAAGACACCCTCCATAAATTGGAGATAGCTCTGCTATCTCCATTAGTCTCTACTAATGGCACAGAGAGAGGGTAAACATTTCCCTGAGGGCTGCAGGAGGGCAGAGTTAGAAGAGGATGATTATCATTTGTTGAACACCTTAAACCCCTCTGGGCAAAATCATTCTCTGCCTGACAATGGACCTCCTGTGGAAGCTCCTAAAGTTTTACAGCCCTCACTGATCTCTGGAGAAGAAACTAGCATAGCTTCTCCTTCCCGTAGTAGATGGGACGCCCACTTTGTTAGAGAGTCGCCCTGAAGTAGGGCAGTTCCCTCTGTGACAAATGCTGATGGGTGGTTTAAATGAACACAGACAATCTGATGGGTACTTTTGGTCTCACCATCGTTTTAGTACTGCAGGCCTCCTACATTGGAGAATATCTGTCCCTTCTTACAGGTAGGAGTCTTACAGGATGGCAACTTGTTTGCCTCTATCTTCCTCTCTCACCATCCTAATTGGGCAGACAGTTAAGTCAATGAAGGGGGAATAGAAATGTTGAAGCTCTATAAAAAGTTTTCTTTGGTAGGGCTGCAGCGGGGATTCCCAAACAAAAGAATTTCAATAAAATTCTGCAGCTTGCAACAGCTAATGAAGATCCATCATAGTTCCTTGAATGGATTATTCAGACATATACCACTCACACAGCTATAAATCCAGATGCCCCAGAAAATGCTCTTTTCATTGTGATATTCATTATGCATAGTGCCCCAGACATAAGAAGAAAGTTAGCAAAAGTGGATGGCATCACAGTGATGAGTCCATCCCAGATAGTAGACTTGGTATTTAGGGTTTATAATAACAGAGGAAAGGAGACTTGTGAATTTTTTTTTTAAGATTTATTTTTTATGCATACAGAACTGAGGTATAGGCCAGAGGTACAGGGGCAGTTGGAGGACTCACCAGAGATAAAGTGGGGAGCAGAACAGGCAGATTGACTAAGTACACTGCTGAGGGGAGCAGCAGGAGAAACAGGAGAGGTCTGCTGCACCATGTGGGTCACCTCTCTGCCAGGAATCAAACTTAAGCTGCAGCTAGCTTCACAGTACTGTGCTTTAGCCCATTTCCCACCAGGGATGATCCTGTGGCTGTTTTTGTACAGAGGGAACACAGAACAGAATTTCAGGCAAACTGTAACAGAATAGTGAGAGGACCCAGGAGAAGAGAACCCTGGAGGAATGAGCCCCGAGGGAGAAATCATTTCTCTTTTTTTTAAATAAGTACCTCAAGTCTTCAATGGGTTCGCAAGACCAATGGGGTTCTGTCTCCAGGTTAGTTCCTTCTGGGGCTTTCTTAACTCTGAAATGATGTTTTTATACCCTCAAGTTTTAATGAAGTATGTGTGCTCAGTAAAACATCATGTAGTACAGTCTTTCTCTGAAAGTTGGTTTTGGCATCTCCACTTTACTAATCCAAGAGCTATTAATTAAGCATTCTGTCTGATGTACCTGCTGGAAGAGCTTTGGCTTCTATGGTGCCCTGGAGTTTCTCCACTGCATAGCCCACACCTCAATGGCTTTGCTCCATGAAGCTGCTGCCATCTGTAAATATTTCCCACTCTGGATCTGGCAGAGGCTGGTCAGTCAAATCTGGTCAGCTGGTATATACTATTTCAATGGTTTCTAAACAGTCATGAGTTAAATTTTCAACCTCAGATCCATCTACATTACTTGGAAGCAGTGTGGCAGGATTTAAGGATTGGAAACCTGTCAGTTCTGCTGACTTGGAACTCCAACAACACACTGAAAGCTCAAGAGTCAAATGGCCAGCCACCAGCCACAAGGCCAAGGGGGGGAGAGAGAGAGAGAATGAACCTGCTCAAAATGACTCCTCTCTCTATATATCCCCCAAATCTCAAAATGGTTGCTTAGCTTTGCCCTTGCATCATCACAGTCCTCCGTTTGGTGTTGCTGGGAGTTGTAGTTTCAGTGACTGAAGTAGGGGGTGGAGTCCACAAAACCTGTATATGCAGAGTTCATCTAGTGCTACAAAAGACATGTTTATCTTTTTTGATTGCTGAGTAATATTTCATGGTGTATATGTAACATATATCTTGCTCCAGTCCTCTATTTTTGGGCATTCGGGTTGATTCCACATCTTACCTATTGTAAAGAGTGCTGCAATAAACATAGGGCTACAGGTGTCCTTTTGAATCAGTGTTTTTTGTGTCATTTGGGTAGATACATAGGAGTGGAATTGCTGGATCATATGGAAGCTCCATTTTTAGCAGTTTGAGAAACTTCCAGACAGCTTTCCATAGTGGTTGGACCAGTTTGTGTCAGAGACCTGCTCCAATTTTTGAGGTGTCTGGAGGCAACACAGGCAGGACCCTAAGATGGGAAGGCATCGGTGAGCAGAGATTCCAAAAGGGGAGACAGGAGTGGGCACAAGGAAGACACGGAAGTCAGGATAGGGTGCAAGTCTTCTGCCATTCCTTTAGCAGGTCTTTATACTGTGTAGCAAGTAATTAATTGTAATAATGCATAGAGTAAGTTAATGAGATATCGCCATAAACCGTTCTCAAGGACAAGGGGGAAAAGCATTCTTCTCTTAACAATTTATGGTATAATAGATTATACATTTTGTGATAGTTATCATGTATACAGCTGTCTAGTTATCACTCAAAGGAAGAGAGGTCTGGGAAAGGGTGAGCTTGTTAGCAAAAGGTTGTTAAGGGTCTTGGGGTAGTAATAGATTGTGTTAGCAGTGTTATCAGTGATTGTCTAAAGAAAAGCTAATGGCTAATTTAAGGCTAGCAGAGAGTAGTTAGTGCTTGTTTTAAAAGGAGTAAATTAAGAGAAAGTTGTACAGTTGTATATCAAATAGCATCTGTGTAGTCAAGGTTAAAATTTGTCCATGAGTCCTTATGCCCTGAGAGCCTTATCTGAGGTTTGCTTTTTTATTTAAAGAAACCAAGGAAGCTTCCCAGGAGTTTTTATGTCCTGGGGTCTTATTTCTCCTGGGGCTTGCCTTTTGTCTCAGGAGACAGAGGAATTTCTACTCCTGGGGCAGCTTGCCTGAACCAGGAAGCCCCCTGTGTGGCTAAGACAATCCAGTTGTAAACTGAATGTTACTCAGAATATTTTGATATTATGATTATACAAAAAAGGGAGGTCATAAGTTAGCAGTAGAAAGTCTGATTTTTCAGAGCTTATCCCAATCTATCTGGAATCTGTCAGATGATAGGCGTTGCATAGCTTGTGTCAAGTTTGCATTCCCACGTCAGTGTAGAAGAGTTCCCTTTTGGTGTATTGAGGGAGGATATAGAATTCACCCTGAGAGGCAAGGCGTAAACTGTGGAATGTCCAACAGTTTCTGAAATTCCCCACAGCTGTGGGTTTGGCATTTCTTTTAGTCCCCTGAGGTAGTTGGGCAAGTATGGGTGAAGGAGGAAGTTCCCTAGGTCTGCTCAGGTTCTGCTACTTCCCCAGGCCTGCTGCTTGGGGGAGTCTGCTGCTTGGATTCTGCTGCTTGCTGGAGCAGAAAGTTCCTGCAGTATACTGCTAGCTCACAGTAGTATCTATGGTTACCCTGACTACCTTCTGAAACAACAAAGAATGCTTATGCTGTATAAATGGGATGACAAGTTTTCTCATGCAAACTGTATAAAACCTCACCACTCCTGTAATTCGGGACTTAGCCTTTGGGACTGATCCCACTGAGCCCGCCGTGACAAGTAAATCTTTCTCTCCACCTCACTCAGTGCCATCTGATTTCTCTGGGAAACTGCCGTAACATGGGGGCTTCTGAGGTCTCTTTCCACCTCAGAGCTTGTGGTACCTAAAGGCACTCAATGTAGGGACTGGCAGTCCAAGTTTCCTCCTGATGCCTTTCTGATCACTAGGTGGTGCCAGAGACATCTCCTAGTAGGCTTTCAGAGTGGGCTTATTCTTGCAGGTCTCCTGGAGAAGGAGGGGGGAGGGGAATGCCACAAGCTAACCCTCACCAGTCAGCCCCCTGCTGTAGCAGCACTGTTGCCCCCACTTGCCCATCTATTGCTTTCTGTAGCCTTCAGATGTCCCAGGATTCTTCCATGGCCTCCAAACTTCCTTTTTCCTCCTGGGCAAGTGCGCTGATTTTGTGGGTGGGGGCGGGGAGCAGGTAAAAGTATCACAAGTAGGCTGATTCTCTTTTCTCCCTTGCCTTGTTTTTTTTGTTCTGTTTTGTTTTTTCCCCTTCTGACACAAGCTATGCGACGGCTATCATCTGACAGATTCCGGGTAGCTCGGGAAAAGCTCTGAAAAATCAGACTTTCCACGCTAACTTATGTTATGACCTCCCTTTTTTGTATAATC
>NW_004567141.1:9115534-9149626 GCF_000260355.1 Condylura cristata | reverse complement strand
CCTGCTTCAAATGTATAAAATAAACCTCTGCTGAAGGCAGAGCAGGTAGATTTGCACCCAACTCCAACTCCCATGTGTCTTCCTCACTCCCGCTCCTCTCCCCCTCTTGGAATCTCTGCATGCCAATGCCTTCCCATCTTAGGGTCCTGCCTGTGTTGCCTCCAGACACCTCAAAAGTTGGAGCTAGTCTTCGACACCCTTCACCTTCTGTTTACTTTAATTGGGGCACCAATTTTGTCCTATTGGGAATTGTCTGCTGCTACTCCCTATTAATTGCCTTTGCGGGAGAATACAAAATTTAGCATCCCTTTGGGGTCATGTTGGTGATGTCACTCGGAGGAATATTTTAAAAAGCAAAAGTATGTAATATCAAACAAAGCCATAATAAGTATAATAAATATGTACAAAAAATTTACACAGGTGTTAAAATATTAGAATACCTGGGCCCTCCCTGATGGCGCAACGGGTTAGGACACAGCACTGCAAGCTTATACGAGTTTGATCCTCAGTCCCACATGGCGCGGCAGACCTCTCCTGACCTGCCCGTTGCTCCCCTTAACAGCCGACTTAGTTGATCTGCCTGTCCTGCTCCTCACTCTGTCTCTGGTGAATTCTCTCACTGTTCCTGCACCTCTGGACTCTATACCAGTTCTGTATGCATAAATAAATCTTTAGGGGAAAAAATATGAGAATATCTTAACATAAAAAAGGTCTTTCTACACAAGTTTCTCAATACACTGGCCACAGGTGATCACCTTATGCATAAGTGAGTAAACATTATCAAAGTGTAATATTACTGGAGTTTAGAGAACTCACATTAAAATACTGTGATTGTAATGGAGAAAAGCCTCTAATCCAGAACCCCACTTTCACTGGAATATGTAATCCATAGTGGAGAGAAATAATTTGAGGTAAATGAACGTGAAAACCTATAAATATAGCCTAGATCTTATTCTACACCAAAAGAATGTTATTTTTAGGTGAAATCCTATTAATTTATCTAAATGTAAAACATATTATACACCAAAGAATCTGCATAAAAAATCTCTGTTTTATGGAGTGTGGCTGGTTGATCTCCTAAATCTGTTCCACATACAAAATGGTAGAGAATTCATGCTTACATTTTGAAGGAAACATTTCAGTAAATTTTGGGAGAGATATTTTGAGATCCATTTTTTTATTTCACTTTATTTTCATACCACTAACTCTATACAAACAGATCTGATTTTCTCAAGTTACAGGGTCATTTAAGAGAATATACATGAGAAGGTGTCCAGACCTCAGGGGAAATAAACTCTAAGGAAAAGACCTTGACACACATAACTTCTTAGAGGTATAGCCCAGCTTCTGCATTTTCTGGCATCTTCTCTCAAAGTTTCTGTGACAAAAGGATATTCACCAAAGTCCAACTTACTCAGTTCAGTACACTTACAGATCTTCTGAGGAAACTGTTCCTCTCTACCCTCAAGCCTAGATTTTCTTCTAGGATCTCAGCACTCTTAGTGCTATATACCCTTGGATTATGGTGGCAGGTCAAAGGGTAGAAATTAGAAATCTCACTCAGATTAGACCAAGCCCAAACCAGAGAGTGTAATTTTAGTTCCTTTACAGAGTATGATCCCCTTATTAGTTGTTTCTCAGCATGAGTTAGAAGTTCAGTCTGCAGAGAAGAACTGTGGAACCAGTATACATAGAAAATCAGTCGGGGAAATATGGCATGAGCCTCAGATCTCTGCAGACCAACCCTGTTTTGCTATGGCCTTTGTGGACTCCCTGCCTCTGGCTGTTCACCGTAGACCTCAACTCTTCCAGCTCCATCCTCCACTTGCTACTTGGAGGCCTCTTTGTCCTCACCCTTCTATGGGGCTGCCACTGTGGGGGTCTTGACACTCCGCTTCTTCTTCTGCACGTTCTGCGCCGGACGGAACAGGATGATGTAGGTTTTGGGTACATAAAGCATGCCAAGGGACACCGATGCACTCAGGCTCAAGGAAACAGTCAGTGTGGTGGTTTGGATATAGATCTGAGTTGTGGAGATAAGGATCAGTTGGGACTCACCCCTGTCTTTTCCACCGCCCAGCCCCATGTTGACTGCAGGTGAATCTAATTCATGGGTAAATGGGAATGAGCATACAAAAGGACATAAGCAAAGGCCTTTGTCAGGAAGAAGTATTAGCCACAGTATGGCCCTGATGTATTGGGTTATCTGAAAAGTCCTGATACATTTTTGCTTGAAAGAAATTAAAAAGTAACATGATTTTTCTGACAACCCAAGAGGTAGGAAGGAGGGTGAGTGATATGGGACACATTGGACAAGTGACTGAAGGAAGTGAGGGGGGGGGCCCTTCACAGAGTGTGATACCTAAGGAAATAGTCCTAAAAAAGGTTCATGCATGTTAATGAATGAATTAACATGTTTTCAAATGTACAAGCAAGTGAATGAACTAAGATTGAATAAAGGAGTGAATAGGCAAACAAATGGATAATAGGGCTGAATAAACAAATGTCCTACTATATACATAATAACTAAATAATGGTCAAGAAAATGGACTGATAGATTAACGGGTTGACAGATATAAAAGTAATTGGATCAATGGTTTGAAGCACTGATGAACAAAAGAAGGGTATGAACATGCACAGCTGAGGGAAATTGGAAAGAAAATTGAGAGAACAAGTATTTAAATGCATGAATAAATCAACAAAACAAGAAATTATCCAAATGGGCAGACCTAGCTCTTGGAACAATTGAGCCCTTCTGTGGACAGACAGTAAACACACTGGGTAGTGAAGCCTTAAGTTACCTTTTCAGCTGACTGAGCAGTGCCAAAGAAGATAGGCACAAAAGCCAGCCAGACAATGCAGGTGGTATACATGGTGAAGCCAATGGGCTTGGCTTCGTTGAAGGTTTCAGGCACATCTCGGGTCTTGATGGCATACACTGTGCATGTGACCATAAGCAGGAGGCTGTAGCACAGGCAGCCGATAAGGGACAGATCTGACATGTCACACTTGAGCACCCCTCTGGCCTGCTCTGGGTCCACTGTCCGCTGTTCTTCATAGTCAATCACACTGTGGGGGGGCTGGGCCCCCAGCCAAGCTGTTACACCCACCACCTGCAGAAGGCAAAACAATATTACAGTTTATAGTAAAACCCTGAGTGTTGCTTTTTACTTTGGCCGTATAAGTGTACGATCAAGCTTTTATGCCAAGACATCCACTTCAAAGAGGTCTAACTCAAACACAGGCAGTCACACTGCTAGATAAGACCCAGGCTGCTGCTCCCACTGAGCCTTCTTTATTCTACATTTTCTGGTTATTTAGAGAACTTTTCGGTGAAGACTAACTTGTGTTTCTTTTTCTTCTTTTCTTTTTTGTCTCTCTTCCTGCTGTGCTTTAAATTTCCCATTCTGATCAGTTATATTCACCAAAAAAAGTATGATCATGTGAGATCCTAGACCCTCATCCTAAATAGGGGAAGACACCAGGTCTGTGCCCTCTCTCTTCCTGTTCAACCTCAATGTGGCCCAGGTATGCTGAGTAATGTCTTGTAATTTCCAGGTCTCTGGTGGTTGTTCCCTCCCACCAAAGTTTTCTGAAAGTTATTGCTGATGGCATCTTGCAGTCATAATGAAAACCCCAAGGGCCTCCACTTGTAATATTGGCTTAAAAGTTAAAATAACTCCATGGGAAATTCATCAGGCCTCAGGTGAGTGCCCCAGCTAGTTCTAGCCAATAGCATTATTATCATTATGCCCAATGCACACAAGGAAATACCCAGCCCAATGCTCCCCAGCAGAGCTCTCTGACTGGTTAAAGACCCTAGGGCTCTTGACCAATTAGTGGGATGCTCAGGTCTAAGATTCACATTATAGAAAGGAAGGAATTCCAAGAGATGAGTGTGTGGGCAAAGAGCTGTGGCAGAATGGCATTAGAGGTATGTGCTGACAATAGCACACCTGGTTGGTTAAGGGGCCCTGGATGTTCTCTTCATGTATGCCAACCATTACCAGCATCACTTCCTGAGTTTTGCAAGGCACAATGACATGCAGAGATTCTAGAATTGTAATCCTAAATGCCTCCATTCCATCTATACAGTGGGAACCCTCATCACTCATGATCTATGTGTGAGTTGTAGGCTAAGTGGTCATCAGGCTTTTGTGCCATTGGCCTCTGTGACTATCACAGCTGCCTTGAATGCAGAAAGCACTTGAGAGTGTGCCTCATGGTGGACATCTGGAATATGGTGTGGGTATGTATGAGTGTGAACACCTGAGCCTAGAGGTGATAAGGACAGCATCACACAGAGAACAGTGTGGTGTGCCCGGCAGAGAGCAACAGAAAGATCATGAGAGAACATCAGAGCAAGCAGAGAGAGTAAAGATTTGCCTCCTGCCTCCATGCCCCCCCCCACCTGCTCTGCACCTGGTTGCCTCACTACAAATAGTGTAGAAAGATCATCAAAAGCCTGAAAAAACCATTGAGGACTCCTTTACCTGTCTCCCAAATTGATGGAGAACCTTCCCTCTGTGTTGATGGCACTACAGAATACACTGCTGGCTTTGGGAAGGACCTGTTGCATGTTCCACCAATTCAAGGCTGGACCCATCAGAGATGTTCTCTGTTACAGTCCTCCAGGAGCATAGTATTATCTCCATTCTGTAGATGTGAAACATACTTTGATCCCATCCAGCAATACAGCAAACCTACTTTCTGAGGACCTGGACGTTATCAGAGGTGGATGTAAGCCCTTACAGGGAGGAAGTGGAAGCTCAGTTCCCTCACGGAAACAGGACCTTGACCACCCTTGACCAAACAAAACTTATTTTGAGACAAGGAAAGCTGAGGAGCCGACATAAAGACATCCATACAAAGGCAAAAGGGCTGCCCTCTATATTTGTGCAGATCACTCACTGCCCAGAAGTACCTAATTAGGGGTGGGAGGACCAAGTAGATTTGAAATCTACACAACACTCTACTGCCATGATGTGTACTTGGAGCAGAGTTGTGCGATCCTGGAGAAAAGGATATTTTTTAATAATGCATATTCAGGAACACCTAGTTATTTAATAATGAGTATCTCCCAAAGCCAGCAGCACCATGGCAAGGGACTAATAAAATATATTCCCACCCACTGCCCAGAAAGCAACATGGAGGATCCTCTTAGCACAAAGTTCTAATTGTGGGAAATATGGTCTCCTATGAAAAACTAAAACCCAAGGTCTGTGATATATGGGAATAACAACTAATATGTACACCACTGATTTCACAACCAATGTACAATTGACCTTTGACAATGAAATTCAAAATTCCAAGTGTAACTTTGACTTCCCACTATCTTCACTCTAGGCATTTCTTGGTATCCTCTAGGGATTAGTTTTAGGACTCCCTAGGATACCAAAATCCCCAGAACTCAAGTCCCTCAAAATTCGCCCTCAGTATTTATGAGTTTTAAATGTGAGGATTCAGCCAACTGACATCCACAGTTGGTTGAATAGGAACCCCAGGAAATGTAAAAATCTCCTGCTTCAAGTGGATTCCAGCAGTTCAAACCCATATTGTTCAAGGGTCAACTGTGATTGATAAATATTTAGCATCCAGTACTTCTAATGAATGTAAGGGCTTACATCCACCTCTGATAACATCCAGGTCCTCAGAAAGTAGGTTTGCTGTGTTGCTGGATGGGATCAAAGTAGTGTTTCACATCTATAGAATGGAGATAATACTATGCTCCCGGAGGACTGTAGCAGAGAACATCTCTGATGGGTCCAGCCTAAAAAATAACATAAAATGAGCAAAGGATAGGAACAGGCACATCATAGTAAGAGGAAACTCCAAAAGTCAGCTACACTTGGAATCAACTAGAGTAGATTAAAACAACAATGAGATATCATTTCATATCTATGACATTGGTAAATCAAGTAAAGTTAAGGATGTGATATATAGATATATGTGATATATAGAAAGGGGGGTGAAGAGTAATAACACAGCTTTGAAAACAATTCCTGTGTTCTGGAACACACTGAATGTTTTCTTTGCAAAAGTGGGGGGGGGCGACTAAGACACTCTAAAGGACATAAGTAAACCTGGAGAGTCCATAAGTAAACCTGGAGGGGCATCTAATCATTTCTACACTGGGGTGAAGGGCTACCACAGGAGCTTCAGACAGAGAAGCAGTGAGGTTCATTCTCAAAATGCATTGGGCACTGAAATTCTGGGCCTTAAATGGGAAGGTCAGGTCCTGCTAGTTGCCGAAAGTTGGCAATGACTTCCAATCATGGAGGACTGCATGGTTCAAGGCCCATGGGTGGGAATCACATGGCATATGCAAAATTGGGTAGGGAGAGGGACTGGACTGGAGTGGAGTGCATATGAGCTCAAAAGGCATTGAGTAAGGGTTGATTCTGAGAACTAGGCTGGTTCTGCAATATGACACAATGTCAATCACATGCATGCACACACACACACACATGCACACCACACAAACACCCCTGTCCTTTAGAGTGTCTTAGTCACCCCCCCTCCCACTTTTGCAAAGAAAACATTCAGTGTGTTCCAGAACACAGGAATTGTTTTCAAAGCTGTGGTGTTACTGTCTTTGAGAAAATCCAAAGGAACTCTGTAACTCTGCTTTTGCTGCTTGTACATCTTGAAGTTCTGACCATCTGTAGAAATGATGCTCCCCTCCAGAGTGAGATGGTCTATCCTTGTTTCATGCTTCTAATCCAGGTTAACCAGTGAACTGGGCAGTGGTTAATCCATTATGGTGTTGAAAATGATATTCAGGGAAGACTAAACAATACAATCCTGTGTCAAAGTTCCATCTTACTGAACTGTGAATACTTTCAGAAAGCTATTTATTGATTGGAGAGACCTGGTGTCCAGCAAGACAACAGCCTTCTCCAAGAACTGAAAAGAAATGTTCTTTTTCTTCCTTCTTCATAGTCATCAAGGTCAACTTGACTAAAATCCAAAGGACTCTGAAGAACATAACCTATAATAAATCCTATTTTTTGGTCCACAATTTCTACAAGCCTATTCTTCCCACTCTTTTTTTTTTTTTTCTTGGCCCTTTAAAAGTCCTTTAACTATAGGTTGCAGCAGAGCACATTTTGGGCTGGTACCTGAGATTATGCTTTTCAATTTGAAAATCTAAGCCCTCCTTCTTTCCCAATAAAAAGTTATTTTATTTTAGCTTCATCATGTTTTTCTCAGTTGACTACAAAAATAGATTCTTTGCTTGAGGAATATTCCTCAGATATCTCTATGCTCCATTTTTCACACAGGAATAAAATGGTGGAAGAGCATGCTCATTTTATAAAAATAAGTCTGTTTTACAGAGTAATAGCTGAATGTTCATGCTCCCCCTCACTGACCCATTTTCCTTCAAGAATGGAACAAGGAAAATGGCTGGTATTAATAAGTTTTCAGTATAAAAGTCAAAATAGAGAAAAGTGACACTTGATTTTTTTAAGTAGAAGTCAACCCCACCACACCACCCCAGCTCTGATCACCATGGGAGTCTGAGGACCCACCTGCACAGAGGTGAGGCTGAAGGTGATAATTAGCTGTGAAGTGGGGCTGATGAAAGGTGGAGGCATAACTGAGCGTTTCCCCTGCTCAAAGATACGGTAGATACGGTTGGTCTTGGTGAGCAAGGCAGAGTAGCTGAGGGTGGTGCCCAGGCCCAGGAATAGTCTTCGGGCAGCGCAGACAGCAACTCCAGGTTCAGCCACCATGAGGAAGGTGATAGCATAGATGAGGAAAATACCAGTGAGCAGGACATAACTGAGTTCACGGCCAGAGGCCCGGACAATTGGTGTATTATTGTGCCGCACAAAGGTTGTCAGCACTGTGGTGGTAGCCATGATGCCCAGCACAGACAGGAGGAGAGGTGGGACTGCCCAGGGTGAGGACCAGGTCAGGCGGACCACTGGCATGGGGCGGCAGCCTGTGTGGTTGTGTGTGGGCCTCATGTGCCCAGGACAGGTCTCACATGTGAACTCATCCACCTGGAAATGATACCCATCACAAGCCTCACAGTGCCAACAGCATGGAACGCCCTTCACCATCTTTTTCCTTTGACCGGGTCCACAGGGGAGACTGCATAGAGATGGAGGCACCAGTTGGGGGTCTCCCAACCATTGTAGAGCTTCCACCTAGGACACAGGGAACATGGATCAGTGAACTCAGTCTCCAGGCTTTGGCCAGCTTCTCTGCACCCAGAGCTTAGATTGTGCCACTCACATCCAACTTGAGTGTCTCTGCCCATTGGCCCACTGTCTGGTAACCACCATTGGCCTCACTGCTGTTGGATGCCTTGTACTGGAAGATGTCATATCGTCCAGGTGCATCTCCATTCTCGTTGAACATCACAGGGGTTCCTGCACTTCCTGGAAAAAGACTCTTGCTCACCCACTTCTCCATTCCTGTAGAGCCAGGCAGCTGGAGAGGCTGAAGGCCCAGTCAGGATAAAGGAAAAGCTTAACTACATGCAAAGATATCCAACAAGATAAGATCCCATACCCATCTCAGAGAGAGGGCCAGAGTGCCCAGAGACCTTGTGACTTCTGTAAGAGAACCCACTGCTACCACCTGCCCATCTCAACCCAAACCATCAGAGGTTGACTTACTGTAAGAACCAATAGTGTCCACCTGGACCAGACCCAGACAATGCCTACTCACACAAGCAGAAGCCTTGCAAACTATTATGGGATGCTGTCAATGCCTGCTTGCATTTACAAGGTCCCCATGACTTCCCACAAGGTCTTTGCCAACACCTGTACAGAATGGTGAGACCCAGGATACAAGTAAGAGAGTAAGCCACAGTAGCCAGAAGTCACACAACATCCTGTGAGACCCACCAGCAGCTTGTTCCAACAGATGACTACCAGCCCAGCAGCATGGAAACCCATCTGGACAATACACAACAGGATAAGCACAGCCAAAGTTCCCACTTATTGGCACAAACCACAGGATGGCCCACATTGCACCTCAGTAAACACCTAGAATAGAGGATGAGGCATACCAACAGAATTCCCACCTATAGCAGAGCAAACCTAAAAGCAAACAATGGGAAGAAGGAAAAATGTAAATGATTAAACAAGCCTTCAGTGGAACAATGCACCACAGAAAGAAAATTAATTTCCAGAACCCAACAATACTGACACAGAAGAATTGTTCTTCCTGTCAGTTATTCATTTAAAAATGAAAAATTCAAAGGCCATAATTAAGAAAGTGAGAGAATCTGAACAACCCAAACAAAACTGGAAACATATCAGAGATATATGAATAGATACAGAAAAGGAAAAGGATATTTTGAGGAATATAAACAAAAAACAGAAAAATGAGATTGAAACTTAAATAATAAAACAAAGGAATTGTAGGATATAAAAAGGCCAAATGCAGAGGTAAAAAATTGACAAAAGCATGGACATAGAATAAAAGATTAGGAAGAGAGAATCAGTAACCTCAAAGACACAAACACAAAAAGAAACAAGAAAGAAAATAAAACAGATACCCAGGGAAAAAATGAAGAAACACTTCAAGAATTATTTGACACCATGAAGAATAGAGTAATTCCAAAAGGAAAATAGTGAGAGAGCAGGGCCCTGAAATGCTGCTTGAGGAAAATAACTGAAGAGGAAATAAAGGAAATGAAAATAGACATATAGAAAGCCAAAAAGGACACCAAACTATTTTAATGAAAAGACATACACAGCAAAACACATAAAAACTTCCAAGAGTCCAAGACAAAGAAAAAATAATGAAACTGAGGCAGGGGAAGAAACAACCTATAAAAAAACTGATTAGGCTAACATCAGACTTCTCTGAAGAAACATTTACATGCAATATAAAATGTAGTGATATATTTAAAAACTCCAAGACAAAAAATGCCAGCCAAGATACTTTATCCTGCAAAGTATCTCCTTCCCTCATGAGGGAACAATAAGGACCTTCTCACACAAAATCTTCAGAAATTCACTACAACTAAATCCCCAGTCCAAGTAATATTACAAAAAGCCTTTGGATCTAAACCAACAGAGGAATGAACATGACTAACTAAACAAAGAATTAAAGAGACCCACAAAATGATGAACAAATGGCAGTAACAAACTATGTGTCAATAATCACCCTACATGATAAAAACACATTGAATAATATGTTGGAATAAAGAACAGAATCCAACATTGTGATGCCTCCAGGAAACACAATTTTGTTGGAAAACAATTCTACAAACAAATGGCTGCCCTCAAAAGGCAGAAACAGCCATAATTTTATAAGGTAAAATAGATTTCCAGCTAAAAAAGGTGACAAGAGACACGAATGGACACTATATAATGATCAAGAGGAAAATACACCAGGAAGACACAACGCTCATCAATGTATACTCACCAAATGATGGAGCACCATAATACATTAGAACATTACTATGATATGAGATAAATACATATGCGATAGGAGCCTTCAACTCCCCAATCTCACCAATAGACAGATCAACAAGACAAAAAATAAACAAGGACACAGTAGCCCTAAACAAAGGTCTAGACCACAAGCATTAGCCTAACAAACATGTATAGGTCACCTTATATGCCCAAAACTGAATACACATTTTCCTCAAATGTATACTGATCATTCTCCAGAACTGACCCTATACACATCAACAAGTACATTAAGACCTAAACCATACTAAGTATCTTCTATGGCCATAAAGGTATCAAAGTAGAAATTAAAAAGAAAGCAAGGGGATCCCCCTTTATGCATGGACTTTGAAATTCTATTGAAAGACTACTAGGCTAATGAGAAAATCAAAGAAGAAATTTAAAAATACCTTGAGATAAATGGTAATGAAGACACAACCTATCCAAAAGTATAGGACACAGCAAATGCAGTACTGAGAGGAAAGTTTTGGGTCTGCTAAGCTTAAAGTTCTGCTTAAGCTGCCATTCTGATTATGCTATTAGGCTTTTCCAATACAAAGTTCATTTGACCAAATCAATCAATCACCAAAATTAAAGAATGCAAACTACCCACCCTGCAAAGGTTCCTCTCAAACTTAACAGCAGCAGGATGCTTAATCCCCTGGGACAATGGTGTACACCAGGAGCATGACCAGGAATGCTGGGGGAGCCATAGATTGATATATAACTTTGTATCCCAGAGACTGATCAGCCTTGCTAATAAGATTAAAACCTCTACTGGGGATCAAAATCTTGATTTTTATCTTCAAACATGAGCCATAAAACTAATCCATATGCTCAGACTCACCTTGCCAAAAAGCATAGGTACCCTACACATAACATTTTTCTCTTTGTTTTCCTGTTCTGAGTAATTGACACTGTGAAATCATTCAATTGATAAAAAGACCAGGTTTTGCCTTCTTAGTAGCATCCTACCATAACAGCTGGCTCCACAACTCCCATTTCTTTGATAGTGGTGTTGCCTGACCTAGCAGAAAGCACATAGAACATTGGCTACATCAAGAAATTATGGAGAAGCCAAAGAAATAACCTAATCTCCGATCTCATCTCAAAGAAGCAGAAAATGAATAACAAAACACCCCCAAAATCCATCCAAAAAGGCAAAAAACAAAAATTAAAGCAGAAATAAGTGAAATAGGAATTAAAAAGACAAGTCAAAAGATCAATAAAACCCAAAATTGGTTTTTAGAAAAATAAGCAAAATACACAAACCATTAGCCAGGCTCACCAAGAAAAAGAGGGAGAAAACTTAAGTAAATAAGATATAGGACCAAAAATGAAAGAGGATAAATTTAGAACAGACACAGCAGAAATTCAGTGGATAATTAGCAATCATTATGGATATTTATATACAAAGAAGTTAACGATTAAGATGCAATAGACAAATTCTTGGTATTATTCAACTAGGTTGAACAAAAAAGAAAAAAACTTGAACAGGTCCCTCCCTGGTGGCACAATGGGTTAGGATGCAGCACTGCAAGCTAGCCGCAGCTGCTTCAGTGTGAGTTCAATCCCCTGCCCCAGAGGTGATCCACAGGACACAGCAGACCTCTCCTGACCCGCCCTCAGCAGTGTACTTTGTCAATCTGCCTGTTCTGCGCCCCAATCTGTGTCTCTGGTGAAGGATCTCACCGCCTCTGAACTTCTAGCTTGTACCCCAGTTCTGTATGAATAAATAAATAAATCTTTAAAAAAAAAAAAACTTGAGGGGCCCTCCCTGGTGGCTCAGCGGGTTAAAGCGCTGCACTGAGAGGCTAAAGTCACTTCCGCATGAGTTCGATTCCTGCCTGCCCCAGAGGAGGAGATCCACATGGCGAGGCAGACCTCTCCTGACCCGCCCGCTGCTCCCCTCAGCAGTGTACTTCGTCCATCTGCCTGTTCTGCTCCCCACTCTGTCTTTGGTGAATCCTTTCACCCTCCACATCTCTGGCCTGTACCCCAGTTCTGTATGAATAAATAAAAATCTTAAAAAAACAAACAAAACAAAACAAAACTTGAACAAACCAATTACAAGCAAAGGAACTTGAAGAGTAATCAAACCCTCCACAGATGATTTCACAAATGAGTTATACCAAATAATCAAAGATCATTATCAAAGATTAACTTACAAAAACTCTGTTTAAAAAATTGATAATGAAGGAGTACTACCAAATACATTTACAAGGCCAACATCACACTAATACCAAAACCCAGCAAAGATAACACAAGGGAAAAAAAGAAAAACTACAGGCCAATCTCCCTAATGAAAACTGATACTAAATCCTTCATAAAACCTTAACAAAACAAATCTAATAATGCATTAAAAGAATTATACACTATGATTGTGGCAGACCTCTCCTGACCTGCCTGCTACTCCCCTCAGCAGTGTACTTCGTCGATCTGCCTGTTCTGCTCCCCACTCTGTCTCTGGTGAAGTCTTTTGCCACCCCTGAGTCTCTGGACTATACCCCAGTTCTGTATGCACAAATAAGTAAATCTTTAAAAAAAAAAAAAGAATTATACACCATGACAAATGGGATTAATTCTAGGGACACAGGAAATTGTTCAACATCCAAAAATCAAATAAATTGATTTACCACAGAAAATTAAGGGAAAAAAAAAACCCATATGATCATATCAGTAGATGCTGAAAAAGCATTTGATAAAGTTCAATGTCCATTTATGAGGGCCCTTAAAACTTTGGGATAAAAGGAGCATATCTTAACATAACAAAATTAATATATGACAAATGCACAGCTAACAATATTATCTGTGTTTAAAAACTGAAAGCCTTCACTTTGAGATATGGAATGAGACAAGGATATATACTCTAATACTGCTTTTCAATTTAATACTGGGAGTCCTAGCTAGAGCAATTACACAAGAGAAGACTTAAAAGGAATCCTAATGGCGAAAAAGAAGTAAACTATCATTATTTGCAAATAATACTATAATATTGAGAGGAAACCCTAAAAAATCCATGGAAAAACTAACTAAAACAATGGAACACTCAGTAAAATAGAGTTTACAAATTCAATACACAGGTCAGTGGTCTTCCTATATGAAACTATCAGTTTGAAGAGGAAGAAATGAAAATAGGGAAATGCAGTGAGAAAGCACAATGAAATAAAGCACCTTATGCTTGGAAAAATGACTCATATTAAACAAAAAAGAACAAATACTGGTGAGGCTGTTGAGAAAAAGGAAGCCTCTTACAATGTTGGTGGGATGCCAACTGGCCAACTGACACCTGTAGCTATGCCTCTGTGTTGCATAATGCTGTTTGTAATTGTGCCAGTGGGAAGAGTTTGTCCAATATTCACCATAGATATGGTGATTAAAAACGAAAAGTGGGGAATGCAGTCCAGGACTGAGGCCAAGGACTGCTGTAGGTGGTGAAGGGGTTGTTCTGAAGACAAAACAGCCTCTGGGATATCAATTTTGAGGAGGGGCTACCTTGGAGAGGAACTAGGAGTGATTGGGGCAGATAAACAAGTAGAGGGCAAAGGAATAAGTAGGGCTTTTTTTTTTGTCTGGGCTCCAGGGTTCCAGGTTTAGAGTTGCTTCAGCATTTTGGAGGCCAGTAGATTTTAGCCCCAGGGCTAGGCTGATCTTGGAGAAGGTCTCTGCAGACCTCTGAGGTGGAGGCCAGAGGAAAAAGGCTTTGTGAGTAGCTGAGGGACTAAAAATGTTCCTGGTTTTGCTGCAGATACAGCCTGGCTTAGCTGCATGAGTGAGACCCTTTGTCATGTCATTTGATGATTGTGGCTGCTGTCCTGAATGTTGCTCGTCTGGTTCTGTGCTGAACATCCTGCAGTTCTGGGAACATCTCCTGTTGTGTCTTCTGTTGTCTCCATGAGTTGGAACCTGGCCTGGAGTCTGGCTGCCATGTGTTCCAGGCATCTTCATCAGATGCAGGAAGATGCCATCTTAGACTCATGGCCTGTTGTTTGGGAGAGGAGCTGCCTATCCTCAGTGGCGGGAATACCATCATCATGGTCTTTGTGTGGGACAGTACTGGACACGACTTTGGATAAAGTAAATGGCTATATTGACCTCAGAAACACTTGTTTATCCCATTTGTTAAACAAATCCCCTTGTTTCCTGAACCTAAAGTCTTGCAATTGTGTGCCTGGTTGAAGAACCCAGACAGTATTTGGTAAAGTATTTGGACAGTGGGGCCTTGGCCAGTTAGGGTCCCCTACCACCTGGTATCACAACTGTAAAGTCAAGGCGGCCTGGGCAAGGCTTGGGCGGGAACCTTGAATCTGGAACTGTTACTGTTAGTATGCCTGGAACCTCCTAACCTTGAGCCTCCTAAAGTCTGGGAACTGCCTACATTCCAGCAATCAGCTCTGAGGGCTGGCAAACAGCTCTGAGGGCTGGCATACAGATAATCAATCAACATACATTGCTGATTGTCTCAGAAACAGAAAAGCAAAGCAGCTTCCCTACCCTATAAAAACGTACCCCTACTACCCAGCAGGTGTCACTTCACTGGCCTCTACTCTGTCTTTGGGATCTGTGAATCTTGCCTGGGAGTGCAGTAAACTTCCTACTTGTTATAATCTTGGCCTGACCTTCCATCCTTTACCTGTGCTGAGCCTACCGATCCTTTCATCTTGGTACCAAAATCGACCTGGTAAGCTTGAGTCCCCGGCACCAGGACTGCTTTCCCGTTCTATTCCGAGGGAACCTGTTCCTCCATTGCAGATACCACATGCCCATATAGCTGTCACATTCCTGGGGTAAGTCTCCTAGACCCTCCTTCCCAGGAGACCCTCTGTCCTTGGGTGTCTGACCTTTCCTGGACCTAGTTGATCAGCTGTCACTGACTGTTCTGGAAAATTCGTGGGCTCACGTTAGTCGATCCACTGATCCTTGGAGGCAACAAGGACTCTTATCTCCCCATGGTGTTCTGTTCCAGCATTCTGTTCCACCATCCCCTCTGTCTTCACTGCTCCCCATTGCTGCAGGGCTAGCCCAAGATTGTGGGACACTAATGGGATTAACTGGATTTACAGGAGGCTGTTTTTCTGTGTCTAATCTCCACTGGAAGGGGTTGAATGGGCTAGCTATGGAGACGGTCAATTCCAAGCCTGATTCTGCCACCCTTTTAAGGTGCTTCTTTTCTCCTCTTGGTCTGCTGGGACCTGGGTCCACTGGGACCTAAAAGCCGACATTAAACCTAAATACCTCATTTTTACTGCAACACTGCCTGACTTCAATATCACCTAGATAATGGCTTCTAGTGGCCAGAGAAAGGCACATTAAACTTCTCGGTCCTTACTGACCTTAATAACTTCTTTCACTGTAATGGAAAATGGCTAGAAATCTCCTATATTCATGTCTTCTTTCTTTTGTACTCCCATACTTCCCTTTTTAAAACCTGTCATATCGTTCAAGTACTTCTCACCTGTGAGACTCCTCTACTCAACACTTCCTCAGATAATGTCTCTCCTCCAGACCCCTCATTCCCCTTTTCTGATTTCCGAGACTCTGTCATTGTTGCCTTCAGCACCTCAACCTCCTCCACCGTGCCCTGTTCCTTCTCCTTGAATTCCAACCTCCCCTCCTCAGCCACAACCTCAGCCTCAGCCCACACTGCCTCAGAATTCCACACCTGACTCCTTTCTCACACCAGCCCCTCCGCTGCCCCCTCTGAGAGGTTGCTGAAGCTGAAGAGGTGGTCAGGGCTCATGTGCCTTTCTCTCTATCTGATCTCTCTCATACTGAAAAGCACCTCAGCTTTTTTAATTTTTTCCCAGCACAACTACAAGTAGTCTGAAATCTCTTACCAGCAACCCTTTTTACTCTGCTCTCTACCTTCCCTTCTCAAATCCTACTCTACCTTCCAAATCCTCTTAACAGGCAAACTCATTCCCTTCCCCCCTCACAAGATAAATATTCTCCAGAGGACTCCTCACTTATGTGTTAAACTCCTCACCTCCACCCTAGCAACCCCTTCACCCCCTAATGACTTGCTTGTGCCAGACTACTCCTCCTCTACTTGCCCAGCACCACTGAATCTCCCACAAACCCTCCCTCTCCCAGCTCTCTCTCCCCATCCTCGCAGCCTGCATCTCTTACATGATCCAAAACCAAGGCCCCAGCTCCCCCTTTCCCTTTGCAAAAAGTGGCTGGTGTTGCAGGTTGGTTCTGGTCCATATTCTGTTCTCTATGACTGATCTTTCCCAAATTCATAACATTTAGGATCCTTTTCTAATACTCCTCCATCTATACTAAGGAAGTTAAATCTCACCTGGACGTATGATATGACTTGACATGACATTTATGTTGTTCTGTCTTCCGCACTTACTGCTGATAAAAAAACGTAGGATACTCCATATAGAGATCTCTTGAGCATGGCATTTAGAGTCTTTAATAAATAGGAAAGGATGGCAAGGAGGCCTGTGACAAGAAGAAAGCTGAGCTCCTGGCAGCAACTGCACATGTTCCTCCAATGCAACAATACCAGAACCCTGGACAAAAGTATCAAGGAAGACCACCTCCTGGTCAGAAACTTCAGATTGGTCACTGGGCCAAATAATTGTCCATTACCTCGCCCACTGCATGGACTCTGCCCCAACTGTGGACAAGGACACTGGAAGTTTGATTGCCTGACTGTGGTACCCAGAGCAGGTCTTTCCCCTCCTTTTCCCAGTCACCACAAACAGGCATGGCAAACCTCCTGGACTTCACCACAAAAAACTGAGGCAGCCAGTGACCTTGACCCCATTAAGGATCACCTTTGAGGAGCCCAAGGTAACTCTCCAGGTAGCAGGTAAAGATATCTCCTTTCTGACTACCTATTTGGTTTTTCAGACATAGGCAGCTAAAACTCTCCCTCTCAGATTTCTGTGATAGGTGTCAATGACCGACCTCATCATCCCCACATGACAGGACTGATCTCATGTTCACTTTCCAACTTCCCCTTTACCCACTCCCTCCTTGTGCTTCCATCATGCCTTACCCACTACTGGGAAAATCTGTCTGTTCCACCTTCATTGATCTCTCTCTCTCCCCACGCCACCCCTCCAATTCCCAGCCCACTGCATCCCTTTTCCTGCTGTTCTCTCACCCTTCTCTCCGCCACACTTGTTTGCCTCATCAGATTCTTCTAGCAGTCACCCCTGGGTAGCCACCTACCACCCCTGTCAATGTCATACTTCAATACCCTTCCATGCTGGTTACAATTCAACAATATCTTCTTACATGCAGAAAACCTCTCTACAAGTCTACCTAGGTGACCTTCAAAAACCCCTTGCATCCCCCAAGACCCTCATCCACCCACTCACTGCCTCAAAAAAGCTCTCATTTCTGTCACTTACTATCTGTTCCCAAACCCCCAAAACCCTCCTACTTCTTCATCTATGGGCCCAGGCGCTCTGCCTCCTTTATCTATGGGCCCAGGTGCTTGGTGTCCTTTGTCCAAAGGGAGGTGACATACACCTTCCAGTGGCCTATTTATCAAAGCAATGGGTTACCAATGCCTTCATGTCCAATCTTCACACTCTCTCCAAAACCTTCTCCACCATCCCACTTTCTCTGCCCTACCCCCTTCCCTACTTGGGCTGCTACAGACTCAAAGTCTTTTTCCAGAAAAATGGGGTCCACTTATCTTTTCCCCTTAGAAAAGGGTTACTCTTCTCCCAATAAATGCCTTGATTTCTTTAGCCAAAAATTCAAAGTAAAATCTGTCATGACTTAAAATGCAAGTAAAGTGAGGTGGGTAAACTGAGGTGTGTTTAATAAGAAAGAAATATGTTGGGAATAAGTATTTTGAAGGTCTTGAAAAAAAATTAGGAAGCAAAAAAAAAAAGTGTTGAAAGATTAGTGAAAAGATAAAAGAAGTGTTGAAGGTCCTAGAGAGGTAGAAATGTTATGTGCTAGAATGACTTGCTAAGCTTTTATTGGTACTTATGTAAAACCAAACTTTAATTTTTTTCAACTACAGTAAGAATTCAAGTATTCTTAAACTGTTTTTGACTCTGGTTAGGGACCATATGAAGACCCTTTTAACATGTTTGGAAATTTTAGTCTTGTTTGCTTGCTCATAATTTTTTGCCCTCCTCAATAGTTAAAGTCAGATATATTTCATTCCTTTCCAACCTCCTCCAAGACCTCTCTCTGTATTTTTGTTGCAGTCCTGTGCCCTAAACCCTGCCACTTTGCTGCCAATCTCAGACTCTGTCCTCTCTTCCCATCTCTGTACCTCACCAGGGGCTCACTGATATTCCTCTCCTAAATGCAGACCTTGTCTGCTCTTTGTGGACAGTAATTCTTGCTTAGATTCACAAGGAAAACTTGTAGGGACCCTTATGTTGTGGTAACTGAACAGCAGGTAGTTGAGGCAGCCCCACTTCCAGTAGGGACTACCAAAAGACCGAACGCATTGCCATCACACAGGCACTGACTCTTTTCCAAGGAAAAAAGGTTAATATATTTACTGATTCAAAATGCTTTCCTAATTACACATAGCAATAAAGCCATTTGGCAGGAACTCGGTTTTCTGTCAACAAAGCCATAATCAAAGCTAAGCTTATCCTTAAATTGTTAAAGGCCCTCCAATTGCCAGAAGTTGCTATAATTCACTGCAAGGGGCATCAGTCAGATCCATCATCAGTCTCTTGGGGTAAGAACAAGGCAGATGCAATTATTAGGGCATTAACGAATCCCAGCCAGCATGCTGAGGCCCCTATTTTGTTCCATTCTCTACCCTCAATTTCATCCTCCTACAACTCACGAGAACGTGCTAACCATCTCTCCAAAGGTGGGACTGAGGGCCAACAGGGCTGGATCATGCTAAATAACAAACTCGCTCTCCCTACCCAACAGGCTGCTGACATTATTTCCAAAAATCCATCAAGCTCTCCACATCAGACCCTGTTCTTTGGTTCATTTTCTGAAACCACTTTTTTTTCACCATACTTTGGCTAAAATTGTGTGGGACACCTGTTCCCAATGTCAGTCTTGTTCAAGGGGGTATTTTCTTTTCCTCCCTCACAGGACTCCAAATGAGAGGCAATCTTTTGGGACAGGACTGGCAGGTTGACTTCACCACTCACATACCTTCTCACAAAAAGTTTAAATACTCAATCATGACCTTCCTCTCCAGCCCACACCCTTGGCTGGTTACCTTCTTTTTTTTTTTTGACTATTTAAACAACTTCTTCAGGAACACACTCACCTATATCTGCCCCAACCAGCACTAACTTCACCTGACAAGTCAGTTAATCCTTTGTACTCTGGAGACCAGGTCCTCCTAAACTTTCTCTCTCTCTGAAGCTGCTGCAACCTCAGTGGATTGGTCCTCACATGGTAATCCTGACTACTTCAACAGCAGTCAAAGTCTTGGATAATTCCTCCTGGCATCACCTGTCTAGGGTGAAGAGAGTCATACCAGAGTGTCAGTATGTATGCAAGCCTTTGGGGCCTACTCGACTCCATATTTCTGCTGTATCTAACTCCCAATAATCTTACCTGATCTGGCCCACTATATGTCTTGCATCTAAAACAGGTGGGTCAATCTTATAACCCTGTTGCCAATCTAGTCGGATGGGCTGACTATCCTAATGAGTATCAGCCTCCAGCTAAACAGTCATTTTACATCCAAGAAAAATTCCTCTGCTCTCCTTCAGATTCTAGACCCATGGGATGACTGGTGGCTAACAGGAACTAGGGCAGCTGTATGTGGGCTTCATAACTCTAAGCCGGTGGCTACCTGACACATTTCACAAGAACATGTTCAGACCATTCACTTTACAATAGTCATAACTCAGAACATTGTTAATCAAGTACAGACTCTACT
Source organism: Condylura cristata (assembly GCF_000260355.1). Lineage (NCBI taxonomy): Eukaryota > Metazoa > Chordata > Mammalia > Eulipotyphla > Talpidae > Condylura > Condylura cristata. Next base: position 9,129,358 of record NW_004567141.1, on the reverse strand, counting down.
TAAATAAATCACCAAAATGCTAAACCCAAATAGGTCCAACAAACAAACTCTCTGAACTTTCTCCATCACACCTCCCCCAATTTCAGCACTACTCGCTGTTTTCTAGGTGTATCTGTTCACCACTCTACAAGTCTAATTGGTCTATGCACCCACCATACCACCAGCTCCAGCCCAACACCGACCTTCTCTTATCTTAACATTCCTCTTTAGGAACCAACAAACTTGGAGGTACATATAACTAACATGCTATTGCCCCAGTGGGAAAAAAAAAAAAGAACTGATAAAATCTCCTCTGGCTCAGCTATACACTTCTAACTTTCTCGAACTCTCTCTAGTCATCCTGTCAATTCTTATTCTGGGCAATGGCTCTCTATCCTCATGTATTAACAGTATGATGACACCTCCCTGTGTTCTGGTATTGATTACCCCTCAACTAACACTATATGGACAGTCGGAATTTGCCTGGCTACTACACCTAAGGCATCCCTGCAGGGCAGCTTTCCTGCCTGCTCTAGGCCTGGCTTCCTCTGTTGCCTCAGCTTCTCTTGCAGGGGTGGTGCTTGGCCACTCTCTTGCTTCTGTCCAGAGTTCACCACGATCTCGAAAAGGTCATGTGATGGTCATCAACCTCCTTGGTCCAACGACAGCTAACCTTCCTTGCCTGAGTCTCTCTTCAAAACAGAAGCACCTGTTTATTCCTTAAAGAGGAGTGCTGCTCAACCAAAAAAGAGAAACACATGTCTTTTGCCAACTTGAATGGAGCTGGAAAAGATCATGCTTAGTGAGATAAGCCAGAAAGAGAAAGAAAAATACCGGATGGTTTCACTCATAGCAGGAGTATAAAGGACCAGGAGAGAAAAATAACAAGAATAATGAACCGCCATATACCAGAGACATTTTGCAGGGGTGGAGTGGGGAATGGGATCAAAAACGGGGGTGGGGTGGGGAGGGAAGTGCGCGGGATTATGGTGATGGCACACGGCTGACTTGGTGATGGGAAACCTGCGGGGACTACAACTGAGATGGGAAAAAAAGATGTACAAAATGGTGTAAAAATAAACTGTTATAAAAAATTGATAATAAAAAAATGAGGCACAATAAATACATTTATTTAAAAAAAAAAAAAAGAGGAGTGCTGCTATTACATCGGTGAAGCAGGTTTGGTAGAAGAGAATGCAAGCAAACTCTAAGAATTGACAAAAGACCTAGAATTCCAGACAAGGAACAACAACCCCTCCCTGGCTTGGCTGAGTGGCCCTCTGGCTACATGGGTATGCCCCCCGGTGGGACCACTAATTTTAATTTTGCCTTTACTTTTCTTTGTCCAGTGTATGTTTTGATGCATCCAGCACCACATTCAGATGATGACTCGCAGCACCAGTAACTTAATTTTGCTGTACCCTTATTCTCCCTTCCTACCAAAGAACCTGTTTGCAAGACTTGTTTCTTGACCTCAATTCCCCCACATTGCCCCATGTCGACAGGAAGTAGCAAGAATGAATACTCTGCCTCTTATCCTATAACTAAGAGGTTGGAATGTAAGGTCGAGGTGGCCTAGTAAGGCATGAGTGTTCTGGGGCTGTTAACTGTCTGCATGCCTGGAGCCTCCTAACCTTGAGCCTTCTAAAGTCTGGGAACTGAATCAACTCTGTATGGCTGGCATACAGATAAGCATTGCTGATGAATTGTCTCAGAAACAAAAAAACAAAGCAGCTTCCCTACTCTATAAAACCTTCCCCAGTGGGCATGACTTCACTGATCTCTCCTGTCTTGGGGACTGTGAAACTTACCTGGGAATGCAATAAAGTTCCTACTTGTTAGAAATTTGGACTGACCTTTCATCCTTTAACTGCGTCGAGCCTACCAATCCTTTCAACAATCACTATGGAAAGTTCTGTAAACTTTCCTCAAAACACTAAAAATGAAGCGACTGTATGACCCAGCGATTCTACTCCTAGGAGTCTATGCAAATAACACAAAAACACTAATCCTACAGAAAACTTGCATCCCTCTATTTATCACAGCACTATTTATAATAACCTAGATATGGGAACAACCTAAATGTCCAAAACAAATGAATGGATCAAGAAGATGTGCTATATACTGTTCAGTGTTCAAAAAAGATAACTTCACACAATTTGCAGCAGTACAATTGGAGTAGGAAGGAATTATGCTAAGCAAAATAAGTCTGAAGAAAAAAATCATAAATCCCAGATGGTTTCATTTATATGCAGAATACAGAGAAATCAAAGGGTCAGGAGAAGAATTGTAACTTCAAGCTGACCATAGATCTGAGGCATACAGCAGGAGAGGACGAAAGGGAGGGTTCAAAACAGGGGTGGAAAAGCACAAGATACTATGTGATGGATTACATATGTTGTGGTGGTAGGAGAACTATGGAGACTCTACCTGAAGGGGGAAAATAAATACTGTCTAAAAATTAACTATGATGCTATGATGTATGAAAATAAACATTAAAAATACATACTCAGCGGCCCTCCCTGGTGGCGCAGCAGGTTAAAGCACAGCACTAAGAAGCTAAAGCCACTTCCGCATGAGTTCGATTCCCACCTGCCCCGGAGGTGACCACATGGCGCGGCAGACCTCTCCTGACCCGCCCGCTGCTCCCCTCAGCAGTGTACTTCATCGATCTGCCTGTTCTGCTCCCTACTCTGTCTCTGTGAAGCCTCTCACTGCCCCTGAACTTCTGGCCTGTACCCCAGCTCTGTATGCACAAATAAATAAATCTTAAAAAAAAATACATACTCAGCATCATTATCATCAGAGAAATGCAAATAAAAGCTACAGTGAGATACTACTTATACCATTATGATGGCTACTCTCTAGACAACAGACAATATCAAGCATTGACAATGGTGTAGAGAAGTTGGAATCCTTGTGTTTTGATAGTGGGAATGATCCACAAATTTCACTTCTAGGTATATGCCCCAAAGAACTAAAAGCAGTGTTTCACAGAAATATTTGTGCACCATGTTCATAGCATCATTATTTAAATGTTCACTGAGGGTTAAATGGATAAACAAAATATAGTCTACCCATGTTGTGGAATATTATTCAGCCTCAAAAAAGAGGACATTCTGACAAAGGCTATATGGATGAAAACATAATGTGCTTGAGGAGATTATGGGAATGAAATTGCCCAGTTACAAAAGGGCAATACAGTGTGATTTCATTTAATGAGGTATGCTTAGAGTAATCAAATTCATGGTAACAGAAAGTGGTGATTGGTGGTTGCTAAGGTCTGGAGAAAGAGTTTAATTAAAGTTTATGGTAAGAGTTTCAGTTCTGCATGATGAAAATAATACCAGAACACCTCAGCAGATGGAGTCATGGCTGTGGCTCCTTAGAGCCCAGCAACCTCTCTTTTATATGTGATGCTAAGATCATAGAGTGGACTAATCAGGTGTGAGATATGAGCTAATTTGTGCTAATGGGCCAATCAGTCACAGAAATGAAAAATGACAATCAGACTTGGAGGTGGGGCAACCTCAATAGGATATAAAGCATGGCTGGAGGCAGCTGACAAATGCTATTCCAGGCTCTGAAGAAGTAAGGGGAAGACTTCATTCCTGGCCTCTGAAGAAAAAAGAAAGAGGGCCAGTAGCCAACCTCCAAAGAAAAAAGCTGAAGACCTCCATCAGAGACTGGGCCTCCAGTTCTCTGGAAGGCCCCAGGCCTGGTGTCACAAAGAGCTGTTGTTGAATTCAAAAAGTGTTGTTGGTGTAGCCCAACAAACTCAGAAAGAGCTGTTAACACTTAATGTCTCTGACACTGCCTCAGGGAGACCAGTGGTGACCAACACTACTGGTGAGTGCTGTCTAGCTTTTTTGACAGGTGACTGGTGCTCTACAAGTGACCACCACTCTACTTCTGGTGGACACTATTTGGGTGAGATAGCCAAACACATGTGGCTACAGCAAGCTTTTTGTTTCTCATTTGTAAAATGCACATAATGGTTGTTCCTGCACCCTGAAGTATAAAGCAATTGTTTACACAGGTGAGAATCTACAGTGACCTGTCTTCTCTTGGGCACCTTCCTTTGATTGGCTATAGCCCCTGTAGGTTTTGTATAGGTACAGCTATATCACTATAGCACTTGGTTGGAGCTATAGTCCTTGGCTTTTAGTCTTTTGGCTAAGACTAAAAGACTCTCGTCTTGGGTGGGCATCCGGCCTCTGGCCTGTTTCAAAGCGTTTAGGAGATTAGCTGTACAACAATGTACAGGACTAAACTGTACACCACCTCTGGGGGACCAGTAGTACTGGCCATCAGTACTGGCCAGTGCTGTCCAGCACTCCTGGTGACCAGTGGCGACCATCACTGATGCTCTCGGGGTTACAGCCACCACTTGTGGATACAGTAAGCTCTTTGTTTCTCCTCATTATAAAATAAATCTCATGGTGATTGTTCCTGAAGTTTGAGATCACTTGCAATTGTGCGCGTGGGTGAGAACACATAGACAGCAACCTGACCTTTTATTGGGCATTGTGCTTTGTTAGGCAATTGCCCTTGATTTTGGTTTTTGGCCTTCTGGGGCTTTTCAGTGGCACTCTAGTTTCAGAACTTGGGTAGGTGGGTGGCCTTTCCATCCGTTCATCTGGCCTCCTGCCTTGTTGCCTTTTTACCTCTGTCCTCCCCTGCTTCAACTACACCACTCTGCCTCTCCCATCCCTTCCATCCTGAGTTATCTATGTCCCACAAAGAAATTCATCCCAGCAGACTGCCCTTCACTCCCGCAGGGGTTTCGTCATCCACTCACCATTGAAGCGAACGGCTCGAATATGCTGCAGCAGTGTCCACCCATCCGTGGGCTCCATGGCTGAGCACAGACCTGTGTGCCCAGGGCAGAGTGCCTGGTGCATGCTGTGGAGGGCGTGGGCGATGGCATACACAGCATCTATCACAAACTGTACCTTTCCCTCTTGCTCATACATAGAATCCCGGCCGATACGTTCCTCACCTGTCCTAGGGATGTCCAAATTAAGTGCGCCTGCCCCTTCAGTGCTTAACTTGGCTTCACCGCACCCCCCAACCCATCACCCCTGGACAGCTCTCACCTGTGCATTTGCGGATGAAAGCATCTGACTGGGTACCTGAGCTGGTCAATTTGCAGTTAAAATTCTCTTCCCAGAACTCAGCAAACCAGATGTTCCGGCGATTGTTCTCCAGGGAGCGGGTCATAAAGTATTGGTCAAATCCTGACACAGGACAGAGAAAGAAGGGTGTGGCCACCTGAGCTAGTCATGCTTCTCTGGTGTCCCTTTACCACTTGCCTATGTGGCCAACTCCTGACTGAGGAGTTCAAAGTCATTGCTGTTTCAGGGTAGAATCTGCATCCTGATGCCATCTCAGAGCCTTGCCACTTACAGACTTTTATGTTGTTCCTTCTTACCTGATTAGGACACTGCTGTGAAGATGGAATCAGTGGAACTTCAGCTGTCACTCTGCAGCTATTACACCACAACAAAGACATTGGCAACCACACAGGATGGTGAACAGAAGGTGGCACATAGCTACCAGCTTTCAGCAGGTCATTGACCACAGCCCCAAACATAAATTCAACTATTTTGAAACCTCTTGTCATGTAATGAAAAGCCATAGTGCTAAAAGCACTCTTAGTCTAGTTTGTCACCTGCCACTACTGACACTCTAACAGGAAATATGCAAAAGTGGGTGTGAGCCCTGAAGCACCAGGACCCCTAGGAATCAAACATAGTCCCAAAGAAACTCATTGAGGTATCTTCAATTAACCTTTGGGAAAACAAATAATGGTGTCTACAGGGAACCTCTCTGCTGGATTATTTCAGATCTTCATGGAGTGTGGGAAGAGGCAAGAGGCTGGACTCATCATTTTGCAGCTAGAACTCCTTCATTTTGTAGCTTAAAATATTTTAGAGTTAAAAAAAAGTTAAACTAAGCAAAATTAAATACTAATCACTATTTGTTCTTCAACATCCCTGAAGCCTTGTGAGCTATTTGCTACTTCTCTAACTTCAGAATTCTCTATGTCCCTTTGAACATAATCATAGTAAAGAGCAAGCCTCTGTAGGTCTTAGGGACCGTTAACCCCAGCAGGACTTTTAACCCCCACCCTGCTGGAGGAGCTGAGCACCAGAATTAGTGAGCCTCCATCACCTGGTACCTCCTCACTCCCCTTTTTGTCCTGCACCCACTTACATTCCTTCCCTCTGTGTATCAACAGGGCAGCTCCCCCATTTGGGGAGCCAGCTTCTTTTGTGTTACTATCCCAACTGTAGACTCCCTTTGCTGATTGCCTCACATACTAAACTTTGCGCAAACATACTCATAGTTCAGAGTTTGGCTTTGTGGACAGCAAGTGAAAGACTTAGTTTGGTCATGCACAATTTTAATCAACAGGACAGTATGTCATGGGTTTCTCATTGACCTCCCTCTACCCTCATCCTCAAGTTAGAATGCCTTTGGCAGAATCATAAATAAAAGCACTGAATTAAACAAAATGACTAATGATTTCACTTTGTACCGCAGAGTATACATTTCCTCATTTGCCAATTCATCCAAGCACTGCTTAGAAGGATGTGTTCACAGAATCTCAGAGTCTTAGAATCTGGGATCTTAGGAGGACCCTGAGACATGGCTCATATTTAGGGATGCACGTCCTGAGTGGGATTGGGGCACAGTAGCAGGGTAGGTGCACCACTACACTCACCATTGATCGAGGCCCTTTTGGGCAGGATAGTGATGGCCCCTGTGGCCACATCCTCCAGGTTCAGGATGGGGGAAGTCTTGGCTCCCCAGCTGTCTGAGCCAACCCACAGGAAGTGGCCAGTCAGATTGGCTTGGCGTGCAGCCTCCAGGATCCTCCTAGTAAGAAGAGCACTGGAGGTGAGGGAGGGCCAAGCCACTTCCTATACTTCTCCCTCTGTTTTTACCATTTCACACCACTCATCAAGATCCTCATTCACTGGAGAAGATGGGATGTGAGCATGGAAATAAAGAGATAAAATGGAGGTGGACATGTCAAGTAGTCTAAAGTGCAGCTGGAAAGGCCACAAAGGATGTGTGAATTCACACATCTCCTACCCAATAGGAGTAATAGATACTGACTACACAAATATTCTGAAAATATGGCACACAACCATGGCTGTCCCTGACAGTTGAAAGAGAGGGACCAATTGCACAGAAACAACTATTTCTAGCCTGAGTCACCTCAGTTGTAACTGCTCAAACTGCTGTGTAAGACTACTTACTGCAACCCCAACTGTTTTTGTTTTTTTTTTTTTTTCTCCAGTGTTGCCTCAGCTTGTGACAGGGATGTTTAGGTACTGGCCCTAGTTTGTTTAGATGGTGGTAAGAGGTCCATCCTGGCCCTGTTCCCAGGCTGCCCTCTTATTCTGTGCTGTGAAGTCCACTTCACTCGGGCTGGAAGGGCCTTGATTCTCTTATAGACGCCTCAACGGACTCTAAGCCACATGGGACTCGGGGCGTAGGTCTGTGGCCTCCTACTTCTACTACTACACTATTCCCAGGGCTTCTTCCCTGACAGCTCCTCTTCTGTACTTAGATGCCCATCAGTGCCTCTCGCTTCACCCTTGCCACCGCTGAGAATTATTTTTTAAAAAGTCATGTATGCTTGTGGTTTTTCTAGGCTACGTCTAGAGCAGCTCTACCTAGATCAAGTCTGGTTCATTAGAAAGCATCAGACAGAGAGATGGCCCCAGGAAAAGTAGGAAGAGCAGCAGGGAGGAAGAAGGAAAGTAGTAAGGGAGATCCATTGCAGGGGAGTGTGTAAGAAGAGGAGAGAAGGCCATTAACGGCAGTTTCTGAAGAACACAGTAAAGGAGTGTACCATAGGTCCCACCTGATATCATCCTCACTGGCAAAGATGATGATGCCCCGGGCATTTGGTGTCTCCATGAGTCTTTGGATCACTTTGTTGAATTCTCCAGGCTTTGGTTCCCTGGGGATCTTGATAGACTGGGCAATACAGAGCCCCCCTGGATATCAAGGGTGCCAAAGTCAGTTCAATCACACACAGATCCCCTGCTCCCCACATACACATAATTGATCAGCATTTAGATTCTGCTTGAGGGGACGGGTGGGGTGGAGTGCGGTTTGGGCTCCAGTTCCAAATAGGTACCTCCATTTGCTTAGATACAATGCATTTATCTGTGAAGCCATGAGGCAGGAGCTGAATCTTCCAAAGGAATTGGACATATTCAGGCCCTGAGTCATGGAGCCAGTGGCCCCATTTCATGGCTTCTGCCCCATCTGACTATCCCTGTTTCATCCCTCTCTAGGGTTCTAGATGATTCTGATTCCTCATCCCAGCTCACCAGTCTCCCTGGAGATCTGCACAAAGGCCTCAACCCCGCTTTCACCATAGTTGCCCTCGGAGGCCAGCGTAGACACGTAGTTCCATCCCAATGCCCGCACAATGTCCACCATGGCCTGGGCCTGGTAGGAATCAGGTGGCACCACTCGGGAAAAGAAGTCATAACGTGTAGAGTCGCTGAGTTCAGGGGCAGTGGAGGCGTAGCTGATCTGGGGGATCTGGAGGGTGGAAAACATCTGGGCTGTGGATGTGGTTCAGTAAACTGATGGAAGGGAGTCAATGGGGCCCCAGGATGCAGGTAAGAACACAAAAGTTTGTGGTAGGAAGTTGGGACCAATTGGAACAGCCACATAGAGAGAGTAGAAGGCATGGGAAAACATCTGCAGCTTATGACTAAATGTGATGGAATATGGGAGCTATGAGGGTTTAGGGTGGAGGGCAGGGTCACCTCACATGGATATACAGGTTATATCCTGGGCCAAGTAGGGGGGAATTGGGAGCTCAATTCCAATATGCAGCCAACCCAGCTACCAGACACAGACCAGGGTAAAGGATGTCCTTGCCAGTCCTCCCCACTCCCTCATGTTTTCCTAATGCACACAAAGGGTCTATCTGGGGTGGAGGAGTGGCAGCAGGCAGGGAAGCTGGGGTGACTTAATTCAAAGTTGTGTCTGGCCTAATGGAGGAGTTTGTCTGGAACTGGGGCTGATCTGTGTTATGAGAGTGTTTGAGAGCAGGGGTTATGGGCTAGCTGAGCGGATCCAGGAGAAGTACTCATGAAAGGAGAGTGGGAATGGGGGCAGAAGGATGACAAAGCCAGGAAGGAAGATGACAGAGAAAGAGGTGAGTCCTTCACAGTCTAGAAAGACACACTCCTTAGAAAAGATGCTACATAGACTTATTCATTTTAAATTGTAAACTAATGTTAAATCATCAAGTTGTACATTTGAAACTAAAATGATATTGTATGTCAATGACACTTCAACTAAAAAAGAAAAGAAAAGAAACATACTGCCCAGTAACAGGGAAAGGAACAAATAAAAGCTTTGAGGGTCAGAAGTGGGAAGGTTCTTGAAGGCCAGGAATGATTTAGGGGAGGGAGGCTGTTTGAAGGAGGACAGAGAGAAAGTTTGGAATGTGGAGGGAAAGAGGATCACAAAGGGAGGGAAGAAGAGAACAAGGGAGAGAGGGAGAAGCAGAGGAGGGGAAAAGAAAGAAGAAAAGAGACTGAGAAAGAAGGACAGGATGAAATAGAAAATCAAGATGATAGGGGATAAATCAGAAGGAAGGTCCATTGGCTGTAGTGCAATTAAATGGACATACCTTCATTCCTCTGAGTACTCAAGATATTTCAGTTAACTTTTTTGAGCAACCTTCCCCTGTGGGCTGATTCTCCTTCAGGAAGTTACTTTTGAATGCTTAAGATTGCAGAGATGTTAAATGAACTCGAAACCCTTATTTTTCCTTCTAGACCACCAACTGTACTATGGTCCTCAGGCAGCCAAATCTAGCCTATGGCTGCCCTTTGTGCAGCCTGCCTTCATTTTCTTTTAATAGTCCAATGTCTAAAACCTGTTGAGATCTCTGTCCTTGACCTAGAAGGGTAAACACAGGGAGAAACTGAAAACAGGGATCCAGGCAAGTCAGGAACAGAGCCCACAACCATAGACATATGCCACCAGGTGAGACAGAGGTACTCTTCACCATGCCAACAGGGTATACTGCACCAGTGGCATCATCCCGCAGAATCTGGAGTAGAGGGAATTAAATGAGGTGACTCCCCAAATGATGAAGGGAGGGGCTCAGAGAAAATCTCTACCCAGTGTACATAGGGTAGAAATAGAGGCTTCTCTGGGAAAGTCAGTGAAATTGTGAAGAAACAAAAGTCTCCTTGTTTGCTATATGGAGGCAGTCTTCCTGTCTTCACAAAAAGATGGAAGGAGAGAGACACCTCCCCCTTCACGAAGGCCCAGAAAACTGCCCAATGCCAAAGACTACAAGGAAGCCCTTACCCCTCACAGAAAACAAGTCCCTAGAGATGAGGGTATCCAAGAGCTTAGCCAGGTGTGTCCCCCAACACAAGCTCTTGAGATAAACACTAGAAAGGAGACCTATTGTTGTCTCTTTCAGAGACTCCTTAAGAGACCCTAAAGGTATATCTGAAAATTAAGTTAAATTAATTAAAAAGAAGAAATAGGGACAGAACTTGTGGGCCTACAACCTCTCCCCACAGAATAGCAGGAGCATATCCCCGATGCCTGTTACCTGCCGCAAGGAGCATCCTAGTTACAACGTAAACTTGAACATTCAAGTCGACCAGAACTCCCCATAGGGAAGTTTCCCAGAGAAGATTCTCAGGGAAGGATAACCATGCAAGGTCCTTCAGTCTGTACCCCCAAACAAAGGCACTTGCCCTAGGTGCCAGCAGGAATTAAAATTCAGCCTGTTCTGCTCTAGCCGATATAGTCTCCAGGTGCAAGTTGTCGTTAGTCTGCTGGTAGAGTATGTCCCCTTGGAGAGGCCCCCTTTTCAGCCCAGTGGGCCTTAATTCACACAAAAAACTGACAGGAGCAACCCTGGAAGGGCGCCCCAACAGATATGGGAAGCTAGAGCAGTGAGATCCAGGTCTGCGTCTGGCCCACACAGGGTTTCTTTGAGGCAACTTTTTGTCTTTGTGATCTAGCAAGAAAGAGATAAAAGGTGAAAGACCTCAGGAACCCTAAAGGCAAGGACTGGGGAGAGAGACACAGGACTCTGATCCGGCCCGGCGGCCCTCACCGCAAACAGGCGCAGCACATTGGCAACCATGATGGACACAGAACTAGCAGAAGCGCCCACAACAGCTACCACGCGCTCTGGGGGCGCAGAGCGGAGCGGAGGCACCCCGCCCGGACAGCTCACTGTCGCCTCTGCACCGTTGCCGCGACCGCGGATCAGCGCCTGCACGAAGCTCAGCGCTTGCTCCAGCGCGTAGGTGTCCCGCGAGCAGGTGTCCAGCAGCCGAGCGCCCAGGCGCACTCCAGGCAGCAGATCTGGGTCGGCGTTCACACGGTCCAGCGCGTAGAGCATGGCCTCCAGCCGGTGGATGCCCTGCTCCTTCTTCAGCGGCCCGCACGCCCGGCCCGCAGCGCCCCGCGCGTGCACTGGGAACAGTCCGCCCAGCGTGAGGCCGCCTGCAAGACTCACAGAGCCTGCCGCTCCCGCAACGCCCGCCTGCGCCAGCATCCACAGCAGCCGCAGCAGCGCCGAGAGCCGCAGTCCCTCGATGCTCCCGAGCTCTGCCATTGACTCGCGGACTGCAGAAGAAAAACGGGGAGGAGAGAACAGAACCCGAAAGTCTTGAGCACCTGCTGAGGGCAAACCCGGGTTCTGGGGAGAGGCAAAGCGCACTCCACGTGATTGAGCGATTTGGAAACTACAGGGGAAGTCAACTCAGCCAGCCTTCCCAGACCTGCACCCTGTAAACCTTACTGCACGGATCGGATCCGTGTTTCCACCGCTCCAGTCCTGCTCTTCGACAACCCTCGCGGCTTTTCCCTGGGGCCCATCTTCAGCGCATACACGGGCACCCCCACTCCCCCACCCCGTGCCACACTCACCTGCTTCACCCGCTGTTGGTCCGGATAGTACCGCGACAGATGTGGAAGGTCCAAAATGAGAGAGGATTTAAGGATGCTAGGGCAAGGAAGAGGGGCCGCCTTGAGGGCGGAGACTGCTCCTGAGAGGGGACATGCAGAACGGGCTTTGCGCTCCCTCCCTACTGTGAATCTGGGTCTGTTTTTTTTCTTGCCCTTCTGACGCCTTCCTTGCATCTGACAATTGAATATGAAGACGTTGTTCCGGTCATTTATAAAGCTTCCTGGACTCTGGGGTCTGAAGTAGCAACACTATAATAACAATATCTGTATCTGAGTTTCCCCAACTCATTGTTGGGAAGGAGGGTTGACCCAGTCAATCGAATGTCTGATCCGCATTCTCTGGTTCCCTCTCTCAGGCTCTCTTGCCCAAGGTCCCTTGTACCCTTGCTCACTCTCTCTACCTCCTTGCCTAACACTCAACTCCTGCCAAGCAGAGCCATTATCAGCAGCTCATGCTGCAGTCAGGGAAATAGAGACCTCAGGAAGTGTTTCAAAGTGTCACACAGTTGGTACAGGATTTGCACCCAGGTTGGTGTGAACCCGACTCACACTGCCTATGAAGGAAAGAAGAGACAGGGCCACTTGGCATTCCACCCTTAACTCTTGCATCTGATAATTGAATATGAAGGTGTTGTTCTGGTCAGTTATAAGGCTTCCTGGACTCTGGGGTCTGAAGCAGCAACACTGTAATAACGATATCGATATCTGAGTTTCCCCAGCTCGTTGTCCAGGTGCAGGAAAGGGGGATTGACCCACCATCCTTCTCTGGGGCCTGATTTGACTTTCTGATGCTAAGACAGTAAAGGATATCGTGGAAGCAGGTGGTAAACGCCAAGCCCCAGGGATTAGCAGGCTTGTCCTACCAGCCCAGAGCTGGTTTGAGTTCCATTAAACAAAGTGGTTTAGAGAGGCCATAGGGATTTGTGCAAAGCTGGCAGAGGGAGTGAGCAAAAATCGTGGTGCCCTTCCTTCTGCTTCCACCATATCCAGAGATTCCAGTAGTCTCTTTTACAAGTGACATCTAGGCGCTAACCTGTGGCACAGACCAGGAATCCTGAGGCCTGGGTTTAGCTTGACCACCACCCATTTTACAAGTTGGGAAGGATGAGATACTTAGCTGCTACTAAACCCCAATTTTAACATTGCAAATGTCTGTATAAACTGGTCGCTTGTGGTGGATGGAACCTGCAACTGACTCACTCAGGCCCTTACAGATCTTCCCTGCTAAACATGGAGTGACAGAGCCACAAATGACATCACAAACTGCGTTCCCAACTCATGATCAGAGCACCCTGCTGGCTGCTGAGTGCAGGGTACAGGTAGAAGTGGATGGGTTGCAGGCCTGGAGAAAACTAACCTCAATGTGAAAGAGAAGTAAGCGTCCTGCTTGGGGTACCCAAAGGAGAGGAAATCCCGAGAATGTGAGGGCCAGCACATTAACAGAGCATGGTCTCAGATCAAGCTATTTTTTTTTTAAAGATTTATTTATTTATGCATACAGAACTGAGGTAGAGGTCAGAGGTGCAGGGACAGTGAGAGGCTTCACCAGAGACAGAGTGGGAGCAGAACAGGCTGACTGACAAAGTACACTGCTGAGGGGAGCAGTGGGAGGGCCAGGAGAGGTCTGCTGTACCATGTGGTCACCTCCCGGGGTAGGGATCAAATTCATGCTGAAGTGGCTTTAGCTTCTTAGTGCTGTGCATTAACCCACTGTGCCACCAGGGAGGCCCTCAGATCAAGCTATTTTAACTGAGAAGATGAAATTAAAAGTCCAGGGTTGCAGCTTTCAGTATATTTACCACAATTCTAGCCCCTGACCTGGAAGTTATATATATATATATATTTAGTATA